>NW_022196913.1:17265938-17321094 GCF_008632895.1 Mastomys coucha | reverse complement strand
ACATAGTCATGAGCATCGATTTTCTGACCCTGCCGGGACCCATTCAGAATGCCTCCATTACCCACCACAGCACAGCGAATACAACTTAGAGGTAGTTTCCTGGAGGCACCAAACAGCTCCGCGCTCTCGGGGTTTTTCAGAAGTCTCAGGGTAGAGGCAACGACTTTGTGTGAGAGCCCCTGCCATCCGTAGGAGACCTTGTGCTGGGTCAGATTGTTCCACAGTTCTGGAGTGAAGAGGCCGTCCCACAGCAGCACTGGGGTGGAGAGATCAAACAGACCCCGGAAGTGGTGGTCCTTCTGAATGGCCAGGGAAAGCGGCTGTTGGCAAAGTCGGCCCTTTCTGTTTTCCAGATTCAGTGCCTTGGATTCAAAGAATGCTCGAGGTGGCCTGATGTTCCCCAAAGCAGAACGGAACCACCAGAATCCCATCTCAGCTCACTTCTTGCCAGCCACTGTCCAAGCCTTGGTCGGCTTCAGCTCCTGTTCTGCTTGCTAGTGACTCTGGGACATCGCGCCAAGTTCTAACTCTTGTCTCTGCCATTCTTTCACCATGAGTGAGCATCCGGCTGAGGGTTAGCTCAGTTGGTAGCATGCATGCCTCACACTCACGAAGCTCTGTGTCACTACATATGTCAGTTACCAGCGATCATCTCTTTTTGGATAATGGTCATGGATATTGGTTCCACTGATGAAATGAAATGGTAATAAATGGTTCATATACAGTTCCCAATGGTTCCATTAAATAAACATTACAGAAGACCATCATTTAGGCCTCAACAGATGAGACTGAAAAGAAAAATGGTGTCACTCATGCTAAAGTTCTCCATCAGCAAACTAAGCTGTTTATCTAACCTTTCCAGAAGTAGGAGAAATGAGAGAGAACAGTCAAATTCCCCATGGACTGGGTTCAGTTATTATGGCAATGAAACCCCATTCTTTCTAATCCTTATCCAAAAAAAAAAAAAAAAAAAATGACCCAAAGAGCAACCATGCCAACACTGTTCTATCTCTGTCACCGATTTACAAGAGTAGTGACTTTCAAATGACTGAGACACCATGCTCTTTCTTTCTTATTTCTCCAATCTTTGTCTGCCTCCTTGCAACCCTCACACTGTTATGTGGAATACTGTGTTGTCCACTTCTGGAGGTGAAAAAAAAATAAGGCCAGTTAAGATCTTGAAAGGGGATTGTTGTAATTTGCCCTTTAGCACTCCTTCTAGCAAAAGGTCTACTAAGAGGACAGGAGGGTTGTGATGGCTCTTCTTGGTTGTCAGCTTGACTGCATCTGGAATGCCTGGGCACAGCTGTGAACAATTTTTTAATTAAATCATTTGAAGTGGGAAGTCCCAAGTATAGCCCAGATCTTTCTTATTTCCTTCCTTCCTTCCTTCCTTCCTTCCTTGCTTGCTTCCTTCCTTCCTCTCTTCCTTCCTTCCTTCCTTTCTCCCTTCCTTTCTTTCTTTCTTTCTGATTTGTTTGAGTAGGGTTTCTCTGTGTAGCCCTGGCCATCACTCTGTAGACCAGGCTGATCACAAACTCAGATATTTGTCTGGTGCTGCTTTCCATATGCTGAGATTCAACGTGAGCACCACCACTGCCTGGCTCTATACGCCAGATCTTCGAGGTAGGAAGATCCACCTTTAATCTGGTGCATACCTTCTGCTGGCAGCCTATATAAAGGACATGGAGCTAGGCTAGCTCTCTCTCTGCCTGCAGGTTGTCCTCTGACCTCCACCATGTGCTGTGGCTTGTATACATACACAGTTTTTAAAAACACATTTAAAAAGCAGAGTTGTGAAAGTGCCTTTATGCATTTGTCTGTGGTTTTTTGAGATAATGATTCATTTTATTTTTAATTAATTTTAACAGCATACAGGATTCTAGGTTTCATTATGACATAATTTGCTTTTGTGATCCTCCTTCCAATGTTTTCTTCCATACTTAGGTCTCCCTCTCTGTACTTCTGAGCCTGCATACTAACCTCTTTTCTGTTTTCATGTTATGTGTGCTCCATGATCTCTCCCTCACTTGTTCAGTCCCTTTCCCTTCTAATTTTATGACCTATGCCTACATGTATGTATGTGTACTACATGCATAGCTGGTGTCTTAGGAGGTCAGAAAAGGCATTGGCTTCCTTGGAACTAGAGTTATGGATGGTTGTGAATCACCATGTGGGTGCTGGGAATGGAACCTGAGTTCTCTGTAAGAGCAACAAATGCTTGTAACAACTGAGCCATCACTCCAGCTCTAAATTTATTTTTATTTTTACCTGCATGTATGTGCACAATGTGTGTTTCTGCTGCACTCAGGAGCTGGAAGAAGGTAACAGATCTCCCAAAACTGGAGTTATAGGTAGCTGCAGATAGTGAGTTGTGGGTCCTGGATCTTAAAGCAGGGTTCTTTGGAAGAGCAGCCAGTGTTTGTAACCATTGAGCCATCTTTCCAGCCACAACCACTTTTGATATCTGCATAACGACTCATTTTTCTAAATAATTTTGAAATATTTTACTTTGTAGCATGATCAGTATTTAGTTCTTGCATTTAACAACAGCAAGCCATTGGCTATCTTTGGTTCCTTTTTCCCCCACTCATTAATCTCTGGGGACACATTCCCTGAAGTAGATTCCAGACTCAATGTTAGATATGCACCAATGGCTTCTTTATATGTATTTATAACACTTGTTTCATGGGAGACTGAATTCTGAGTCTTTCAAACAGACTTCTACACAGATAAAATCATCTCATATTGCTGCTTTACAATTTTGCCAGTGATTATTTGGTATTTATGTTTGTGTTTTGTAAATTAGTATTTCTGAGTGTAGACATAGTAAATTTCTCAGTGTTCTTAGGAATCAGTTTTGTGTTCTAGCTTTGGAGAGCTATCCTATCATACCCAGAGCAGGATTTCTGCTCCCCTTCTGTACCCAGGACATTCTCAACCTGCAGAGAGCATTAACAAAGGCATCTAGCTGCATTCTGTTGCTTGGGTGGAGCATGGGAGGGAGGCAATGTCTGCGCTAATGTCTTTCTCTAGAACACTCCTGTGGGCGGGCGGGAGGAGTAGGAAGGTTGTCAAGGCTGAGAAGCAGGACACAGCTGCTTCTGAGAGCTCTCTAAGGAGCTGGGAGGTCTCTAGTGGGCTGCTGTCTGTCCTCTCTCAGGTGAAGCCACTGGTTAAATATATTGCAAATGGAGTTCTCTGGAGGAGCAGAGATTGGATTTTCTCACTGGAGCTAGCTGCTAACTCTCAGATACTTTCAAAAACCAGCTAGGCTGCCAGCAAATGGGTCCAGAAAGATTGAAGGGAGAAAGGAACCAATGGCTTTCTGGTTTCTCCCTTATTCCCCTTTTCCTTCCTCCCCTCTCCAGCCCCACCCCCAATTGGAAACAAAACAAAACAAAACAAAACAAAAAATCTCTCTTTCCTAAAGTGTTTAAAAAGTTTTTTTTTAGACAATGGATTTTATGTAGACCAGGCTGGCCTTGAAGTCACTATGTACCCAAGGATGATTTTGAAATCCTAGTCCATCTACTTCCTGCATGCTGAGATTACAGGTGTGTGCGCTACCCTACCCAATTTACGCTGGGAATCAAGCCCGGAGCTTCTTGTTTACCAGGTGAGCACTCTGCCAATTGAGCATCACCTTTTTCCCCCTAAAGCTCTTTTCTTTTTCTTTCTTTAAAGAATCAGAGCATTCCATTTAAGAGGAGACACATATATATGCACCTGCACTTGTGCTTGCCCTTGCGTGTGTATGTACACGCGCACACACAAACACACACTGATTAGAGGCCAGCAGTGTGTCAGAGTACTGTATTCAGGCTCAGCTCAGGCACAGTGAGACCCAGAATGTGATGAGCATCCACTCTTACATAATCCAGCATAGGATCTAGAGACCATTTTTTGCAGCTTTGCCCACTGTCCTCAAAACCAAAGGTTTATTTATCATTAACCAACCAAACAACAGCAAGTACTAAAGAAGATGCTAGGGGAGAAGGCGCCCTTCTACATTGCAGGGGGGAGTGGAAATGACTGCAGCTGTTAAGAGAATCAGAATGGAGTTTCCTCAGAAAACTAAAAATAGAACGACCATTTGATCCAGCTATACCACTCCTGGGAGTATACTCAAAAGACTCTTAAGTCAGCACATTGCAGGGATTCTTGCAAATTTATGTTTATTTTGACTCTATTCACAACAGCCAAGCTAGGGGCTCATCAGCAAATGAACAGATAAAGAAAATGTAGTATTATATATATGTGTATGTATATACATATATGTACTATATATGTGTGTGTGTACATATATACACCACACACAATGGAGTTTTTTTTCAGTCACCGAGAGGAACAAAATACTATTTTCTAGAAAATGGATACAACTGCAGATCATATTAAGTCAAGCAAGCTGGATTCAGAAAGGTAAATAATTTTTTTCTCCTATAGAACCTGAGTGTGTGTGTGTGCGCGCACACACACACACACACACACACACACACACACACCCGTGAAAGTTGAAGGTGAACTATTTAGGAAAAGGAAGAGAATAAACAGGAGGTGGAGAGAAGGATAGGAAAAGGTAATGGAAATAAGTATGATCAAAGAACATGATATTCTTGAACATAAAGGTCTCCACTGAACCTATTTTTTGTACACTAAATATACACTAATGAAAATGTAAATGGATAGGGAAGTATCTCAGTAGTACAGTGCTGGTTTAGCTTACTAAAGATGCCAGGTTCTATCCTCAGTATCACCTTAGTGGTGTATACATGCAGTCCTAACACTGGAATTGATAAGCAGAAGAGCCAGGAGTTCAAGGTCAGCCTGGGTACATGAGGTTCTATCTCAAAAGTACCTCTGCCCTGCCTTCCTCTACCCCCATTAAAGCACCAGGTTTTTTTTGTTTCCTTTCTGTCCAAATTGTATCAGTCAGGTGCCCCTGGCTCTAGATGAGAGTGATGGCTGAGCACTTGACAGGACAGAGATCAGGGCCCGAGGTGAATGGCCATCCTCAATGAATGAAGAGAGACCTGGGTACCAAATCTTGGTGGTTCAGACTGTCCTTTTAAGTCCACTAAGGCGCACTAAGGAGAAGCAAACACGTTCCTCCTCTCTGGAGTGGCCTGGATGTGGGTTATTGCTGCAGTTTGAATAAAAGATGTCAGCCAGGCACAGTGGTGCATGCCTTTAATCCCAGCACTTGGGATGCAGACTCAGGCAGATCTCTGTGAGTTTGAGGTCAGCCTGGTCTTCAAAGCAAGTTGTAGGGCTTCACAGAGAATTCCTGTCTCAAGAAACAATAGAGATAGAGGGAGAGAGAGGAAAAGGAGAAGCGAGTGCAGGTGTGGGTGCTGGGGGTTTGGGGGGAGGTGTCTCCCTTAAGCTCATGTATGTGAACGCTTGCTCCTCAGATGCTGGCACTGTCTGGAAAGGTTATGGGCTTTTTAAGAGCTGGATGAAATATATCACTGGGGGAAGCTTTGAAGCTCCATCACCTGGTCTTACTTCCTGTTCTCTCTCCAATTCTTGTGAGCAGGCAAAGTATGACCAAAGTGTGACCGCTGTTCTTCTTGCCTGGCAGACTGGTCTCATGCTCCTGCTGCTACGATGAACTGTATCCCCACTGGAGCAGTGAGCCCAAACAAGCTCATTCTCCCAGAATGTTCCCTTTGTCAGGCCATTGTAACATAGTAGTAGAAATGTAGCTAGCACAGCTGTCCACCAAAGAAGTGAGAATGTAGACAGGAATCACCTGGCGCCTGAGGAAAAATCCCCATGAAAGGAACAACGGGTATACTGAACTTGCACTTGAGAGCACATTAGTACAATTAATTAGTGGAGGATTAATTTGAAAAGCTCCTCCCCCAACGCACACTGGACGCAAGGGACCACCAATGAGAGGGAACAGGTGGTGTTTGTCTTCCTGGATCTGGATTACCTTGCTATAATCTTTTCTAGTTCCATCCGTTTACCTGCAAATTTCCTGATTTTATTTTTCTTTAGGATGAATAATATTCCACAGTGTCTATGTACTACATTTTCATTATCCATTTGTCAGTTGAAGGAAATTTAAGTTGTTTCCACCTTCTGGCTATTATGGATAGAGGAACAATGGGCATAGCTGAGCAACCTGAGGAGAGGGTGCTGGAGTCTTTTCAACAATCTTCCCAGAAGGAACCACAAGACCCTGAATAATCAAAGACCCTGACTGCTTTCCCTAAAGCAGTCTTTAGGGAAGACAATGATAGAGGGATTACCATACTAGATTTCAAGCCTTGCTATAGAGCTATCGTAATACAAACAGCATGGTATAGGTGCAGAAATGCAAATCAATGGAACAAGATAGAGAAGATCCAGATGTGAGGGTGTGTAACTACATGCATCCAATATTTGGCAAGGATGTAAAAAATACACACTGGAGAAAAGATAGAATCTTCAACAAATGGTGCTGGGAAAGCCGGGTTTCTAAATGTAGAAGAGTGAAATTAGAGCCATTATCTGTTATGCTGCATGAAAGTTAGCTCCAAATGGACCAACGACTGACCACAAAGTGAAACTTAAAACACTGAAATTGCCAGAAGAAAACATAGGCAGCAATACCCTACAGAATTTAGCTACAGGAAAGAAGATTCTGAAGTAGGACTCCATTCACTCAGGAGTTAAAGCCAACTATTGATAAACAAACTTCAAAAAAGAAACAAGCAAAACAAACAAAAGCTAAATGTTATTGTGCAACAAAGGAAACGAATGAAGAGGGAGCCCAAAGAATGCAGCAGAATCTTTGCCATCTATGCATCTGATAGAGGATTAATAGCCAGAATATACAAAGAATTCAAAACACGGGGTCAAGAAAACAAAAGCCTAATGTAAAGAATAGGCTAAAGAACTCTCCACAGAGTTCTCAAAAGAAGATATAAAAACAGCTAAGAAATAACTCAAAAGTCTTCAACATGCGTAGCTACTAGGGAAATGGCAATTAAAACTATTTTGAAATTTCACCCTACCCCACTCTAAATGCCTAAGTTAAGGAAAAAAACAAACAAACTGAAAGCAAATACCAGCAAGGATGTGGGGAGATGGAAACCCCCATTCATTGTTGGTTGTGTTGCATACTGGCACAGTCAATTTGGAAATCCTTTTGGTTGATACTAAAAAAGCTAAAGGTATGGGGCTGGTGAGATGGCTCAGTGGGTAAGAGCACCGACTGTTCTTCCAAAGGTCATGAGTTCAAATCCCAGCAACCACATGGTGGCTCACAACCACCCATAATGAAATCTGACACCCTCTTCTGGTGGTCTGAAGACAGCTACAGTGTACTCATTTATAATAATAAATAAATCTTTAAAAAAAAAAAAAGCTAAAGGTAGAGATACCATTTGACCTAGCTATGCCAAGTAAAGTGCTACAGTGGTGTATATGCCAAGTGGTATATAGGCTTGGTAGACTGCTGCAGGGGGATTGCTGTGAGCTTGAGGCCAGGTTGGGCTACTATAACTAAAATCTAAATTAAAACAAACAGAGGGAAAACTGGTACATGACAACAATCAGAAAACAATAAGGGCCAGCACCAACAGCAGCCATTGCCTCTGCCCCCATAGCTCTGCCTTCCTGGATCTCTCTCTCTTCTCAGGCCATTCCTTTGCATTGGCTCTCCAAGAACACTCCAGTCTTTAAGTGTCATGTTTGGACTGCTGAGACATCCAGTCTTGGGAACCTGGAGACCAAACAGCTACCTCATTCTTCACCTCTCCAGCATACAGGCAGCCATTGTTGGACTATCCAGATTGTGTTGTATAAGATAATCTAACCAATCTCCTTTGTAATAATATTTATTCTATATATTCTGGTCCTGTGGAGAACTTTGACTATTCCCCTCCTGCTCCTTTAATAGAAAGAGCATTAGGTATGTTGCTGGGTCTGTGCACTCTAGGTGATTAGCTCTGCCTGGCATCCAGAACCCTGAACAAGCTAGAACAGATGGTGGTATGGAGAGAGGTGGCTCTCATCCCAAGACAACTATCACTGTGTAGCAGGGAAATGCAACTAAGACAATACTTATTACATACCCACCATGAATAGAACACTCTTCCACTGTAGTGTGAAGACAAATGACTCTTCCTGATCCCCAGAAATGAAAAATTGATCAGGGGACACAGTCGGAACAAGGAGACAGGACAGCTAGAACAAAAAGCACATGGCAAACCACAGGTGGGAGCCAGAGACTGAAGATAATGTTTCACCCTGCTGTAAATACTTAATAACAAAATCTTACTTACATTCCTCAACAACCACGTATGCAATTTTAGTACTATAATCCTTGCTTTTCAGGATGAGGAAACTAAGACTCTATGAATGAAGTCAAGAAGTTTGCCCAGAGTCACATACCTGGGAAGTAGTGATACCATTACAGAAACTGAGGAACTATGTCCAGAAGGGGATTTGCGAGGGATGGGGGTCACAGTGGGTGACTTGAGAGTTGAGAATGGTTTTGTGTTTGTTTTCTTATTTATGACAAATATTCCACAACTTCTGCTGCTCAGAAATTCTTTGAGATGATGCCTTCGGCTTCCTGTCAGAGAACAGAACTCACCCACACTAAGAATGGCCCTGCAGATAGCTTCAGTTTCAAACTGGCCGTTAAACCTTTCTGTGACCTTATCAACTTTGGCTACATTCATCTGGAAGGATACGTGGTCTTTGCTTTGGTATCAGTGAATGAAATGGAGCTTTTTTTTTGGGGGGGGGGAGCATTTTTGTGACACAAACTCGCTGGTGTCATTCTGTATGTAGAGGCTGCATCTGCTCTCACAAGTCCAGAAAGATCACAGAAAGGGGAGAGTGATTGTGTGTATGTATGTACGTATGTATGTCTTTTTAAATTATGTATATATGTGTGTGTATCTGTGTTGGTTATATGCACTTCAACGCAGTTTCCATGGAGATCAGAGGCATTGAATTTCCTGGAGCTGGATTTACAGGCAGTTGTAAACTACCTAGCTTGGATTCTGGGATTTGAACTTGGGTACTTTATAAGAACAGCAAATGCTCTTAGCCTCTGAGCCATCTCTCTAGCCCTAAGAATGATTTTAACAGGCAAGAAAAGGAGCAGTAACAGCTTGGGCAGAGTCATGTTGTGGCCTTGTGGGATGCTGTCTTGACAAACATTGACAGAGCTGATAGTGGACTCCTGTCCTGTATACAAATGTTCCTCGGCAGGTGGCCACGTCCCTGGCTCTGGCAGAGGCTTCATGATATTTTTTTTGTTTGGTTGGTTTGGTTTGATTTTTCAAGACAGGGTTTCTCTGTGTAGCCCTTGCAGTCCTGGAACTCACTCTGTAGACCAGGTTGGCCTGGAACTCAGAAATCTACCCGCCTCTGCCTCCCAAGTGCTGGGATTAAAGGCATGCACCACCACTGCTTCATGATGTTGATTTGACATGCCAGTGGATAGATGGTAAGATGGGTGGTGAATAAGGTGCTCTGTCACAGAGTTTGCAGGCCTTGAAATGTGATTGTAGTAAGTGTGGACTGAAGGTCTCACTTCTATGGGGTTTTGATCATCCCTGAAAACTGAGAGGTGTGAGTGTGAACAATGTATCAGAGAGGCCAGTCTGATGGAGCTAGCTGGGGCAGGAGGCAGTGTGAGCAAGACAGTGTTCACAGGACTGAGAGGGGCTTGTGAGAGAGTGAGTAAAAACAGGCAAAGAGGTGGGGGAAGGCTCCACAGTTTGTAATCTGGTGACAGTGGAGACGGGATGCACAGGCCCACATGGAAGAGTTCGAGCTTGTATAAATACACAAACATAAACGTACATATACACATACATACATCTCTGTCCTAGCCTGACACTGTTCAAAAGGAGGAGGAGGGAGAAAGAGGAAGAGAGACAGGGGAGGGAGATGTAGGAGGGAAGCATAGGGAGGAGACAGAGGTATATTGGGGATGTGTGTTCTGATTTTAGCACAGACTCTGAAGAAGCCACATCTTAAATTCTGTGATTTTGACAAAAACTGTAGCAGCAAAGAAAACCAGACACCAGGGCCATGAGCTGCTAACCCTGACTATCTAAGCTCCAGTAAAATGCCCTTTGCCTGTCCGTCCAGGCTTTAGGCATCGTATTTTTCCCTGCTAACAGTTTGCCATTGGCACATGGGCAGTGATAGTTATGTCTGGAGTGCTGGGCCCTTGCTCAGCAGCCCACCTTTAGCCCTGGGGACACAGAGATCAATAACTTTTTCTTCCTTGTTTGCTGGAGTGCACTGCAGCCTGAGTCACCTGCTGCGGTGGGGATCCTTCTCTGTCTAACCCTGGCTCTATGTGTGCTCCCCAGGATCTGAACCCTGCTCCCAGCTTTCACATAGCAGGACTAGGCAGAGATTTCTGGCTTTGGTCCAGTTCTGCTGTGCTAGTAGGACCCCCTGCTATTGCCTATTAGTCTTCCTCCAGAGTCCACTTCACATCCTGCTGCTGATGGTGACCTCTCTTGTGACTTCAGTGAGTGATAGAACCTGCTGGCCCCGCTTGATAATCGGAGTTCTCAACCCTTATTGAGACAGCTCTGTCTTTTTTTGTTGTTGTTGTTGTTTTGTAAATCACAGCAGCAGCAGTAGAAGAGTCCCTGAAGTGTTTGTTTTATCAGTAGCGGGTACAGTAATTGATAAGGCTATCCCACGACTAGAGATGTGATAGAGAGAACCCCTGGATCAAGAGGCATCAAGGACTTCAAGATGGAAAGAGTGGAGCGTTAAAGTGAGCTCAGAGTCCTCGGACAGCTGGATGTCCCTGAAGCTGCCCTGCCTTTGTTGGCTTGGCCTTCACCGAATGAGAGAGAGCGCAAGAGAGCAGAGTACAGCTTTGAGCTGGGTGCATGGGTCTGGGCAGAGGCCAGAGGTCTTGGGCCATGCCTGGACGGTGTGAGGTGGTTTAGCTATGTTGAGACACCACTGTGGTGATTTTTTTTTTTTAAAAAAATATTTTTTATTTATAGTGTTTATTATGTGTATGTGAATGTGTCTGTGTGTGGTTGGGGCTGGCACACATAGCACTGTGTCTTTGGAGGACAGAAGAGGGTGTCAGATGTCCTGGGGATGGAGTTATAGGCAGTTGTAAGCCGCTCAGTGTAGGTGCTAGGAACAGAACAGAGTCCTCTGCAAGAGTGCCTGTTCTTAACTGCATAGCTGTTCTTATCTATCAGTCATATCTCTGGCCTCCTTTACGGGGATATTTCTTCCTACATGCATGCTGTATATGTTACTATACACTGAGAGTGATTTTACAGCTCTTTTTATTGTGTAGACATGCCCTTAGTGAATGATCCTATTGTCACTAAGGGGACTTGTACTGAGGGCCTCTTCAGGTCTTGGTACCATGAAAGCCTCAGCCAGATGGGTTTAACTGGAGTTATAGGTATACTTCCACTACAGGGAATAACACAAGACAGGCTCGATGGGCAGCAGTGGACCTTGGGAATCTGGTGAATAACTGACTAATAATCTTCAGGCCATCGTTGGAAGGCTTGCAGAAA
This sequence comes from Mastomys coucha, assembly GCF_008632895.1. Lineage (NCBI taxonomy): Eukaryota > Metazoa > Chordata > Mammalia > Rodentia > Muridae > Mastomys > Mastomys coucha. Next base: position 17,309,566 of record NW_022196913.1, on the reverse strand, counting down.
GAAATCACATTATACTTCTAGTTAATCTGCCTCACTTTTTCAGGAACTAAAGAAAGGGATCATACCAGTTCACTTGGCAAACATTCAACAGTGTTCAAGTGTTATGGTGGCTACAGAGTGGGAAGGTGACCTGGCCTGCAGGTCACATTATTCGGGGGAACGAGGAGGGTCACAACCTGTGAATAAAGAATGGGTGAGAGAGACGACAGGACTCAAGGAAGCATTGCTTGTCAAGAGCTGTTTACTTAGTGGAGCCGAGCATATTTAAAGCAAAAATCTTGGAGGGGAGGGGGAGAGGAAGGAGGGAAATGGAAGGTTACAAAATCTTCTGGGGTTGAGCTCCGGGGTGACAGGTGGAGAGGGGGTGGATGACAGGTGGGGAGGGGGTGGATTTCCGTGAATGTTCTTTTCCCAGGGCCAAGCCGGATCCTTGTGATTGTCAGGCAGGATGTTAATCTCAGGGTTCACATCCTTGTGATTGTCAGGCAGGATGTTAGTCTCCAGGTTCTCAATTAGCTGGGGCAGGATGTTCATCTCAGGGCTCTCATGGTTCCCAACAGGAAGGAAGACATAGTCCTGGCCCCAAGTGGGTTTTAGTTATGGTAGAAAGTTGTGACATCAAACCAACAGATGGAGAAGTAATCTGGTCATTTGTTCCTAGGAAGGTCCAGGCCCTGAGAGTCAGGAGCTGAATAAGACACATCGGGCAAGCACAGCAAATCCAGGAAGCCACTGAAGGCTGCCATCAGCAGAAGTCATGGCTTTGGGCATGGGTCTCTACTTTGGGACTGACTGTGAGACACTCACATATTTTTTACCCCTGAATCTCTGATTCCTTTTCCATTAGCTGAAGATATTATCTCTTCAAATAGGAGAAAATGCTATGGCTGAATATTATGGAACTCTAGAACCTACCTATGTCTGTTATACATGGCGGAGGCTAGGACAAGACTCTCTTCCTCCTCCCTGCCTCATCTGATCATCCCCTAGATTCACCAGCCTAGCCATGTGCTCAGCTCTTATTCTTCAGGAATCCATCACAAACCTTTCCTTCTTGAGACACATTTTCACATTTCTATTCCAAACCTCAACTGGTTGTAAAGAATGGAGCTTTTGGACACACTGGTTTGCTATAAGGATGCACATCAGTTTGTCCCTAACAACCTACTCCAGAGAGCTTAACCAACAGAAGTTAGCTTTCTCGTGGCTTTCTCTGATACTGTATGGGAATCACCCTTATGGATTTATGTTAACTTTTGCTTTGAGACAGGATCTCACTATGTAGCCCAACCGGCTTCAAACTTGTGATCTTCCTGCCTCAGCCTTGAGAGCGCTAGGATTACATCACACCTGATCATTTTTTTTTTTTCCAAGACAGGGTTTCTCTGTGTAGCCCTGGCTGTCCTGGAACTCACTGTGTAGACCAGGCTGGCCTCGAACTCAGAAATCTGCCTGCCTCTGCCTCCCAAGTGCTGGGATTAAAGGCCTGCGGCCACCACTGCCACCATCTCTCAGCCTGATCTTCATTTTTAACTAGATTATCTCCATAAAGACCTTGTCTCTGACTCCAGTCATATCCTAGGCAACTAGAGTTTGGGGCTTCAGCATGTGCATCTGGCAGATAGTTTATCCCATAAAAAATTATCAGCCAAGGGTCTAGGGAGCCAGCTCAGTCCTTAAAGTGCCTGCCGTGAAAGGAGGAGGAAGGACCGAGTTCCTATCCCCATACAAACCAGCACCCACATACCCTGAACCTGGGGCTGGGGGTTGGGGTGGGTAGACAGAGCAATGGAACTCATTCTGCTAACTTGATTGAATTGGTGATCACCAGGTTCAGTGAGAGACCTTGTCTCAATATATAAGGGGGGGCTAAAGCCTCAGCCCTACCTGAAAAGGTTTTGGTGGGTGATGGCTGCTGAGGTACCTGACAGGCACTAGACTGGTGAGGTGGAGCCTGCTTAAACCCTGGGAAGCTCAGAGATCTGAGATGGCAGGAGTGGGGCTGCTCCCCACGCCCCTGCCTCCACACCTGCTCTGGAGCCTGTAATCAGGACCTTTAACTAAAGCAATCAGTAAGTCAAGAAGCGCCACACCTGGAGTCCTTCCCCATGCAAAGGAGCATCACTGGCACCTTACCTTCCGCCAATAGGATGTATTTACTCCCCAAATCCCGTCTCACTCCCCAAGGTTCACATGGTCTCTGTCCACATGGAATAAAGGTGCCAAGGAGTCCCAAATCCTGTCTCACTCCCCAAGGTTCACATGGTCTCTGTCCACATGGAATAAAGGTGCCAAGGAGTCCCTGAAACTGGTTGTTGTTGTTTTTTTTTTTTTCCTGAGCTGTAACACTTGGGGGAGGGCTCTCTCCCCTGAAGAACTAACTCATCCTTGGACCTTGGACCTTGGACCTGCTTGCCAGGCCAGGCTCCCAGGGCTGGAAGAGACTCACCACAGAGCACTGGTTGCTGGCATAGCAGCCTCAGCTGCCTCCTTGGGACCCAGGACTGCGATCACCCACCCAGTGCTGGACGCCCAAACTCCTTTATTCCTTTTCTAAGAGCTTTAACATTCCCAGCATTCCTGGCTGGACCAGAGCCCTGTGGAACGTATTTGTCCCAGAACTCTGCTTCACCTTCCTCGGCCTGGCATACAGCAGTGTCTGACGTCCCAGAGGACTGACGTCTCGCCCTGCCTTCCCCAAGCTTGTGTACCAGCGCATCCATCCAGGCACCCCACCAGGAGATGTGGAACACAGTAGGAAACTGAGGGAGTTGAAGTCAGTTTTCTTCAGTGGGTCCACGCTCCGGTAGGGTAGGCCTATGCTCATGTGTATATGGATAGCACTAATTAGATATGAAGATATGTAGTTAGGGGGAAGATGGAAGAAGCCAGGAAGCAGTTGAATGAGGCGAATACGGTCTAAGTACATCGTATTCATATGTGAAATTACCAAAGAATAATAAAATAATGAAGTGACTCAACCTCTGGTCTGCACATATGTACATGTGTCCCTCTCCCCATCCCCCAGAGTTTCTAGCATAAAAAAAAAAAATCAAGTAGGCATTGGAGCTCCCTTCATCCTGCCTGAGCGTGTGGTGGGCGTTGGAGCGCCCTTTATCCTGCCTGAGTGTGAGGTGGGCTCCAGCTCACTTGTCACAGTCTCTGGTCTCTGCTGCCCTTTGCTTTCCATCTTCAGAAGTGAGGAGGAAAACCCGGTGCTCCTATCAAGACTCGCACTCCTCCCCACCAAACCCTCATGGCTCCAATATTCCTTAGGATCACCAAGGCTGAGGCCCATTATGACATCTGTCCCTGATAAACCCTGTTCTCACAAGGAAGTCCAGGCCATATGACAATCCCTCACCTTTTTAAACGACTACCCTGGCTTAGTTTTGTCTCCATAATTCTTAGCACCAATGTTTCTACTCCACATTGTACTTTTGTTTTATTTGTATACCCTTCACATTTGCTTCAGGAGAACGTACCCTTGTGCGCTTTATGACTCCTTAGTCTGTAGAGCCTCGTAAGTGATTAATGCAAAATCTTGAACGAATGACTACAAAACAGAACTTAAAAACTTTAGCTAAGCATGGTGGTTCACACTTGCAATTCCAGCACTCAGAAGGCTGAGAAAAATGGATGAGCCTGAGATTATCCCAGAATACATAGTGTGATGATTAGTGTTAATTATTATCTCCACAAAACCTAGAATTACCTAGGAGATGGGCTTTGGGCATGCCTTCGGGGATCGTCTTGGTTGCATAGTCCAAGTGAGAAGATCTGGACTATATAGAAATGTGAACTGACCGAGTACTGGCTGCACACATTAGTCCAATGCTCTCTGCTTCTGACTGAATGCCACGTGGCTGGCCTCTTCCATACCCTGGCATCCTGACTTTCCTGCCATGGTGGATTGGAATTAAAATTGTGAGCCAAATAGACCTATTCATTCTCTCTTAAGCTGCTCTTGCCAGAGTGTTTTATCACATCAATATAAAAGAAACTAAGGCGCATAGTGAGATTCAGGTCAATCTGACCTACAGAGTGACTGAGGCCCTGACTCGGGGTGGGGGAGGGACCTTAAACCAGCTATAAACTACAGGCTACAGATCCTGTCACTTTTTTCTAAAGATCATCTGGTGACCTGCCCTGCTCCTGCTGGCCTGGGGCAGCTAGAAGGAAGACACACAAGCACTGGCCACAGGTGCCACTACAATGAATGAATGTGTGATGGAGAGATGGCAAGGATGGGGTGCAGTGGAGAGACGAAAGAGAGCACAAAGCCGAGAGGTTCGTACACTGTAAAGAAAAGTGGAACTGGAGACTCAATGTCATTGAGGAACATGCAGATATTAGGAGGCTATGGTAAGGTTCTGGCCGGGGCTGCCACCAAGGGCCATGTCTGGGTCTGTGGTCCTGCTGCAGCTGGGGTCTGTGTTGACGTCTGTGGCCTGAGTTACCACCAAAGGCCAAGCAGATCTCCGTGGTCTAGGCTGTCACCAGAGTGGATTTTCGAGGGCCCGCTGCCTAGGAGAGGGGGACAGGCCTGTGCTGCCATCTGAGGCAATGAGGACATCTGGGCCCATGCAGGAAGAGCTTGAGAGAGCTTGCAGTGCCAGCCTGTACCAGCCCCAAATCTAGCAAAATCTGCTCCGTACAGTTATCCTGTGTAAATGATGTTTGCTCCTTTGCTCTCTGTTGCTTTTATACACAGAGCCCTCTGCATGCTACTTTTGGGTCAGTGCACACAGAGAGGCAGGGCACACACTGATCTTCAGCATGAACTAGTCTCTCACCCACACAAATTTTCTCCACAGAAGTTGTAAGAGCATCGTGCTTACAGGCAGAAAAGCACAGCCGCTGACCACAGCTAGTTTTTAATGTGACTTAGGAGGGAGAGAGTTAAGTAAAGCCCTGTCTCTCAGGGGAAGATTATTAAGTCTTCTGACCTCAAGGTGGGATCTAGTGTAGAGCTCTGGAGAGGGAGAAGGGCTTGGCATTTCATGATGATTTTCCTGTCAGGGACAAGCTAGTTAGAGATGAGAAGTGAGGGGGCAGCCCCTTGGTTCCAAGGAATTAAGATGAGAAATGGATTTTTAGCAGAGTGTAATGAAGCTGCGGCAGAGGCTGCCTAAGGTATGGACTGGCGTGGTGTTCTAGGAGAAACACCGGGGCTACGGGGTCACCCACAGAGGAGGATGTGGGGAGTCTCAGTTCAGTGGGGTTCTGAGCACTAGGGAAATTGGAGACAACACAAAAGAATGGGTTGGGGTTGGTTGTCTTTGGACTGTAGTTAACCAGAGGGGCGGGAAACATAAAACATAATCTAATAAATCTAGTAGAATGCACCAGTGCTAAAAGACAGTTGGGGAGGATGTGGCTGGTTGGGGATAAATTAGGATAAATTAGTAAATTAGGATGATTTTTACCCAGATATTTGCATTAGCACGACCCCCAGAGCTGTCTGTGGATGTCGTTGAACTGGGGAGGGAAGTGGTGGTGGGATAGTATTCTTTCTATTTTATGTGTATAGGAGTACATGACAGGCAGAGGACAACCTCAGATGCCACCCTCTGGAACTCCTCTCCTACCTCCTTGGAGACAAGCCTCAGCCTGGAGCTCACTAATTAGGCCAGGCTAGATGGCCAGTAGGTCCCAAAGATCTGTCTCCAAGAAGTGCCCCACCAGAGCTCCCAGGGACTAAACCACCAACCAAAGAGCACACATAGTGGGACTCATGGCTCCAGCTGCATATGTAGCAGAGGATGGCCTAGTTGGTCATCAATGGGAGGAGAGGTCCTTGGTCCTGTGAAGGTTCTATGCCCCAGTGTAGGGGAATGCCAGGGCCAGAGAGCAGGAGAGGGTGGGTTAGTGAGCAAGGGGAGGTGGGAGGGGATAGGGGTTTACCTGGAGGGGAAACCAGGAAAGGGGATAACATTTGAAATGTAAATAAAGAAAATATCTAATAAAAAAAAGAAAGAAAATGAAGGCAAAAAAAAAAATGCCTTCGTAAGACTGGGCTATGCACAAGCCTGTAGAGCATCTTCTTAATTATTGATTGATGGGGGAGAGTCCAGTCCATTGTGGGTGGTATCACCTTGGGCTGGTGGTCCTGGGTCTATAAGACTGTAGACTGAGCAAGCCATGTGGAGTAAGCCAGTAAGCAACATTCCTCCATGGCTTCTGTACCAGCTCCTGCCTCCAGGTTCCTGTCCTCTTTTGAATTCCTGTCCTGACTTTCTTCAGTGATGAACAGTGGTGTGGAAGTGTAAGCCAAATAACCCCCTTTCCCCCAAGTTTCTTTGGTCATGCTCTTTCAGGTGTTGCAATAACAACCCTAACTAAGTAATCAAACCCTACTTACAGCACCTTTAATTCTATTAGGAAATTGGACATAATCCTATGTTTTTGTTATCAGCTTTTTCATTAAAAACTGAAGAACCATTAAAAAGAAGTCTGTCAAAAAAAATCTGTCTATCTCACTAGTATTGGGATTACAAATGTGCGACACTCAGAATTTTCTTTTTTTTTTTACATGCATTCTGCCATTGAACTTGGGTCCTCATGCTTGCAAGGCCAGCACTTACTGACTGAGCTGTCTCACTAGCCCTGGTGGGATGATACTCAACGAGAATTTGAATTGGAACCTAAACGAGTGTCCATAACTTTCTGACTTCTAGGCTTATGATAGGTGGGGGTGGCCTGGTCCTGACTCTCCTGAAGACAAGGTGTCCTCTGAAAATGTTTGTGGTCCCAATAGAAGGACCAAGAAAAAGGCTGCTTCTGCCACCCTCCCCACTGCCATCTCTGGTAGCCATGTAGGTAGGGGTGACAAGAAAGGTAGGAACCTGGTGCCTGCAAACAGTTGGTAGTGTCACCAAATACAGAAGGCCAGGACTAAAGATCCCGTCAAGAAATGCACAAAGCATTCCTTAGCTCCGTTTTTAAAAATTAGATTTTAAGAGGCAATGCAAATCATTCATTCATGTCAACACATTTAACCATGCCTGTGAAGAATCTGTTTTTGAGTTAGCTCCAGAGATTTGATGTGGTAGACAGTTTGGAGGAACTTGGTATGGATTCTTTCAGGAGGCCGTTGTTGGTTTGGAACAATGACCTATTAGTTTTAACTTTTGTGTACAGTGGTTTTGTTTGTTTTTAACACTGTATTGGTTACTTTCACATCACTGAGACCTACGACCTGGAGTAAGCAACTTAAATGAGGAAGGCTTTATTTTGGCTCACAGTCCGCAGATACAGTTCATCATGGTAGGTAAGTATCAGGGACTCCATGCATGGTGGTGGGAGCTTGCAATATGGCGTGTTCTTCAAATCTTAGCTGTAAGGAAGCACAGAGCCCACCTACAACCTGTAAGCCTACCTCTGTCTTCCAGTTAGGCCCCATATCTGAAAGCTTCCACAGCCTCTCAAGACAGCACCACCAGATGGAGACCAGGGTCTAAATACAGGAGCCTGTAGGGGATATTTCACATGCAAACCGTAACATTGTCCCAGAGTGTGTGGTATATTTCCTAACAAGGACATGGAGATCTGTAAGGAAGCTTCTGAGACTTGTTGAGTATCCAGCAGCCCCAGATCTCTGATATTCAAGAAAATTCAACTGCTTCTCTTCTTTTAAACCTCAGAGACCATCCTAGATATAGCTTCACCTTATCTCTAGTCTTCAGTTTTTCCCTCTTCAAAGATTTGAACTCTCTGATAGGAAGACGATTTTCTGGACACAAGTGGTGGGTCGACTGACTGGAGTCAGTCAAGGAGGATGTGGGCTAAAAAATGCTAGGAAGGAAATGCATTGTAGAAAGACTAAAAGACAAATACTGTGTTGTTGGTCTGTTGAACCCTGAGGACGAGGAAAAATGACTGAGCATTAACTGCTAATACTAAACACAAGTTAATGTCAACAGTGGTAGGGAATAACTATAGGTAATATAGTTAATATACTGTAGTACTTTAACAATAGCTAAAGAGACTTCCTAGTTCAGGAAAGTGTTGCAAGCATGAGGATTCAAGTTCAAGCCCAGAATTCATGTAAAAATGTCGGATATGGTGATGTATGCTTTAATTAATCCCATCACTGTGAAAGTGGAGACAGGCAGATCCCTAGGGCTTCAGTGAGAGACCTTGTCTGAAAAAATAAGATGGGTCAGCTCCACATGCATACACACAAAACAAGCTAATAACAATAATAGCACAAGACTGCATGCTACACTAAGTTCTTTGATAGTCTCAGTTCACCATCAAAGTTTCCTGTGTAACCGAAAAGGAGAGGAAGATTCAGAGAGACTGAGACATTCAGTTGAGGCAACCCAGCTAATTAGTGGCAGAATCAAGGTTTTCACTCAGATCTGTGAAAATCCATACACTATACTTTTGGGGCTAAGAATAGAGACAGTCTCCTTTCCATGAAAGCCATTGTTTTGTTTGAAATATATGGCTGACCAATTCAAATATATTTCATTATTTTCCTTATTGATTGCGGGAACTTAGGAAACCTTTTGATGACACCATATGGTGTCATAATCCCACTGAGGCTCAAATTATAGTGTTTTATATCCTGAGAGTTTGAGATCTTTTGAGTAAACGGTCAGATCCCCAAACCACTGCGGAAGGTAGAAACTACATCTTCAGAATTTAACAACACATCTGCCTTGGAAAACATTACTTTATTAGGTAGAAAATATAAGATTTCTGTTATAGAAAAAATATTAGTAAAGAAATATTCATTTTTTGGGGAATGGCCCGTCAGCTCTCTATGCTAGAAGGGTCCTGGATGCCACTCTGTGGTTTTGTTTGTATCTCTGCCTCGGATCTACTCCTGTGAAAGGTCACGTGGTGGAGCCAAGTGATGCTTTTATTGCAGAATAGAGAGGGAAAGAAGAACTTGAATGCTCTAACATGTAAGTGTTATGGGCTTGAAGCTAGCTGGTACCACTTATCAGAACATAATTGTTTTTGTTTTCGTTTTCCAAATTCTTCATTCACTTTGTTTTAAAGATGAGTAATTTTTATGTGCATCTGAGATTTAGGAAGAAACCAAGGAAACCAAATTGTAGTGTATTTTCTAACAAGAACTTTGAGGTGGTGCAGTGGTATCTTCCTGCAGTTCCAGATACTCAGGAGGCTGAGACAGGTACACCACTTGTATCCATGGTTTCAAGGTTAGCTTAAAAGGTTAGTCAGACACCACATCTTAAAAATAGTAAATATAAATGACTAAAGCAACACAATGATAAACAATAGGACATATCACCACATAGTAGAAGAATATAAAAGTCTAAAGGCACCCAAGAGTACTGACTCAACCTGCCTATCAGGTGTTGCATACCTGACTCAAAGACTTAATTGTATTCAAATTAATATGTGGTATTAGTTTTGTATCTTAATGTTATTAATGAAAATGGGATAATTTCTAATTCATAATTTTTCTTTGTGATATTGAAATTCTTAAATGTTGTTTGTTTATTTATTTATTTATTGTCTTTTTGAAGTGTCATGTATATTGGCCTCTAACTCTGTGTAGTAGAGAATCACATTGAATTTCTGATCCTCCTGCTTCTACCTCCCAAGAGGGCAAGAATTATAGGCATGTGCTACCACACTCAGTTTGTTGGTGAGAGAGACTGAAGTCAGGACTTCATGCATGCTAAGTACACACTATCACATCCCTAGCTCTGGGATTCTCAAGGATTTAGGAATATTCTTGGTTGGGTATTGTTGGGTTTCAAACCCAGGACAAATGGCCGAGGTGCCCATTTAATACATTAAAGTAGACCTGGCTGTCAGGTTTACCCTGCATTCCTCAACCCCTACCTGTTACAGGGCTCTCCTGGCTGGCATACCCCACCACCCCGTGCCCTGAACTCTCCAGCCCAAGGAGGCTGGACTGCTCTTCCTTATATAATCTCACCATTTTGGTTATCTGCCCTCTTTGTACCATTGGGCCTCCTGGCTGCTGTACCTGCTTCCCCTCTATACCCTCTCTCCTACCCCTGTCCTTATATGGCACAACTCAGTGTGGCCATGTCCTCTCTGCACTCTCCTGATCTCCTATGAATCTATAATAAACTTTCTCCTACACCATACCTAGGAACGGTCATCCCCTTTCCTTTTCTTTCTTTTTCTTCATTTATTGCTGAAACCCAGATCCAGTCTTGTTCCTTTGCTTTCTTTTTTATTCTTTTTTTTTTCATTCAGGCATACAGACTGAATTATGTTTCCTCCAGTATCCCCAAATCATATGTGGAAGTTCTAGTGTCCGGTATGGCTGTGTTTGAAGAAAGAACCTTAGAAACTTAACTAAGGTCAACTGAAGTCATAATGATGGGGACCTGATTTTATAAGAAGGGGAAGAGACACAGTGTTCTTTTCCTCTTCTAGTCCACAAAGGAAAGAGCATTTACCAAGCAATAAGAGTCCGTGTAGCAGAGTGCATTGGGTTCACATCTTCATGAGAACAAAGCTCAAGTAAACATAGCCCAAATATGAAAGAATAGGGAAAGGTTTATTATCCAAGGCAAGGGGCACACCAGTGACTTCCAGAGTGACGCTTGCTTAGACAAAGGCAGCACAGGGAGTCTTTCAGGGAGTTTAGAAATACCCACAAAGGAGTCAGTCCATTTCTGACTATGCTCAGATGAAAGTCAAAACTTAAAAGGATTGAGTGGGGCTAGTGAGATGGCTCAGTGGATAAACATGCCTGCTATCAGGCCTGATGACTTTGATCCGCAGAACCCTGATATTTGTCAAAGCCTGGAATAATTTACATAGAATACCAATAATGTTTTACCATCACTCATGGATGAAAAGAGGATTTTCTTTCTCCTTTTTCTCTTTCTTTCTTTCTTTCTTTCTTTCTTTCTTTCTTCCTTCCTTCCTTCCTTCCTTCCTTCCTTCCTTCCTTCCTTTATGGTTTGTTTTGTTTTGTTTTTTTCTTTTTCTTTTTTTTTTTTTCTTTTTTAAGATAGCGTCTCACTATGTAGCCTTGGCTGTCCTGGAACTTGCTCTGTAGAACAGAGACAAAGATCCTCCTGTCTCTGCCTCTTGAATGCTGGGATTAAAAGTGTGTGCTACCACCCAGTTTATTTTTCTTTCTTTTTGTTTCTCCAGTTTCTAAATTTTCTAAAATAAATGTGTGTATTGGTTACTTTTCTCATTCCAGTGACAAAACGACTTACCAAAGCAACTTATGGATGAAAGGGCTTATTTTGACTCGTAGTCTGAGGGTGTGACCATCATGGCTAAGAAATCAAGACCTACTCCTAGCAGGTCACATTGTGTCTGCAATAAGGAAGCTGAGAGAGATGCTGTTGCTCAGTTTCCTGTCTTTTGAAGTCTGAAACCCTAGGCTATGGGATGGTGCCACCCAGATCCAGGGCAAGTCTTCCATACTTAGTTAAGCCTCATGGGGCCTGCCCTCACAGACATGCTCTGAAGTGTGTCTTCCTAGGTGATCCCCAGTCCCTTCAAGTCGATGGTAATTGACCATCACAGCATGATTTCTAAGCACTTTAAAAATGACACTTATGGAGCCTGATATAGCTGTCTCCTGAGAGGCTCTAACAGTATCCAACTAATACAGATGTAGAGGCTCACAGCCATCCATTGGACTGAGTTCAGGGTCCCCAATGAAGGAGCTAGATAGAGAAAGGACCCAAGGAGCTGAAGGGTTTGCAGTCCCTTAGGACGAACAACAATATGAACTACCTAGTGCCCTCAGAGCTCCCAGGGACTAAAACACCAACCAAAGAGTACACATGGGGGGACTAATGGCTGCAGCAGCATATGTAGCAGAGGATGGTCAAGTTGGTCAATGGGAGGAGAGGACCTTGGCCCTGTGAAGGTTCTATGCCCCAGTGTAAGGGAATGCCAGGGCCAGGAAGCAGGAGAAGGTGGGTTGCTGAGCAGGGGGAAGGGGAGGGCACAGGGGCTTTGTTGTTGTTGTTGTTGGTTTTTTAAATTTAATTTAATTTAATTTTATTTCTTTTTTTGGAGGGGAAACTGGGAAAAGGGATACATGACATGTAAATAAAGAAAATATCTAATAAAAAATGGACACTTATAATATGAACTAGAAAACAAAACAAGTTAATCCTGGGTATTTCTGCCCTTTTTCTGTTCCCTCTTAGAAGCTGTGAAGTAGAAGGGCTGTAGAACGGTTGTCAGGTGATGGCCTAGTTTCTAGGTTTACGGCTAAGCTGCTTTGGTTGAACTGGCTTCCTGAGTGTCTGTTAGTCTGACTGATCCCCCACGCTCATGCCGCACTTCCAGTCCAAACGCAAATGATGTCGTTTTCTCCATTTTTCCATCTGATCTTTCTCCCCCTCCCACCTCTAGCTGTTACTTTCCTTGATAACAGCGCAGCCTCCCTCTGAGTCTGTCTGATTCTCTCCTTGCCCTCCTAGCTCACTATCCACATACCAGAGGTGCCATGTACCGGCTGGGGGTCACAGAGAAAGAGACTGATGGAGGAGGATAGTTGTGATCGAGGGAGGGGCTGACTTTTGGGCGTGGCTAGTAGGTGAAGCTGTTTTACTTAAGGTAACTTAGATCTGTGTGATTCTTTAGTGTTTTTATTTCCTGAATCTGATTTGGCAATAAAAAAAAGTATTAACCCCATCTCTATATATATCAGATCAATTTAAATTTCTCCCCCCAAACCCTGCAGTGACTCTGCCAGTTCTCACAATGTCTTGGCCCAGGCATGGTCTGGATGACTGCTGGGTTCCTCCCAACTCTGTCTCTCCATGTCTCCCTGCCCTTCCGTTTATTGTTTGAGGATTTCTCAGACTCCAAGGATGTTCTTATCTCTGCACCTGCCTGTCTCTGCACAGAACTGTTCTTCTCTAGGTATTTCAAGGGCTCTTCTTCATCACCTCATAAAACAAGCCTGCTCTCTGTCTCTCTGTCTCTGTCACTCTCTCTCTCTCTGTGTGAGTGTGTGTGTGTGTGTGTGTGTGTGTGTGTGTGCTATAGGACAACCTCAGGTATTGGTCCTCAGGTGCCTACCTTGCTAGGAAAAAATGCTTCAGGAGGGGGTCCCTGTAAGAATCAGAACCTGCTGTCTGCTTACAAGCCAGAGTAGTTATTAGGCAGAAGGAAAGGATGGATAAGAAGGATGAAAGGTTTCCCTTAAAAAAAATTATCATCATCATCATCATCATCATCATCATCATTATATGTCCCTTGATTGGCTGTTGCTAGAAGCATCCAACCCCCTTTCATGACAATCTCTCACTGGCCTGGAACTTGCCAAGTAAGCTAGGGTGGCTGACCAGAAACCCTGGGGATGTATGTCCCTGCTTTCACCTCTCAAGTATCAAGATTATAAGATTATAAGTCCTACTATGCTGGACTTTTTAAGTTTGTTTGCTTGTTTTTTAGTGTTAGTGCTGGCATAAAGCCTTATGCTTGCCTGGCAAGCACTCTAACACCTGAGGCATCTCTGACGCTCTCCTCTGTCTTCCTCTGTTATATTTCTCTTCAGGAAACTTCCCCTCTTTCTTCCTAGAACAGTGCTTGGGGCCTAGTACTCAGCAACACTAAATAGATAAATGAATATACAGCAAATCTATATTCATAAAGAATGCCGAGATAACTCCAGGTGGTGCTTTTGTGTTAATTATCTCCTATTAAAGAACACAGAGACATAAGACAGGCACTGAGCCATTCAGGGCCAGGCACAACTTTTAACTAAATGACCTGGAAAATTGAAATCAAACTCTATTTTGACCCAAATAAAACAAGAACTGCTTCAATTTTCTTCCTCATTTTGTCAGTGACAACCACGCCCTAGTTTGCTGAGATAAATTAGATTTTAGCTGGATGCCATCATGAATCGCTGCCTAACTAATGATATAAGTAAAGTTTTCATTTTGTCTCTTTTAAGAACAGAGACTTCAGATTTATACTCATGGCTCTTCATACACTCCAGCTGTTCATATGCACTAAATTCCTTGAACAGAGAGTTTTTGTTTAATAAGTGCTTTTTCCAAATATCCAATGAGCTCTTTATTCTTTGTTATTTATCACACATAACAAGATATTTTGAGGATATTTTCCTAAAGTGTTTTTGAAAGGGGGAATTTTACCATGACCTCATGTGAGTCATCTCCTCACGATACTGTCTGGCGGGATGGTACTTCTTCCAGTTTGAGCTATAGATCCTGTCCAGTCTCAACTAAAGTGCCACCACACTGTCTTGTGCACTTCAACAAATGGTTCCCACAGTGGATAGAGAGAGGCAAATGATTCGGAATAGCAACACTGTATGGGAGAAGAATCAAGTTGGAGGACTGGACTGGCACCACCTAGCTTCAAGACTTACTATAAACTTCCAACGTTTAAGACAGAGGGGTACAGGGTAAAGTCTGGACACATAGATGACAGGGACAGTAGAGAACTTAGGAACAGAACTGTACAAATACAACACACTAACAGTCAACAGTGGGTCAATGAACAGGGAGAGTCATTTCAATAAACTGTGTTGAGAATTAATGTCAACACACCCTAAATTAGTCCAACCAAACCAAACCAAAACATAGACCCTCACACAAATCAACCCTGTGTTACAGGCCTGACTACAAAAAAGCAAAATGGAATGTTCAAGAGGGTGTTTGTTTGTTTGTTGCTATGTTTCTTGTGCCTTTCCCTGGGCTCTTTTCCTCTTTCTGTCTGTCTTGTCCTATTCTGATGTATTTGGTTTTTTAAAATCATATTAGATTATGTCACATTATATTATTATTACCCCTTAGAAGCCTGTTTGTTTTCCGAGACACAGAAAAGGGGTGGATGGGTGAGAGGGGAGGTGTCAAGGAACTGGGAGAGGGGAGTGTCGAGGGTAGAGTGTATGAAAGTAAATTATATTTTCAGTAAAAGAAAATAATAATATTTGCAAAACATATGTAGTAAGTACCTGGTATCTAAAATCCATAAATAATTCTTATAACTCAACAATAAAAAGAAATCAGCAAACATCTAGCCAAACACCTCCAAAAGAAGATCTTCAGATGGCCAGTCAGTACATGACAAGATTCTCAACAGTGCTTTCCATTGCAGAATTACAAGTTAGAACCACAGTGAGACACCATAAGCTACATAGTAAATGACCAAAATAAATAAATCCTCCACCATTCCTAAGGCCACGAGACAATAAGCCAACAACTCCCATTGCTACCAGTGAGAATGAAATTTGGCACAATCATTTTGGCAGTTTCTTTGTAAGGGCCAAGAACATCCCTTTCATCTTATTTTATAAATAGCCCAATTTCTTCTCTTGGTGTCCTTTGGTAAGAGAATATTTGATATAATCCACACATGGTAACAGAAAAAATTTGGAGATGACAGTTTCACCATGTCAGCATTCTGTGCTCACCACTTCTGGCTTCCCCTTGTTGGAGGGTGGGTGTGGCGTTGAGCACTGGGTCTTCTCAGGGCACCAGCTAAGCAGAAAGAAGCTGGGAGGTTCTTTTTCCATCAGCAGAGAGATGGTCCTATTGATGAGCTACCATATACACGGCGATCTCTTAAGTTCCCAAGTGTGAACTAGATCATGGTGCCTATCTCTCAGACATAGAGACGAATGGGGCTTTTTCCAGATCACTTGTGTCCTCTGGACATAGCACCACCTGCCCTAGGAGCATGCGCAGGGTTCAGCTGGCAAGGAAGGGGTGTGGAATGAAATGACTGTTGGGAGGGCAGACAGCGCTATCTGGCACCGAACTGATTTCTCTATATGTCACAGTTGGCTGTCCAGTAATGAAGACAGTATTTTGGAGGTGGGGAAGTTATCTCAGTGGCAGAGGGCATAGGAAACAAGTGAGAGGAACTGGGTGCAGCCCCCAGCACTGAAAGGAAAGGCAAGACTTCATATCTCATCTCACAACACGACGGTCTTCAGTGTTCATGTTCTATTGCCATCATAACCACGGCAGAGGCAAAGACAATTGTTCTTAGACATAGAAAGAGAGACTTGGGGTGGCAGTGTTTGGGGTGCTGGAACGTAGTAGTATAGCTGCTAGAAGCCAGAGGAGATCTCTCCAGTGACCTTGCTCAGTACTGTTGGATCTAGACTATGCCAAAGAAAAGAAATTCTAGATGAGTCAGAATGAAGCAAAGTAAGTGAATTTATTAAGTAGAGAAAGTATGTGCTTCAGATATGTGTGTGTGCATGTGTATGTGTGTATGTGTGTGTGTGCATGTGCATGTATGTGTGAGAGAGAGACAGAGACAGAGAGACAGAAAGGAGTGAGAGAGAATGAGAACTTTAAGTATCTTTATAATGGCTACATATATGATTCTGTGGTTTTCTAAATTACTTTGTTCAACAAATAATTTATAAGACCTAAAAATTAAGAAAAGTTGTAGATTGGGGCTGGGACTGTAGCTCAGTTGGTTACACACTTGCCTACTTGAATGAGGCCAGAGGGGGGCATCAGATGTCTTCTTCTGGCCTTCCACATTGTTGCCTTGAGATGAGGTCTCTCACTGAATGAAAACTTGCCTTTTGACTAAGGTTCTTGGGACCCAACTGTCCTCCTTCCACATTCCTAGGCTATGGGTGCATGAGATACTGATTTCTATGTGGATTTGATTTCAGACATTAAGCTGCTTGACTCTTGACTTCTGAGCCACTCTCCAATCTTATTTTTTTTTAACACCCTTATTTGAGATGTCTTCAGGAAACCAAGCATTATCTCTGTCAGTGGTTTTGGTTTTATCAGCTGCATTGAAATTTCTGACTCCCCACCAGGTTTCTCCATTTCCATGTCCCCTACTTGTCCTTGCCTTTCTATCACCCTGTAGACACTAAGTGAATCAATCACCCATGGTCTTGCAGTTTTCCAGAGCTGAGAGTAGATTGAGGGCTTCTGACATGAGCTTCCTATAGTCTTCTCTGTCTTCTCCTATGGGTGTATGCAAAATACCTGTCAGCCCATACATAGAGCTGTGCTGCAGGGTTGGGTCATGTTTTCTGTTCAGGCTAATACCCAGTGTTCTCCACAGATGGGCATTGCTGGGTGCTGCATGGCTAAGTGAAGGCTGCTGGAGAAGGAGTGGGTGGTGAGTGAGGCAAAATTTTAACACAGGTCTTATGAAAACCAAGCAATGCCTGGACAGAGGATGTTGTCTCCAAATTGAGGCACAGATGGAGGCTGCAGATCTGTGAAGGTTCCACCAGCCTACATGGAATCCAAATGTTCTAATAGGCATTTAAGACATCTAATTGTCTGTCAGAACTTGCTCTAAGATTGGATCAAACTATTAACATTCTCTATCTCTGTCTCTCTCTGTCTCTGTCTCTCTGTCTCTGTCTCTGTCTCTGTCTCTCTCTCTCTGTGTGCATGCACATGTACATGTATACATGGTATATGTGGAGGTCAGAAGTCCACCTTGGGTATCTTGCCTCAGGCATCATTCATCATTCTTTTTGATACAAGATCTCTCAGTGGCCTAGAACCCACCAGGTAGCTGTGAGCCAAGAGCCAAAGATATTCACCTGTCTTTGCTTCCTTAGTCCTGGAATTATGAGTGTGCACCACCATGTTAATCTTTTCCACATGGGTCCTGGGGGTCAAACTCAGGTCCCTATGTATACAGGTTAAGCATTTGACTGATGGCACCATCTCCCTATCCCCGTTAGTTTGCTGATAATGTTTGAGATCAAGTAATGGGGGAAACTAAAGCTTTAGGGAAGCCCCTGGGAACACAGAACCTCAGAGAAACATATCTGAGCACTTCATAGAAACAGACGGTTGAAGACCATGAGAGCTTCCAGGATTTGCACATTGTGGTCTTCCGCTCATTGCCTACTGCCTGGTCCCTGACCTGGGTCTCCACTCCCTATCAATCAGAAGAAAATTTACCTATTGATAAACTTATATGTTTCATGCAGTAGTCTACTCTGAAAAATTTCTTTTGTCAAAAGTATTTTCCATAAACATACTTGTTGGGAGCCAAATGGCCCTTGGCTGACCTGCTTCCACCTGACTAGAATCCAGAGATAAATATTCTGCCTGGCAACCCCAAGTTTCCTGCTTGGCCCTGAGATAAGAATGATCAGTGTACCTTGACTTCTGAGAAACCGTTACCTACCCAACCGTTTCCTCCCTATCTGTTGTCCTCGGGGTTCCCATGACCCCCAGAAGATCTTGTAATTCTTCACTGTACTCCCTCCTGCCCCCTGCCCTTCCAAAACTTTGTTTTAAATTTGAGCTTCTGTTTTCAGTAAACGGCTCTTGACAAGCAATGCTTCCTTGAGTCCTGTCTTCTCTCTTGCCCATTCTTTATCTTCAGGTTGCGACCCTCCTCGTGTCCCCCGAATTACTGAGATCCGCGGGTCGGGTCACATACTAAAAGGTACACAAATCTAAGACCACTTAAATCATGTCTTACTCTTAAGACTCCATGTTAAGCAAATGTGTCAGGCCTTTTGACATCCTGACACAGTGACGTCATCTGTGAAGTTCATACTGGAGAACCATACCATGGAGTTACAAAAGGTAAAGGTGAGTTTCAGGATCCATCCAGGACTAAAAATCTGTTTATGCTGAAGGCACTTTTACAACAGAGTTTAAGGAACTTACACATGGCCTATGGCCATCTTTCTGTACACTTTAAGCTATCTTTACATAGCTTATGATACCTAATAAAATGAGAATCTGTGTAAGTAATTTTAGCATGTAATCTAGGAAATAAGGACAAGAAAAAAATCTGTGCACACTTTGTAGAGATGTAATTCTTCCCCTGGGTATTTTTGATCTATAATTGGCTGAATTCATGGATGAGGAACCCAAGATACAGATGGCAGACCAACTTTATCTAATTTGGTAAAAGTTTAAAGAAAAAAATATACTAAGATACTAAGATCATGCTTTCTGTGAGAGCAGGAAGGAGAGAAGCCAAAGAGAGTGGGAAGAGTGGAGGGAGGGAGAAGGAGAGAGGAGAGAGAAGAGAGATGGCAAGGAATGGATGCCCCTTTGTGTTTATTCTGATCCCTTAATCCTTTCACTAATCCAATCCCCTTCCTCCCAATCTAGTGTCTAAGCTTTAATTCCACAAGATTAAAGTGAATTTGATGTCATTTATTTTGGACTTAAACTCTAATTTTTTTCTAAATGGGTATCTTCATATTTTGCCATCACAGTGGGCTAGAGAGCATACATTGGCCTGGGAGACTGATGCAGGCAGATTCAGTCGTACCCTGCAAACTCTAAGTCGAACTGTGAAGCTGAAGCCTGATCATCTTCTGGAGTGTCTGCTGTTTGTGTCCCATCACTCGGGCCCTCTGGAAGCAG
Organism: Mastomys coucha; assembly: GCF_008632895.1. Lineage (NCBI taxonomy): Eukaryota > Metazoa > Chordata > Mammalia > Rodentia > Muridae > Mastomys > Mastomys coucha. The sequence goes on along the minus strand of NW_022196913.1, from coordinate 17,290,253 downwards.
AGCACTCTAGGGACTCACCAACATCGTAGTTTTGGGATGTGGACCATCATGGTGGGGGAGACACTATGGCAAGGGTGTGATGCGGCTGGTCAGCAGAGAGGTGGATGCTGGTGCTCAGGTCGCTTTCTTTCTATTCAGTTTAAGACTTCAGTCCATGGTACTGTCCATAGAGGGTGCATTTCCCATCTTAGTTGGTCCAGTCTCGAAACTCACAGACAGGCCCAGAGATTTGTATTCTAGGTGATTCTAGAACCTGTTGTTTAAAAATATTAACCCTCTTCAGGTTCCATATCCCCAGTGAATAGGCCATCTCCTATAGACAGTCAGGAACCCCAGTGGAGCGGTAGAGACACCAACCCACCCACAAAGCTTTCAACCCAAATTTTATCCTGTCTGCAAATAATGCAGGCACAGGGGAGGGAGCAGAGACTGAGGGAATGGCCAACCAATAACCAGCCAAACTTGAGACGCATCCCATGAGCAAGCACCAATCCCTAACACTATTAATGATATTCTATTATGCTTGTAGACAGGAACATGTTGTCCTCTGGGAGACTGTACCCAGCAGCTGACTCAGACAGATACAGACACCCACAGCCAAACAGTGGGTGGAGCTTGGGGACTGTTATGGAAGAATAGGAGGAAGGATTGCAGCCCCAAAGGGGACAGGAACGCCACAAGAAGACCAACAGAGTCAACTAGCCTGGACCGTTGGGACTATCAGAGTCTGAACCACCAACTAAAGAACATACACAGGCTGGACCTAGGCCTCCCCACTCATATGTAGCAGATGTGCAGCTTGGTCTTCATGCGGGTCCTGAACAATTGGAACAAGGGCTATCCCAAAAGCTGTTGCTGTACATGAGATATGTTCTACTAGTTGGGCTGCCTTGTCTGGACTCAGTGTGAGAGTATGTACCTGGCCTCACTGAGTCTTGAAGTGCCAGGTTGGTGGGGATACCTGAGGGGGTCACCCACTCAAAGGCAAAGGGGACGATTGTGTGTTAGCAGGGGTGGGTGAGAAGGACAGTGAGTGGGATGTAAAGTGAATAGGTAAAAAAAAAATTAAATTAAAAAAATATTAACCCTCATAATAATGTGCGGCTTCTTCCAATAAAATGTTATGATAGGACTGGAAGTGTATCGCCCAGCTTATATAAGAAATAGATTTTTCCAGATTTCATGTGTCTACTGCTTCCCTTGGTTGCTTTTTAGAGAGCATCATGTGCTTTGTCACAGAGGTAAATAGTGTTTTCTTGGCAGGCACAAGACATCAGAAGCACTCCTTTGCATGGTATGAGAGACTCTTGAACAATTGTGTCTGTTACTGTGTTGAATAATTTTATATCAACACAGGCTAGGGTCATTTAGGGAGAGGGAACTTCAATTTAAAATATGCCCCCACTGCATTAGTCTGTGAGAAACTCTATGGTGGATTTTCTTGACTAATAATCAATATGGGAATGCTTAGTTTACTATGGGCAGAGTCACCTCTGGGCTACTACTGGTTCTAGATGCTATAAAAATGTGGGCTGAATAAGTCAGGAGGAGCAAGTCAGGAAACAGCAACTTTCCATGGAGCAAACTCCCCTCTTGGTGGGCCTATAAGCTGTAAGGAGAAATAAACCCTTTCCTCCCCAAGCTACTTTTGTTTGTTGTGTTTTATCATGGCAATAGAAACCTTGATTTAGACAGCTACCCTGAGGTTGAAAACCCTTAGGAATTTGATCCAGCCAAACATGAGAAATGGAAATATTTCCAATCTAAAAATCCCAGAAAGTTGGACCATGTGTATCCTAGACCTATCAAGGAATTCTGTGCCTAGAGAAACACCCAGAGCCTTTTTCAGTGTGGCCCTGGCTTGTTTACTGAAGTACTATGGGATATGACTGGTTGGTTGTCATGGTTATGAGTCTATAATCACTAAAAGGCTGGCTTTGTTCCTATTTGAGGTCTAGGGCAGTGAGGAGACATGTATGTGTGCCGCACTTTTTTATGTTTGATCTTAGGAATGAACCTCGACTCATTCTTATAAACTCTTCCTTCAAATTTGCCAAAGATCACATAATAGTCATCATTTCACTCTTTTAAATGATTGGGTATTCACTTTCATGTCTTCAAAGACTGTAATTACTGGGCATTTCTTGATTTCTATTTTCACACGATCAGTTCATACTGTTATGGAACATGATGATGTATCTATCTTTAACCCCTTTCCTCTATTACAACATCCATCCATTTGTTCTTTACCCTAATTCTCCAAATACCAATGTATACCATAATTTCATTGAGAACACAATTTAGACTTGACTTTACTATGAATATTGAAATGCTATTCAAAGACGAGCCACATAGAAAATGAAAATTACTTTAAATATCATGGAAAAAATTTTCTTTCCTTAGTCAATTATCATTGTTGGCTTGTTTGCTTATTTATTTATCTATTTATTTATTTTTATCTATTCAGGCCATTCATTAATTCAGCCCCAAACTCTCTGCCAATGTCCCAGTTTTTATGCAGTCCATCTGTATACAGCAGGTACTATGTACCCATTTCATCCATTCTTTATAATGTACTCCAGTCTAGACGGACTGTCTTCTTCAGAGGCAGATGCTTAGTTGTTATGTTGGCATGTGTTCCTCTTGTTTGTTATGTTTTCAACACTGACATCAAATATCAGAGGAAAACAACCTAAAAGGAGGAATTAGTTATTTTGGGTCTTGGCTTCAGTCCATGATCCTTGGCTCTGTTGGTTCTGGTTCTATAGTAAGGCAGAACATTGTAGGGCAGGAACACATGGCAGACGTTGCTCACTTCATGATGGACAGGAATGAGAGAGAAAAATGGGAGGAAGAGAAGGAGGCAGGGGAAGTGAAAGAGATGAAGGAGAAGGAGAAGGAGAGGGAAGAGAGTCATGGGGCAAAATGTATGCCCCATCTCCCAATATTACCAGATCCTCTCCAAGTGGCACCACCACCTAGTATCTCATGAACCCATGGAGGATACTCACATGAGACTACAGCACTGTGTTTTCAACTTTTCCAATTCCTTGTTTGCTGGGACTATGTTTTATTTATTTCATTGTCTTGATGGGACACCTATGAGACAGCACCCTTAGTGGTTGATGTTCAGTGGGCCATGATGGGTAAATTTGTAAGGCTTTGCACTTCCTAAAATGGAAACATCTATTTTACCTCACCACCAGCCTAGTCATTTGATGAGATATAATGTTTTGTGCTGGAAATAACTCCCCTTTCAAAACTAAGACATTTTGACATTGTTCTGAGTTTCTGTGTCATTTTGATTTCTGTCTGCTTCATTACTTGCCCCTCATATTCTGAACTTTCATGACAGTATTCTAGATACTTCCTTGTCCCCCTTGAAGGGATGCTCATGTCCTTGACGGGTAGGAAATTATGTTATGTGTTGATCGTGTCTTCCTATTTCTCTGTCTGAACTAGTCTTTGAGTGTCAGAACTCCTAGATCAATACTTCAATTTTCTTACACCTCTCTCCTGGAATCCCTTTTCTTTACCTTCTTAGAAACTGCTTCAATTTTGTCTTTCGATATGCTGCCAAATTTCCCCTGTTTTTATATGAAAGATCTCTTTTTCTGTTCTCCGGATGTACCCTGAGGAAACATCCTGTGGTTTGATGGAAGCAATGTGTTTTTTCTATGTTGTCATTAGAAAACGTTTAGTTTTTTTTTTTCCCCCTATAAAGCCTTTGCTTCTTTAGTTTCTTTTGGAGTCCATACTAGGGACTGTTCTAGCATGTCCAGTGATTTGGGCCATCTGCTTAGATTCAGACTAGGGCTCTGTGAAGGCTGTTAGAGGATCTTTGTTGTACGGTGGCTCTTGTGCATTTTTGGCTTCACTTCAGAGGGTGTGGCTGGCATGTGTCAGGGAGAGAGTGTCAGGGGATGAAACTTTTCTTTTGGGGGGGAATGTAAGGATTTATTCAGCTTACATTTCCACATTTCTGTTAATCATCAAAGGAAGTCAGAACTAGCAGGTCAGGAAGCAGGACCTGATGTAGAGGCCATGGAGGGATGTCCTTACAGGCTTGCTTTCCCTGGCTTGCTCAGCTTCCTTCCTTCCTTCCTTCCTTCCTTCCTTCCTTCCTTCCTTCCTTCCTTTCTTCCTATTTAATTTTATATTAGATATTTCTTTATTTACATTTCAAATTTCCTGCTTTCCCCTCTGAAAACAAAAAACCTCTATTCCCTCCTCCCTCCTCCTGCTCACCAACCCACCCTCTCCTACTTCCTGGCCCTGGCATTCCCCTACACTGGGGCATAGAGCCTTTACAGGACCAAGGGCCTCTCCTTCCATTGATGACCAACTAGGCCATCCTCTGCTACATATGCAGCTGGAGCCATGAGTCCCACCATGTTTACTCTTTGGTTGTTGGTTTAGTCCCTGGGAGCTCTCAGGGTACTGGTTAGTTCATATTGTTGTTCCTTCTATGGGGCTGCAAAACCTTTCAGCTCCTTGGGTCCTTTCTCTAGCTTCTTCTTCTTCTTCTTCTTCTTCTTCTTCTTCTTCTTCTTCTTCTTCTTCTTCTTCTTCTTCTTCTTCTTCTTCTTCTTCTTCTTCTTCTTCTTCTTTTTGAAACAGAGTTTCTCTGTATAGCCCTGACTGTCCTGGAACTCATTCTGTAGACCAGGCTAGCCTCGAACTCAGAAATCCTCCTGCCTCTGCCAAGTGCTGGAATTAAAGGCGTGTGCCACCACTGCCCAGCTCTCTAGCTCCTTTATTGGGGACCCTGTGTTCAGTCCAATGGATGGCTGTAAGCCTCCATTTCCGTATTAGTTGACACTGGCAGAACCTCTCAGGAGACAGCTATATCAGGCTCCTGTCAGCAAGCACTTGCTGGCATCCACAATAGTGTCTGGGTTTGGTGATTGTATATGGGAAGGATCCCCAGGTGGGGCAGTCTCTGGATTGTCCTTACCTTCAGTCTCTGCTCCATACTTTGTCTCTGCAACTCCTTCCAAGGATATTTTGTTCCCCCTTCTAAGAAGGATCAAAGTATCTACACTTTGGTCTTTCTTGTTCTTAAGTTTTTTGTGGTTTGTGGATTGTATATTGGCTATTCTGAGCTTCTGGGCTAATATCCACTTATCAGAGAGTGCATACCATGTGTGTTCTTTTGTGATTGGGTTACCTCACTCAGGATGACATTCTTCAGATCCATCCATTTCCCTAAGAATTTCATGAATTCATTGTTTTTAATAGCTGAATAGTACTCCATTGTGTAATTGTACCACATTTTCTGTATCCATTCCTCTGTTGAGGGACATCTGGGTTGTTTCCAGCTTCTGGCTTTTATAAATAAGGCGGCTATGAACATAGTGGAACATGTGTCCTTATTACATGTTGGAACATCTTCTGGGTATATGCCTAGGAGTGGTATAGCTGGGTCCTCCAGTAGTACTATGTCCAATTTTCTTAGGAACCACCAAATTGATTTCCAGAGTGGTTGTACCAGTTTGCAATCCTACCAGCAATGAAGGAGTGTTCCTCTTTCTCCACAATCTTGCCAGCATCTGCTGTCACCTGAGTTTTTGATCTTAGCAATTTGAATGGTGTGAGGTGGAATCTCAGGGTTGTTTTGATTTGCATTTCTCTGATGACATAAGGATGTTGGACATTTCTTTAGGTGCTTCTCAGCCATTCGATATTCGTCAGTTGAGAATTCTTTGTTTAGCTTTGTACCCCATTTTAATAGGGTTATTTGTTTCTCTGGAGTCTAACTTCCTGAGTTCTTTGTATATGTTGGATATTAGCCCTCTATCAGATGTAAGATTGGTAAAGATCTTTTCCCAATCTGTTGGTTGCCATTTTGTCCTATTGACAGTCTCTTTTGCCTTACAGAATCTTTGCAATTTTATGAGGTTCCTTTTGTCAATTCTTGAACTTAGAGCATAAGCTATTTGTGTTCTGTTCGGGAAATTTTCCCCTGTGCCCATGTGCTTTGAGGCTTTTCCCCACTTTCTTTTCTATGTTTCAGTGTATCTGGTTTTATCTGGAGGTCCTTGATCCACTTGGACTTGAGCTTTGTACAAGGAGATAAAAACGGATCGATTTGCATTCTTTTACATGCTAACTGTCAGTTAAGCCAGCACCATTTGTTGAAAATGCTGTCTTTTTTCCACTGGATAGTTTTAGCTCCTTTGTCAAAGATCAAGTGACCATAGGTGCGTGGGTTTATTTCTAGGTCTTCAGTTCTATTCCATTGATCCACCTACCTGTCACTGTACCAATACCATGCAGTTGTTTTTTTTGTTTGTTTTGTTTTTTTGTTTTGTTTTGTTTTGTTTTGTTTTTTTAATCACAATTGTTCTGTAGTACAACTTAAGGTCAGGGATATATGATTCCACCAGAATTTCTTTTGTTGTTGAGAATAGCTTTCAATATCCTAGGTTTTTTGTTATTCCAGATGAATTTGCAAATTGCTCTTTCTAAGTCTGTGAAGAATTGAGTTGGAATTTTGATGGGGATTGCATTGAATCTGTAGATTGCTTTTGACAAGATGGTCATTTTTACTATATTAATCCTACCTATCCATGAACATAGGGCATGAAACTTTTCATGAAGAGCATGGTTTAGGCTCTTCAGAGAAGGACGGTCTTATGTTTCTGGGTCTGGGAGGCGTGGGCATTAGGAGAGCAGGACTTGCTGCCAGCATTCTGAGACACTCTAGCTTCTATGAAAAATGAATGGTCATTTGTTTTCAGTGTGGTGTCAATGAAGATTCCCAGCTGGGCCTGTAGTCTTCAGTATTCTCCTTAGATAATGAGCCACTAGTCTCCCTGGAGTTGGGAATCAGGGATTGGATCTCATGTAGGTGATTCAGCACCATTTAGTTTAGATTCTGACACACATCCACATCCACATGCTGAAGCAGAAACATGTGCACATATGCACATACACACAAAACTCAAATATACTCACACATGAATACATGTATGCACACACATGTACTCTTATGCTCATACCTGAATACCTTATGCTCTCACACTGACACACATAAACACTGTCAAACACAGTCTTTAGTATACTCATAGACATATATACATAAGCACACATTCACATACACTAAGAAACATACAATCATATATCACATACTACATTCTTGCATGTACACATATACACACACATAAAACACACACCTATACATGCATCAACCCACATACCTATAACACAGACTGTCATACATAGACATGTAGACACATAAACTCAACATCACATGTGCATGCACACAACAGTCATACAAAGACATAAAGATGTTGGGGGAGAAATTTCATATGTAATCTGCAACAGGCACCAGCTGAGGGTCGGATTCTGGAGCAGCATGTTTCATACTCAGGCTCCATGCCTGATCTGTTTCATGCTTAGTAAGCAAAATAAAAAGTAAACCAGACTACACATGTGCAAACAAGATAATAAAAATTGCTGGGATGGAAATAAAAGAGGGTGTAGGGTAGAGAGTTTTGAGATGAGAGAGACAGGACCCAGTTCTGCCACATGACTTAGAAGTCTCTTTATTTGTGTTGCATGCACACATGTTTGTGGGTATTCCTGTGTGTGTGTCCAAACATAATATCAAATGGCTTGCTCTACTGCTCCACATTTTATTTTATTGAGACAAGATTCAACTTCGAGGTCATCAATCGCATCTAGTCTAGCTAGCTAGCCTGCCCCAGGGATTTCCTGTCTCTACCTCTAGAGCACTGAGGTTATCAGTGGTTGCTATGCCTGCTTTTTTTTGTTTTTTAACATAGATTCTGGAAATCTAAACTATGGTTCTTCATGCTTATATGACAAGTTATGCATCTACTGAGCTAGCTCCACAGCCAAGAAAGGTCTCTCTGAGGAGGCTATCTCAGTGTATACCTGAGAGAGTGCAGAACAGTCAGGGTCCCTAGTCAGAACAAAGAGAGAGCCCCCTTGGTTCTCCTCCCCTCCCCTGACTCCATCCTATCCAGGTCCCCAGCCCATGAATATGGCATCAACCACAATCAGTGTGAGTCTTCCGATCTTGGCTAATCCTCTTTGGTAATGTTCTCTCAGACATGCCCAGAAATGTGCTTCACTAATCTAGCTTATTCTAGACTCGGTCAAACTGACAGTGAAAACTACCCATCATTATTATCACCTCGGAAATTTTTACCCAGGTTCAAGCTACTGAACTCTAGAGTTTTCTCGGGTTCTGGACAAGCCCCTTGGCAGGCCAAGCTTGGGGGCAGTAGCTACTGTACAAACTCCAGACTCCATGAAAGCATCTGTGGTTTTTATTTTTTTATGTCCTTCTGGATAGCCTGGCCAGTCATACCAGCTAGATGACGATTGCCTGACACTTCCTTAAATGGAGCTGCAGAAGTTGTCAGAGGCGGCACTCCACCTCGCTTAGGGAGGGCCAGCTGCTCTGTGTCCTCTCTCAGCCCTGTCTGCTGACAGGATTGTGCTCACAAGTTCTGACAAAGCCGATGAGAAGACACCAGATTCTCGTCACTGCGTAGGCAGCACCTACCCAGAATGGCCTCTTATCTCCTCTCTGGCTGTCAGTCTTTTACACACCAGTATCCTTGTTTACTCTATGACCTGAGGGTGACTGATGATATTCCCAGTCAGCATGTGTGTGAATCCAACACGAAAGATGAGGATAGTGCACTGTGCTTTGCCTAACACCGGGAGTGATATTTCAGCACCAGAATGCCTAGCAGCAAACAGACAAACAAACAAACACACAACAACAATAAAATCTCAAAACATTTTTCCCCCTCACAGCTCTGGGAAAGAAGAAGAAAACACAAAGAACTAAACAAGAAGCATTCACATAGTCTCTTTTTGGTGCGCATATGGTATATGTGTGCATGTGTGTGTGCACGTGTGCATGTGCACATGTGTGTGCATGTGTGTGTGTGTGTGCACATGTGTGTGCATGTGTGTGTGTGTGCACGTGTGTGTGCGTGTGTGTGTGCAGATATGTTTGTCTGTGTGTATACAGGTAGGGCTCCAAGACTAATTTCAGAAATCATCCTTGAGCATTCTTTTACCTTATTCAATGAGTCAGGGCTTTCAATCAAGCCCAGAGCTCAAGGATATGCTCTAAGATCTTTCCAAGGGAAGGATCCAAGCTTTAGTCCTTACACTTAATCCTAGCCATACACCATCCACACTGAGTCATCCCCACAGCCATCCACCTCTTTTTTGGGGGTGGTGGTGATGGTGGTGGTGGTGGTGGTGGTCAGGGTCTCTCACTGAATGCATAGCTTGCTGTTCCAGCTAGCCCAGCTGGTCCCTGGGCTCTTAGGATTGCCTTGTCTCTGTCCTGACCTAGAGAGCCTGGGATTCTGTTTCTTGGCAGTTCCCAAGTCAGGCACAATTAGGTTTTGCCTTTTATTGGCAGGAGCTGAGAACTGTATTGATTTGATTTAGTTCAAGAATAAAGGAAACCCAGCAGTCATGTTCTGCTAATTAATTTTTCATTCTCCATGACCACCAGTGCCCCTGTAGAACAAGCAAAACCCAGTAGTGGTTTCTCTGATGCTTTCTAGATGTCTGGAGCCTCTTTTTGCCTCCTGACCCTCCAGCCGAGGCAGTGCCCAGGGAGCAGACATAGCCCTCTTCTCATGCACGGTAGATCTGAGAGTAAGGGGGGCAGGAGGACAGAGACAAAGACAGAGAGACACACAGAGAAGGCTGAGTAGTTAAATCTCACAGCTGTCCTTCCTGAGACGAGGAAGGCATAGCCTTCATGGCCTACTAGGGAAACACAGGAGCCCAGGGCATCCCAACAGGGGCTTCTCAGTGACAAGTGGAACCAGTACAGTGTGAGCTATAAGTTTCCTTCAGTCCAGTAGAGCTGCTTTGCACCATGGGGTCATGAAGATAATGATGTGCGTCACCATTTGTCACCACTGAGCCTCTTCTTCTTATCAGTAAGGTCCCGTGGGTCTTGTTCTGCAGGGCTCTGGTATGTGGCAGGGCACAGTCTCTCTGCATGTCATTAGATAAAGCATGTGCCTCACTGCCATGTCTATTTCTTTATTCACTTGTGAGTGCTTTCAAAAGAGGGAGTCTGTCCCCCTATATCTAGTTCCAAGGGTCCTATCCAAATGAATCCCCAAACCAGTTCCCCAATGGATAAGAAATAAAGAAAAATAGATATAATCCCAACTCTTATCTTCCATTGGGCATTCTCGGTGTCTACAAGTTGGTTCTGTATGTATGCAGGACACACGAGCTGGGGAGGGGCCAGGGAAGGAGTATCGAGGTTTGAATCTAAAATGTTCCCACGGGCTTATGTTTTACATGATTGTTCCCCAGATGATGACACTATTTGGTGGGACATGGAACCTTTAGGAGTTAGGGCCTAGCTGATGAGGTGGAATAGGGGTGGGCTTTTAAAGGTAATACTCAGCCCAGAGTTCTGGCCCCATTCTCTGTTTCCTTGCTGCTGGGTAAAGAGGAATCCTGTGTGAGCTCCCTGGAGAAGGGTGAAAGGGACAAGGGAAGGTGTGTGATGATGGTCCTGTCAACCTAGCAGTGCCTGTCTCACTCCTGGAGATAGGTTGTGTTCCTTTGGGACCCTCTGCCCCTGGACTCACTAGAAACATAGAGAGAAGTCTAGGGTCTGCCCAGGGAGCCCATACCTGCTAAAGCTGTTTCTTTGGAGGATGCATCACAGGATTATTAATAAAGCCCACAGACAAGTCTTAGCTTCAGTCCAGCCTCTTACTTATATCCATTTTGTTTACCTTATTCGTGTCACATGTATCTTTGTGTGTATGCGTGCGTGTGCATGTTCATGGTTGGCTGGGTGTACACGATCATTAAGGTTCACATGCACTTGATGTACATGTATGTGGAGGTTGGAATGCCTTTGCTCAGATCCTGTCTACCTTGGCTTTTTTGAGACAGGTTCTCTTCCTGACCTGTGTCTCACTTCTCACATCTGAAAAACATGCATATACTACAACATACCCACACACACCCAGAGAGAGAGAGACAGAGAGAGAGAGAGAGAAAGAGAGAAAGAGAGAGAGAGAGAGAGAGACAGAGACAGAGACAGAGGCAGAGAGACAGAGATAGAGACAGAGACAGAGGGAGACTTGCTTCTTGCCAAAAGAAATAAAGAAACCAAACTATATCCAAACAGTTAACTTCTCTGGGTTGGAGGGGAGCTTGGGTATCCAGCCAGGGCTGTGGGCATGCTAAACACTCTACCTCTGAACTACAGCCTGTCCCAGAACATTTTTGCTTCTTTCCTCTTTCTAAGCAAACTATAATAATGGACTGCTACAAATGACAATTCCCCCATTCTTTGGAAGATTGTCTCTGTTTCTAAACTGCTCTCGCATTCAAGTTAATTCTTCTTTGCTATGCGGTGCTGTATATTTTCAACATTGTGAGCAGTTTGGAAGATGAGTGTCGAGGATGTTGGCGACCATGTTTGAAGTACAGAAAGGGAGAAAGCACAGACACTGCCTTTCACAGTGTTTAATGATTCCCAATCCCCATAGCAATTTAGCCATTATTTTTGAACAGGGAGCAAAGCATTGTGTAGAGTTTTGGATGTATTTGAGAAATGCGCCAGGTAAGTATTACTGATGTCCATCATACCAGTTGTGGTACAGGGTTCATTATTTCTAAAGCACTGGGTAATTAACTTGGTTTACTTTCAGCCATTCTTCTGAGGAATATGTGTGACCAGACATCTGTCCTCATAATACTCCTGGGAGCTAGACATTGTATGGAGTTCAGAGATAACACGTGTCTCAGATCAGCAAAAAGCAATCTGCCATTAGAAGTTGAAAAATTTGGAGGTGGGGAGAATGGAAGAAAAGGGTCCAAGTACTTTCTAAGATTACACATTGCTCTAGAACACTCGAATTTCTAGCACTCAGGATCGCCATTATGTTTGCGAGCTAGTTTTCCCTTCCTCAGGCAGCCGGCCTCAGTCATTTGAAGGATTTTGCCGTTCATGAGCACGGGGACCTTCCCGAATGCCAGGAGAAAGGAGAGAAAGAAAAAGCGGACAGTCGCTCTCAAGAGGCGGATCCTCCGGGATGGCAAAGGGCTTTGCCAAGTCATCTTCTGAGGACTGCTTCAACCGAGCAGAAATTAACAACGTGGGATACAGCAAGGCCTCCGTGCAGGCCTCCTTTCCATTCCATGGGCCCTCTTGTTTTTTTTTTTTTGTTTGTTTGTTTGTTTTTTTGTTTGTTTGTTTTGTTTTTATCACGTCCTTCCTTACAAGTTTATACCAGCACCAGGAGATGGCTGAGGGTTAGGCACCAACAAAGATCGCAGGAGGGAAGGGCTTGGTTCCTTAATGATTTCAGTTTTCACTCTCCTCACTGCTTCTTTTTCCAGTTCATTTCATCCCTCCATGCCGCCATCTTTTGCATGCACAACACCCTGGCAATCCAGTTACTGAAAATTAATTCGACTATGCAAAACAGAGAATGCAAAATAAACAGAGCGCTCAGCCTACCTGAGGGACTAAGGAGGAAGTGAGAATTCTGGAGAGCACTGACATTGGACATCCATCACACGTTGTTCTTGAACTCTAATAGCCAGCAGAATTATGTGGAACAATTTGACACAGCCAGTCAGTGCTGAAGAGGCCCTTGTTAGGATTAGGAGTCCGCAAGGTAGAGAGATAACGCTACAAATAGAAAGTGCTTCGTGCACAGTATCTGCTCAGAGAACAGTCTACGCACGCAAGCACTGGGGGCTGTGGCTAGACTCTCAGGGTTTGGGGTAACAGTTCTAAATTGACCTTGGATTTTAAGGCTATAAGACATTATAAGATGGATTCTGAAATGAATAATAAGGAGCCGGAATTACTATCCAAAGGACATCAGTGTACTTGTGAGGGAGGATATGGAGCAAGCCATCAGCTAACTATACCAGATGTCTATTTCTAAAGCGTGTACGTAGTGTTATATTTAAGAAAGTTTTCTCTCTCTGTGTATGTGGGAACATACATGCATATATGTGGGAGGCAGAGGTCAGTATTGGTGTCTTCTATCAATTGCCACCTGGTTTCTAAGATAGGGAGCTCTGCTTCTGCTAGACTGGCCAGTAAATCCCAGAATTCTGTTTGAATTTGTTGACATCAGCTAGATGGTTAGTCACTGGAGGGAGAGAGCAACCCTTCTCCTTTCCCAGCCCTCTGACTTTGTAATAGTTCTCCCCGTGTTTGCTGAGTGCTTTGGCCAGGGCAGGAGATCTGGCTCTGTTCTCCGGTTCTCACCATAAAAACTATGGTTCTAGAAGTGATAACACTCGTGTTCTAGTTGACAATAGGTTTAGTTTTTTTTTGTGTGTGTGTCTAGCCAGACAACATGACAGCCCCATTAGTCAAGGCATGTCAGAGTTCCCTCCACTCACTAGAAACCAAATGGAAGTAATCTGGTTTTAGGTGCCCTTACAACCAATCAGACCATACTTGTTTTGTTTTTTTAAAAAGTGGTTATACTTAAAATAATTTCATACTTGACAAATGTTTGAGGCACTTTAAAAAAAGATTAATAAATAGAAACACCTGTCTGTGGCTCTATGATTCAAAACATAAATTTCAAAATTGTCAGCTTTCTAGATCTGATCACCTGAGGGTTGAGGTGACCTGTCTGGGTTCTGGATTCCAATTACATTTTCACTTGAGTAAATGTGAAATATTTTCCAGTGTCTGTAGAGTCACATGGCTCTGTACTTAGCTAGTGGGTACATAAATAGAGCGTTATCTTAAAAATAATTTAAATTATGTGACTAATCTAATTGAAGAGCGAAACACTTTCTCCTTCACCCAGTTGATTTTGCTACATTGTAGAGTTAGCTGGGGACAGTGGGGACAGATCACTTGGCTAGTCAACCCTGTTTCTTTTCCACCACTTTCCCACTACTGGGTCCAGGTCATCTTTCTGAAGTCCTGACTGAGCTCCTGTTTTCCCAGTTAGCACACACTAAGGCAGAAGGCGGTTAGCCAGTTGATTGCCTGTAACAAGAGTCACAGGAAAGTCTATCCAGAGACTGTCCCACCTGAGGATCCATCCCATATACAGCCACCAAACAGGGAAGCTATTGTGGATACCAGGAAGTGCTTGCTGATGGAAGCCTGATACAGCTGTCTCCTGAGAGGCTCTGCTAGGGCCTGACAAATACAGAGGTGGATGCTCAAAGCTGACTGAAGGAGCTGAGGGGGCTTGCAGCCCCATGGAGGGAGCAACAGTGTCAAGAGACCAGACCCCTGGAGCTCTGGGGGACAGGACCACCAACCAAAGAATGCACATGGAGGGACCGGTGCTAGCCGAATATGTGGAACAGAATGGTCTTGTTGGACATCAGTAGGAGGAGAGAGGCCCTTGGGTCTGAGGGTGTTCGATACTCTAGTGTAGGGGAATGCCAGAATGGGAAGATGGGAATGGGTGGGTAGGTAGGAGAGTACCCTCATAGAGGAAAGGAGATGGGGGATGGGACAGAGGGTTTCCAGTGGGGAGACCTGGAAAGGGGAAAACATTTGAAATGTAAATAAAGAAAATATCCAATTAAAAAAAAAAAGGACTTGGAAGGCAAGTCCTGAGGTGTCAGAATCCCCATGGAAACACAGAGTATAGACTATAAACATTCTTCCTGTATATACCCATGCTTTCCCAGTGTTGGAAAGTCTTATGGAACAGACTTTGACGGTGGCTCACTTTTCAAAGCTCTAACTCTACCCAGGCTCTTGTCTTCGTTATGAACTGAGGTACTTGGTAGAACAAAAAGAAATGGATTATGTTAGGTGGTTTGGAGTCAGGTATACCATCAAAGAGGTCTTAGCGTTCAGTGTGCTTTAAACATCTCTCCCTGGGCCATTGTGACTCCTGTGTCCCTAAGACTCACATGTCCTTTGGCAACTATTGCTTAACAGAAGGCTGAGCCTCAGATGTGGTCTTCCACAGCCTCTCAGTGTTCTTAGTCACTACACTTCATGCTCATCTCTTAAATTCTGACCAGGGTAGGGTTGAATCTCTGAATGACAGCAGCAGCGGCCAACAATGATGACTTAGATATGGTGATGTCACTGAAGTGTTGGTTTATGCTGTCTTTTAAAAATCTCACCACAAACCCCAGAAGCATAAATCTCTCCTTGTCATGGATACGAAAACAAGGTACAAGGAAGCTGTGTGGCTAGCTAGCTAGAAGCACAGGGTTGGAGTCAAAGTGGGTGCCCAGGAAACTGGACCACACCCAGCTTTCAGGGCTCATTGACTTTTGGCAGGTTTTTTTGCATCTTCTTCATTTTCCTACAGCTATTTTTTTTTTCTTAAGACTTGGGCTGGGAAAACATGCGGGCCTCATGTGCACAAGTTTACTTATCTACTGACTTAATTTTTCTCATTGTTGTGACCAAAGATCAGAGAGAAGCACCTTCATGGAAGAGAGGTTTATTTGGAGCCAGGGTCTAAGGAGATAGTCTGCCATAGTTGGGAAGGTGTGGCTGGCAGAGCAGTTCCTCTCTGTGGCTACTGATTGCTCCTATTAGGGTGGATTGGGTCTCTCCCCTCAGTCAGTCCTCTCCATGATTGCTATCTCAGCCCAAAGGTCAGCCATGCTGCTGCCTGGAGTGTTCAGTCCAATCAAGCTGACAATAATTACCCATCAGACTTACTTCCTGGTGTGTTTTTGGCTGGTTTAGACTCCATATGGTATAATTTGTAGCAAAACCATTTATGGCAGTCAAAAGCTAGAAATAAACAAAATGTCCATCAGTTGATATTGGATTGGTAAAATGTATCAGTCTAACCATACAATGGAATATTCACTCACAGAACAAATGAACAAAATAATCTGATGATAGGACTAAATACTGATTGTGACAAATGGAAGATGCCAGCCACAAAATACCAGATAATATACTATTTGTTGTATGCAATGGCTAGGATAGACAAATCTATTGAGACATAAAGGAGGTTAGCACACCACACTTAAAAAGATAGTTCTAAACCCCTGGCTGAGGGGTGTGCACACTTAGTAGGTCTTCAACAGGACAATAAGAATAGGGCCATTACAGAAGTTGATATTTATATTTCTCCTTGTTGTGACGAAATAACTTTCCAGGAATCAGCTTAAGGCAGCAAAGGGTTATTTCTGTTCTGTGCTCAGGAGATGTAGTTACGACTGGGGAAGGCATGACCATAGATCTCGCCTCCTGCCTTTGGTGGTGGGAGGCTGCTTGCTCGAGTCTGGGTAGATCAGGAAGCAGAGAAAGGGGAATGTTTGCACTCAGCTCACTCGCTCTATGTTCCTGTTTCCATTCAGTGTGGGAACACCTATTTATGCTTACAGTCAGTGTGGGTCTTTTCAGCTAATCCCCAGGAAACGCCTTCCCGGGTACTGCATCTCCAAAAGTGGGCTTCTTCATTACCTTGCGTGTTTTAATCTAATCACGTTAAGCATCCTAAGTAGAGTAGTAGAGGTGGTAGATTTATCTCAGATTGGGTCCTAGAATCTGGTACATGGTTATGCTTATACATGTAGCCCTTGATACACATTAGTGTCGCTGGACTGTGGACGTGGCAGTGTGTATATTGGTTGTCTACAAATAGTTCAACCAGCAAGTGCCCTTTCTATGCTGACAGGATGTCTGGCCCTATGTAAACATTTCTTTTTTAGAACTATGCTGATTCCTAACCTCCTTAGTTTATCATTACTTTCTTGAGAAAATAATCCATGTGTCCCAGGATGGTGAGTCAAGCCAGGGCGCCAGGCCATTTTCTGGGCAGTAGCTGGACTCCGGGCTCTATCCTGTTAGGGCCGGAGCCAGCTTGCTGCAGAGAGGTATTCCTTCCACCGCCTGGTGGCTGCGGCCAACTCTTCTGTTCCCCCTCTCCTGCCACCCCTGCTTTGGTGGTTGCCAGAGTAACCATAAAAATATTACTTACTCCACATGCTTCAGGAACAAAATGTCAGTGCGCTTTACTATTGTTTTAATTTAAAAACAAATGTGTGAAAATAAATCCAGCCTGGAAGAAAGTCCCTTTCTGGCACATGGCTCCCCTAGGAGAGGAGGCTTGGGATCAGTGTGAAGAGGACAGGCCGAGCAATGGCACTCAGGTTCATTAAAGAGCCAAACCCTACATTTAGCACGATACATTTAGAAATGCTTAATAAAGGAACAATCGAAATGTGACACAAAGTTAAACATTTAGGAATATTTATGCACATATGTATGTGTGCATGAATGTATGCACCTATAAGAACACACATGTGTATCTATGAGCTCACATATATTATGTACACACACACATAGAAATTTCAAAGTGAAACTCCTAATTCCTGGATGCCACTGTAAATTTCAGGATTTTAGTTTTGTTATTATTTAGTATTATTGTAAGTGAGTCTGTGTCCTAGGGTTTCTATTGCTGTAAAGAGATGCCATGACCATGTGACTCTTAGAAAAGATTTTAATTGGGGCTGGCTTGCAGTTTTAGAGTTTTAGTCCATTTTTGTTATGGTTGGAAGCATGGCAGCATGCAGGCAGACATAGTGCTAGAGAAAGAACTTAGAGTTGTACATCTAGATCTGCAGGCAGCAGAACAAGATTGCCACACTGGGTGTGGCTTGAATGTCTAAGACCTCAAAGCCTAACCCCAGTGACTACTTCCTCTAACAAGACTACACATATAGGCTATATCTCTAAATAGTGCCCTCCCTGTAGGCCTATGGGGACCACGTTCTTTCAAAATGCGCGCACGCGCATGTGTGTGTGTGTGTGTGTGTGTGTGTGTGTGTGTGTGTATGTGTGTGTGTGTGTGTGTGTGTGTGTGTGTGTGTGTGAGAGAGAGAGAGAGAGAGAGAGAGAGAGAGAGAGAGAGAGAGAGACGTATATGTATGTGTACTGGCTGGTTTTGTGTGTCAACTTGACACAAGCTGGAATTGTCACAGAGAAAGGAGACTCCCTTGAGGAAATGCCTCCATGAGATCCAGCTGTAAGGCATTTTCTCCATTAGTGATCAAGGGTGGGAGGGTGGTGCCATCCCTGGGCTGGTAGTCTTGGGTTCTATAAGAAAGCAAGCTGAGCAAGCTAAAAGCAAGCTAGTAAGTAACATCCCTTCATGGCCCCTGCATTAGTTTCTGCTTCCTGACCTGCTTGAGTTCCAGTTCTGACTTCCTTTGGTGATGAACAGCAATGTGAAAATATTAGCTGAATAAATCATTTTCTCTTCAACTTGCTTCTTGGTCATGATGTTTGTGCAGGAATAGAAACCCTGACTAGGCCGGGTGGTGGTGGCGCACGCCTTTAATCCCAGCACTTGGGAGGCAGAGGCAGGCAGATTTCTGAGTTCGAGAGCAGCCTGGTCTACAGAGTGAGTTCCGGGACAGCCAGGGCTACACAGAGAAACCCTGTCTCAAAAAAAAAAAAAAAAAAAAAAAAAAAAAAAAAAAAAAAAGAAAGAAAGAAAAGAAAAAACCCTGACTAAGACAGTATGTTGGATTATAAACCCATACTTATACCATGGAGTTCCTGTGATATGGTATGAATATGGAGAGCATACCATATTTGTGTGGTGAATTCTTGCTTTTCACCTTCGGGCAGGCTCTGGGTACTGAACTCAGGTTGTCAGGCCTGCATAGCAGGCACTTTACCTACTAAGCCATATTGCTAGACAAATTTCAGAATTTTAGAAGTAATAGATTGAATAGCATTTCTTTCTCAACCCAAATTTCTGTCTACTTAGAAACTCCAAATGTGACAATGTTAGGGTATAAGGTCCTTGTAGATATAGTTAATTAGTGTTAACACAATGAAATTTTTCTGGGCTTAGAGGATGCCCTTAGTCCAGTGACTGGTGTCCTTGAGAGAAGATGTAAGAATAAAGGGAGATACAGAAGGTGGTATGGAGATTACAGGAAGAGAAAGGATCATGGGAAGAGTGGAGAAGAATATGGGGTGGGTAGTAACCAGGGGGAAGGTGAGTAAAGTGGAGACCATGGGGAGGATGGAGACCATGGGGAGGATGGAGACCAAGGGGGGATAGAGACCATGGGGAGGATGGAGACCAAGGGGGGATAGAGACCATGGGAGGATGGAGACCATGTGAGGATGGAGACCATGGAAGAGTGGAGACCATAGGGAGGATGGAGACCATGGGAGGATGGAGACCATGGGGAGGATGGAGACCATGGGAGGGTGGAGACCATGGGAGGATGGAGACCATGGGGAAAATGGAGACCATGGAGAGGGTGGAGACCATGGGAAGATGGAGACCATGGGGATGGTGGAGACCATGGGAGGATGGAGACCATGGGGAGGATGGAGGTCATGGAGAGGATGGAGACCAAGGGGGGATAGAGACCATTTGAGGATGGAGACCATGTGAGGATGGAGACCATGGAAGAGTGGAGACCATAGGGAGGATGGAGACCATGGGAGGATGGAGACCATGGGAGGGTGGAGACCATGGGAGGATGGAGACCATGGGGAGAGTGGAGATCATGGGAGGGTGGAGACCATGGGAGGGTGGAGACCATGGGGAGAGTGGAGATCATGGGAGGGTGGAGACCATGGGGAGGGTAGAGACCATGGGGAAGATGGAGACCATGGGGAGGGTGGAGATCATGGGAGAATGGAGACTATGGGAGGATGGAGACCGTAGGAAGATTATTAAGAATCTGGATGACATCAATGGTCGCTAGGAGCTGGGAAAGGCAGGTGGCATTTCCCTTAGAGGTAGCACGGCCCTTTGGATACTTTGCTTTCAAACTTTTGACCACTCACACTGTGAGAAAATAAATCTTGGTGTTACTATTTGTCACTGCAGCCCTTGAGGACTAGACCAAAGTGTTTCTTACTTTATAACTAAATGAGGGTATTATGAGCCCCCAAAGGTATGTGGGAAATTGAGCTATGGCACACAGTTTTCAGCTGTACAGTGAACAGATGCAATGCAAAGAAAAACATCTGTAATTTTGGACTGACTGGCTAAAGAGAAAGACAGAATTCCTATTAGAGACAAGATCCTGTGGGTCACAATCAAACCTCCTGACCTTGGTCTAGATGTCCAAGTTTCTCAGAGAAGTGTTAAGTTGCTCCATGTGAGAATGCCCAGAACCCTGAATTCTGTCATATAGCTCCAAAGATGTAAGAGGCTGTGTTCCAAAACTGGAGAGAAGATGACACAGGACTTCAAGGGACAAGGATCAGGGACAGACAGACACTAAGCCTCTATAGTAAAATGACAAATCAAAGGGCATTGTAAAATTCCTTTTTATAGGTGTCAGGGATGGATGGTAAAAGGACTTTTAATCTTTTTGTTTATTTTCCCTTTCTACTTGAATGCATTTTATTTTGATCAAATCTACCTCTCACTCCCTGCCTCTAACTCCTTCTGGGTCTCTCCCTCACATCCTCTTCCCATCTTCATGTCCTCCTTTTTTGTCTGAATTAAAAAATTTAAATTATAACTCATCATGATCATTTTCTTTTTTCCCTTCTTCCCTCTGACTCCTTCCATATCTTCTACCTTCAAACCCTTACTCTCTCTCAAATTCATGGCCACTTTTTCTTTATTATTGTTTTGCATGCGTGTACATATACACACACATACACACACATATATATATATACATGCATGCATATAAAAATATATAAATATACCTACTCAGTCTGTTTTATGTTGCTTCAGTAAACACCATTTAAGGACTGACCACTTGGTATTAAATAACCAATTAGGAGCTTATCCCTGGAGAGTATTAATTCTCCCTCTCTCAGTAGTCCTTAGTTGCCTGTAGTTCTTTCTCTAGGGGTGGAGCCTCATGAAATTTCCTCCTTCCATATTATTAGCATGTCGATTGGCCTTGTCATTGTTGGTCTTGTTTAGGCAGCCATATCATTGCAATGTATCCTGAATATAGTTTCCCTGTTATTTCTAGGAGACACAGCCTAACAACAGACTTCCTGGTCCTCTGGCTCTTAAAATCATTCCTCCAACTCTTCTTTGATGTTCCCTTAGTCTCCTGTACATAGAGTATTGTAGATAGATCTGTCTGTTGGGGCTGGGAAGCCTGCAATCAATTGTCTTGTGTATCTTAACCAATTGTGATCAATTGTTTTGTGTAGTACCAGGCATGATTTCCTTCCTATTGAGTCTAATTAGACTGCCTTGGTTACCACCAGGATATGAGTGGCATGAAGACTCGAGACATGTCATGCTGCCTGGTCATTGTCCTACAGGTTTCACAGTAGGTCAGGGATATTGGTTGCTTCCCGATGTTAACAGCTTGCACAGCACTCACTCTCCCTGCTTCCAACTCCTCTCAGGTCCTTCTCTTACATCCTCCCCCTTTCATATCTCATATATAACTGAGTTCAATTAATATTGTTCACATGGATAAAGGATTTCTACTGTAGCATGGGCCACTTATCAGGGCCTCTCATCCACGAAGAAAACTGACTTTCCCTTAGCAGTTGTTGACTGCCTATAGCTTTTCACCTAGGAATGGAGCTCCAAATCCATGCTGGGATATTATTAATTAGATTGATCTCATGCATGTCTTATGGCAGGAAACCAATTGTTGAGGGCCAGTGACTAGAGCTGCCTGTCACGTCCAGAAGATACTGTTATGGAGCTATCTTCTTTAACTTCTGACTCTTAAATCTTCCTACCCAGTCTTCCGCCATGTTCTGTTCCCTGAGTCTGGGGGCCAGGGGCTATGATATAGATGTCTCATTGGGAGAGGAACACTACTACATAGTTCCGAATTCTCTTCACTTTGATCATTTGTAGTTTTCTGTGTAAACTTCCAATCCACTGCTAGATAGGACTCAGAAGGGCTTGAAGGTTAAGCCATGCATCCTAATCCTTTCTTGTATGCTTAACTCTCTGTAGCAACTGCCCACCCCCTGGTGTTAGGAGAAAGAGCTAACTCAGCACACAGGAGGTAGTCAGCAGTGAGCAGAAGAGGGATGGCTTCCAGAGCCCTACAAGTGTGCAGGTGGTACTGTTTCAGGAGGTGGTGAACCTTTGAGGAGGTGGGCCTTAGCTGGAAGAAGTTGGTCATGGGGTGCAGTAATGGGGAACCTGAGGGTTATAATGTAGCCTGGCTTTGGCCCATGCCTTCCTTCTGCATCCCATTCAGAGCAAACTAGCTGCATCATGCCTGCCTTCCCAAACATGAGAGCCATCCTCATCACCACAGACACTCTCGGGCTATTACTGCCATATACCTGTGAACTAAAATAAAGCGCTTTCTCCCCTGAGTTGCTTTGGCCAGGTTTTTATCCCAGTGATAGTTGCTGGCTCATCAGGATTGCTGAGCACAGGGGACTTGGGGGCTCTGTGGGCCTCCGGTAGGTGCTTGCTTACCTAATGTCTTAGTTTCTTTTATTTGCCCCTTTCTACCCAAACCAGTCTAGCCACATGCACTGCACATAGGGTCAGCCTGGGGAGCAGTGCTAGCTAACTCTGTAAATCATCCTGTCCATACCTGACTCACACCCTGTCCCCTTGTCCTGTGGAGCTCACTGAGACAAGGAGAGGGAGGCTTGCTCACCTTGATTCTTCCTCAAGGACTTCTTCATTTCAAACGCATCCCCTGAGAGGATTTTTTTTTTAGCCTGTTCATATCTTTAAAGTATTTTCTTAAACATCAATACCAACCTATCTTTTCATGAGAAAAAAATTGAAGTAGTTTAGTTTACAGCTGATAATTTTTTTATTTGCACTTGTAAGTTTTGCATGCTTCTCCAACCATGGACATCCAAGGCCTGAGTGAAGCTGGAGCATGATTTTAGTTTGTGTTAGTTTATACATCTTATTCAAAGGGGCACTCGAGGTGTCCTATTTCTGACAAGGACAATATATCCCTTATGTGTGTATTTGGATACATTGACTTGTTTTGAAATTCTAACTCGTAGACCCCCTTCCTATTTTAGTTTATTTTGGCTTGAGAAATTTTATTACATTATTTAATTTAGCATTTTATTATTTTTGAGACATGATCACACTATGTAGCTCAGGTTACCTTGTAATTGTTTTTTAAATCTAGTTTTATCTTTTTACTGACTAAGTTATTTATTTACTTTACATCCTGACTGAAGTATTCTCTCTCTCCTCTCCTCCCAATACCTTCCCCTCCACCACTCTCTCTCAATCCCTTTTCCCTCTTTCTCCAGAAAAAGGAGGCCTCATGGGGACATCAACCAGCCCCAGCAAATCCAGTCCCAGCAGGACTAAGTACATCTTCTCCCACTAAGTCCAGCAAGGCATCCCAGGAAGAGGGAAGAAATCCAAAGGCAGGCAATAAGTCAGAGACAGCCCCTGCTCCCACTTTAGGAATCCCACATGAAGACCCGGCCACACATCTGCTACATATGTGCAGAGGGAGCGGGTCTATCCGAGTCATGCTCTCTGGTTGGCAGTTCAATCTCCATGAGCCTTCATGGGCCCAGGTTAGCTGATTCTGTAGATTTTCTTGGGGGGTGGTGTCCTTGACTCCTCTGGCTCACTCAATCCTCCCTCCCCCAACTATATACTCCTTATATTAATTTATTTACTTTACAGTTTTTGTGACACTAGGAATTACATGGAAAATTCCCCAAATAAAGTTTTAGATAACTTTTATTGTAGAATAGTATTACCATATTCTAATTCACTATTAGTATCTGTTGTCGAGTTTGAGCTGTGCTGGCTGTGGTTGTTTGAATGTGAATTGTTTCCCACAGGAGGACAATTCGCCTCCAGCTGGTGGTGCTGATCTGGAAGGTTGTGGAACTTTTCAAAGACAGAGCTTGGAGGAAGTGGACCACTGGGGCAGGCCTAGAGGTTTCATAGCTCAGGCCCAATCTCTGTACAGTCTACTTTCACAGTGTGAATGCCGTGACAGCCAGCCTCTGCTCCTGCCACAATGCTTCTCCTGCCTGATGCCATGTCCTTCCCAACTCAAAGGTCTGTATCCCTTTGGAACACAAGCCAGGAACATAAGCCTCCTGTCTCTTATCTTGCTTTTATCAGAGTGTTTTATCACAGCAAAGACAAAACCATGGTATGTTCTTAACCTACAAAATTTAGTTTAAATTTACTTTCAAAGTTTATCATATCTTTAAGTGTAGAGGAAATGCCCACTATGTGCATTGTTTGCTGCTGTCTGAGTTTGATATTCTAGGTTTGAATTAAGGATTAATGAAGGTTGGGACTTGAGGTCATACTTCTGTAACACAGGGTCCTCTCCTCAGACTACAGTTTCTAAAAGAAGGAGGAGGAGGAGGAGGAAGAGGAGGAAGAGGAGGAGGAGGAGGAGGACAAGAAGAAGAAG
>NW_022196913.1:17262304-17265053 GCF_008632895.1 Mastomys coucha | reverse complement strand
GAGGAAGAAGGAGGAGGAGGAGGAGGAAGAAGGAGGAGGAGGAGGAGGAAGAGGAGGAGGAGGAGGAGAAGGAGAAGAAGACGATGACGACGAAGAAGATCTACTTATTTTTATATTATGTTCATTTGATATTTTGCCTTTGTGTGTTTGTCTCTGTTTGTATTCTTATTTGGGATTAGAATTTGTAACACAAACCTTCAAACTGCATTTATTTTTTAATACAAATTTTGGTTAGACTTTGGGTGAGTGGCCTGGGTCTGCAGAGCAGCTCTGACATCCTTAGGTCATCAGAGTCCAGCAATAGGTGATTATAGATACCTGTTAGTGTTACGGGTTTGGGAGAATGCATGGTGGAGGAAAAGGACAGAGAAGAAAGAGACCATGACATTCCAGAAAGCTCTGATAGATGGTAGAAAAAAATCTGGACAGATCTAATGGCAACTGGAAGAAGAGTGTCATTTTTATGTTTTGATTAATTTTTATTATTTACTTGGTTGGATTAAGAAACACCTAGGTGGTTAATGCCATCTGTCTGTGAGGATGTTTCCAGATAGGATAGGTTGGTTAGAGAGGTCCATTCTGAATGTTGGCAGGATCCCCAATCCCCCCATTATCTGCTTCCTGATCTGCCTCACTATGAGCAAGCAGCCTCATTCTCCTGCTGCCATGGTGGACTATGCCCTCTGTGAGTCTCCTGAAACCACCTCTTGTCAGGTGTTTGGTCATAGCAATAAGAAAAGAGACTACGGTAAATCTACAGAATGCAATCAGAAGTATGTGGACAGCTTGAAGTTCAGAGGCAGGGCCTAGCCCATGTGAAATATAGCCTCAGGAAGACTCTAGGGGTTAGGACAGGGCCAAGGAGTAGAGCCCCAGTATTGTACCCAAGGCGACACTGATTTTCTATGGACAGATGTTGTCTTGAGTCTGTGTGGCTGAGACTGAGTTTCTTGCCTTTAGCTGTGGTTGATATGGGAAAACCACAGAGGCCAAGACTGTCTCGGCTTTGCCTGATCACAGGCTGCTGGTTGTTTTTGCTGCTGGGAGCCTTTCAGAGCATTGAAATGAAGAAAATTTTGTTTGTTTGTTTGTTTGTTTTCTCTCTTTCTAGCTAAAGATATCTTATATAGAACAGCAAATAATGCACTAACAGGTTTGTAAATTGAATTAGTTGAACATGAAAATGAAATTAAAAACAGAAACATGGAACAGAAAACGTGAACTTCAGGAAGAACAGAAGACCAATTCTCATCTATGGTAAAAGAGAAAACATGCATTTCTTTAGGTGCGTCTCAGCCATTTGGTATTCTTGAGAATTCTTTGTTTAGCTCTGTACCCCATTTTTTAAATAGGGTTATTTGTTTCTCTGGAGTCTAACTTCTTGAGTTCTTTGTATATATTGGATATTAGCCCTCTATCAGATATAGGATTGGTAAAGATCTTTTCCCAATTTGTTGGTTGCCGTTTTGTCCAAATGGCTGAGAAACACCTAAAGAAATTTTCAACATTCTTAGTCATCAGGGAAATGCAAATCAAAACAACCATGAGATTCCACCTCACACCAGTCAGAATGTCCAGGATAAAAAACTCAGGTGACAGCAGATACTGGCGAGGTTGTGGAGAAAGAGGAACACTCCTTCATTGCTGGTGGAATTGCAAGCTGGTACAACAATTCTGGAAATCAGTTTGGCAGTTCCTCTGGAAATTGGACATAGTACTACCAGAGGACCCAGCTATACCACTCCTGGACATATACCCAGAAGATGCTCCAACATGTAATAAGGACACATGCTCCACTATGTTCATAGCAATCTTATTTATAATAGCCAGAAACTGGAAACAACCCAGATGTCCCTCAACAGAGGAATGGATACAGAAATTGTGGTGCATCTACACAATGGAGTACTACTTAGCTATTAAAAACAATGAATTTATGAAATTCTTAGGGAAATGGATGGACCTGGAGAATATCATCCTGAGTGAGGTAACCCAATCACAAAAGAGCACACATGGTATGCATTCTCTGATAAATGGATATTAGCCCAGAAGATCGTAATACACAAAGTATAAACCACAAACCACAAGAAACTCAAGAAGAAGGAAGTGTGGATACTTTGTTCCTTCTTAAAAGGGGGAACAAAATACCCATGGAAGGAGTTGTAGAGACTAACTATGGAGCAGAGACTAAAGAAAGGACAATCTAGAGACTGCTCCACCTGGAAATCCCTCCCATATTCAATCATCAAACCCAGACGCTTATGTGGATACCAGCAAGTGCTGGATGACAGGAGCCTGATATAGCTGTCTCCTGAGAGACTCTGACAGTACCTGACTAATACAGAAGTAGAGGCTCATAGCCATCCATTGGACTGAGTTCAGGGTCCCCAATGAAGGAGCTAGAGAAAGGACCCAAGGAGCTGAAGGGTTTGCAGCCCCTTAGGACGAACAACAATATTAACTAACTAGTACCCTCAGAGCTCCCAGGGACTAAAACTCCAACTAAAGAGTACACATGGGGGGACTCATGGTTCCAGCAGCATGTGTATAGCAGAGGATGGCTAAGTCAGTCATCAATGGAAGGAGAGGACCTTGGCCCTGTGAAGGTTCTATGCCCCAGTGTAGGGGAATACCAGGGCCGGGAAGTGGGAGAGGGTGGGTGGTGAGCAGGGGGAGAGGGGAGGAAACAGGGGATTGTTTTAGTTTTTGTTTGTTTTATTTTATTTTCTTTCTTTCTTTCTTTCTTTTTTTT
>NW_022196913.1:17253393-17262294 GCF_008632895.1 Mastomys coucha | reverse complement strand
GAACCTGGGAAAGGAGATATTGTAAATTAAGAAAACATCTAATTAAAAAAAAAGAGAGAAAACATACAAACTGAAAACTAATGGACTAAAGCAAATGGCTTTCTAGGATGTGGAATGCAGATGAGTGTTTTGGGGAATGGAGGAGGGGCTGTTGACAAGGAGAGACAGAAGGACGACAAGACTTAAGCAGATAAAACACAAACCCAAGACCGAGGTTCACAAAATGAAATTGAAAGAGTCTAAGTGTTTCAGTCACTAGATAAAGAAAACGGTCGCTTATAGCTCTGGTGGTAGAGCGCTTGTCGGGCAGACCCAGAAGCCTGGGCTCTGGCCTTGAGTCCCAGTGCTCTGGCTTGGAAGCAGAAGGATGAGACACACTCAAGGTCATCCACTCTTTGCCACACAGTGAGTTTGAAGCCATCTGGGATCACAAGACCCTGTCTCAGAAAAAACAAAGAAGAAAGATATTCTTTTTTCTTATTAGATATGCATTGAAATCTGATTTTAAATGTTACAGGGCTGAGACATTAAAAAAAATCTCTTCACTTATCTGTCCATCCATCCATCCATCCATCCATCCATCCATCCATCCATCCATCTGTTTGTTGAAATAACACCATGTGATTTTTGTTCTGGAGGTCTGGATGGAAATCTTGAAGGGAAAATCTGAGTCATGTATCCACAAGCTCTGGACATTTGCCACTGTAAGTACTTAGCAAGCATTGGTTCCATTTTAGAGAATCTGTGGGGGAGAAGTTTACCTAGTCACAAAAATAGTAGGTTACACATTTATAAAAAGAGTGACCTGGAAGTTTCCAGACTGAACTGATTACACATAACCTCCACATTACGAAAGAAGTTGGAAGAACATAGTTCAGAAGCCATCCTATGAATATTTTAATAAGAGCCCCAGTACACAGTGTGCCTTTGTAAGGAACAGATCCTGGCCAAGGATGCCATGCTTCTATCTGACAGAGCACTAAGGCAGCTGACTGAGAGGGACGGAGTAGATATGAGCTGCTATGATATCACTAAAGATTCCTGCCTGTGCTTGGGAAATGTTGATGCTGCTCACCAATGAAGAAGGAAAGAGATGGTTGAGCATTATAGAACCTGTAGTCAAGGTGGCCTGAGCTGGAGGATAACAATCAGTTATAGGACAGTCCTGTGAAGAGTGTCCTTTGGAGGAAGCCCCCAGGGAAGTGGCCTTGGCCTGTTTGATGGTGGGAAAAAGGGACAGTGTCTTTGAAATGTTATGAACAAGTGGGGGTACATATGGCCAGTGTGTGGGAAGGGTCTGAGAATGCAGGACCTTCTAATTGTGGTGTGAATGCCATGGCTTTTATTCAAGGGCAAAGAGAGAGGTGAGGAATGGATTGGAGAGGACTGAAGGAAGCAGAAGAGGCTGCTGAAGTGGAGTGGGGATGCAGACAGCTTAGACTGGCACATGAGAGAACAGACAGATTTGTGATCTGTTTGTAGGCATAAGTTGCCAATGGATTGGTTGTGTGAAGCGAGGTTAATCAAAGCACACCACCTGGATCTTCAGCTTGACCAAGACTTTGAAACAACATGGGTGAGGATGGTATTTCGTGGTGGGGTTCAGCCTCAGAAGTGACATGTCCAAGTTGCCATCTGGCCATTCACCTGAAACTCAAGGAGGAAATCAGGCATCGTTCTGAACCTTGGGGGAAGAAATTGGCATCTAGATGAACCAGTTAGAAGTCATAGCCTAGAGATCTAATTTGGACGGTTTCATCTGCATTCTCATGATCTGCCTGCGAGTTAGTTAAAAATAGTACTAGATGAGAGGAAGGCTTCAATCAACCTCTCCTCTTTCATATACCCTCAAACGGCTAAGCTTCAATAATCGGCGTCCAGCATTTCCTCTGAAAGATCTGCATAGATGTTCCAGACTTTCTCTCTGGCACGGGGCCAATTCTTGACACCTGTTTTGTTGTTTCTGAGCCTTTGGTGCCTTCCCTGACGCTGAGAGAGTATTGAACAACTCATAGTCTCCTGATACTTACATTTTACCACCTTCCCCAGCACCCAGTGATTAGTAAGCACTAGGTAACAGTTTTAGTTTTTAAACAACATATTAATAAGAAGCTATGGTAAGAAGAGAAAGTTGGAAACTGCCAATACAGAAAATCCATTACTGTGTCCCAGGAGATAAATTTCTAAGGACCTGGCTGGATTAACATGGGATTTAAGGGAACTCAAAATGCCTGTTAAAGTCCTGCTTCACCTAAATCTTGCATGAAATACATAATACATACATACATATTACATACATGCATATATACATATGCTCAATAATCTGTTGTATAATGAATGCATGGCATGATCTGAGTTAATAATATTCCTAGGATGAGTTACCTTTTGATTTTTGGGTTCACCCCTGAACCCCTTCCTGTCTTCCTTATTCCTGTTGTCCTTTAATAACAACAACTACTGCTCTCTCTGGACCCACACCTTTCCACATGATTTGTTCCCATGTAGTTCACAAGTGGCCTGTCCCAAGAAGCCTTTCACTATGTCCTTCACCATCCTGTTCCATGTGTGTCTGTCATAGTACTCACCTTTCTGCATGACACACCACTGTAAGCTCCAGGAACACAGCACGTTCTTGCTTATTTTGTATTCTGGGAAGAGTGCACAGAGCCAGGCAGTAATGATGGCACATGAATACTAAATGCTTGAATGCACGGAGTGAATATCAACTGTAAAGCCGACTGGGCCGCAGGGGTGGCTCTGCCCTGGCCTCTGCCTTCAGCTCTCTTAGAATACAGTGTTAAGGGGAGGTGCTACCTTAAGCAACTTTGTCTTCCATGACTGGTGTAAATTTCTGCTAGTGGCTCAGTATGCCTGCTACCTGAAAGTAAGTCTAGAATCCTGCCAAGTGTCATGACTTAGAGCCCAATAGAGTACAGCGATTTTAAAGCTCAGAGATTCTTTTTCTCAAACTTACTTTCCATAGTCTGCCACCTTTAGGAATTTCACGAGGTGTAGGACATTCAATGACAAATTAAAAGCCCACTAAAATGAATTTTTTTTTCATTGAAAAACCTTATTCCATTTGTACTCAGCTAAGCATAGTGGTAGTCAGTGTCAACATCTTTAACTTTCTACTTTTCCTTACAGCATGGGATGTGTAAACTGCTCTTCACAGTACCAAATTTACCATGAACACATGGATCTCAAACTGAGGTGAAGCTAGAATTGATGTGACCTGTGGTTGACAGCACCACCAGCAGCATCAGCAACAATGATATATATTATATAGGCAGACATCTAATGTATGTGACATCTGAGTAAAATGTAAGATAAAAACAAGAGTGGGATATTTTGGTTAATTTCATAGATGTTATAGACTTGAAGAATAACTACCATATTTTCTCTTGTGGACTAACAAAATGGAAGTTCTTTATTTGATAATACATCATGCTCCTCTGGTTTTAAATGATAGCAGACATTCTTGAGATACCACCTTAAGCACAAGACAATCATGACAGCCCCTTAACATGTGAGGGTTCTACATCTATATATTCAGCTAAATGTCCATCAGAATTATTTAAAAATTAGCCAACTGTTTGTGAAAATTATTTGAAAACAAATGCATCATTATTGTGATAAATAACACTCTATCTTAGAGAGAAGCTTGCTATGACTCACGATGCTCTAAAGGAGGTGAAACAATCTATCCTGCAGAGGAGTTCCTTAAATCTCGGGAGGTAAACTCAATATAGCTAGGGAATCTCTGGAACTGAGCAGACTTACTAGACTTCTCCCTTCCTAAGTATAAACAAACAGTAAGTCTTGCAGGAAAACATCCCCCAGACAAGCCTTGGTGCCTAGAAAAGACAGAGAACAGCCAAGCTGCCTGGAAGAGGCTCAGACCAACTAAGTTGCCTTGAAAAGGCACAATGTAACCCGCTGAGATGACTGTAACTTGTGTAGCGATCTCCAAGTTTCCAGCTTTTACTAGTCATCACCCATGCTGGCATGGGCTCTTGATGATAGAGCTGGCTTTGGGTTATTTTTGCTCCTGTAAACAACCTATTACCCATAATCCTTTAACTAACCTTAGTAAACTCATTTACTAAAGGCACACACCTTTAATCCCAGGACTAAGGAGGCAGAGGCAGGTGAATCTCTGTGAGTTAGAGACTGGCCCATTCCAAAGAGCTGTTTCTAGGACAGCCAAGGTCACATGACGAACTCTTTCTCAAACTAACCAACCAAACCAAAAAGAAATCAAGCAGCAAAAGCCATTGTTCTAGCAAGTTGGACTTTGGTGGTGGACTTTGGTGTTACTGTGGTCTGTCACAGGTGTCCTATGTGGGTTGTGTAAGGGTTTGTTCATGTCTTCATGTGAATAGTGTCACACAACGTGTGTAGACTTTTTTCTTGTCATTAGTTCCTAAACAATATAACAACTAGCAGCATAACAGGTACATTAATTAGTTATAAGTAATACAGAGATGATGTAAAGAATGTAGGATTATATGTGTAGGTATAATCACGTGTAAAGGCTTAATATAACACAAAATATATCATTTTATATGAAGGGCCTGATCGCTGATAGATTTTGTATTTTCATGGAGTCTGAAAACCTTGTTCTCGTTCTCTTGATATATATATATATATAACTATCTCAAGTCTGCTAGTTGCTTACTCAATGTTCACCACAGGAACCACATCTCTCCAGAGGTTCAAAACTCAGAAATTCACATCTCTTTGGGAATCTATACTTCATCAGGAACCCAAATCTCTTTAGGATCTCATATCTCAGGAACCCAAAATTTCTTCAGGATCTCGCATCTCCTCAGGAACCCACATCTATCTCCTCAAGGTCCTGCGTCTCAGGAAGCCCTCTCTTCAGGAATGTATATCTCTTCAGAAAACCCCCAGTGCTTTAGAAACCATCTTCGCAGACATCTATATACATCTTCACAGCAATCCTCAGCTCTGTAGGAGAGCATGTCTCCTCAGGAACACATGGCTCTGCAGGAACACTCATTTCCTAAACCTGCACTTGCCTTCAGTAGAGAAGGTGGCTCGTTAGTGAGCTTTCATTTATGGGGAGTCGTTGTTTTCCGTGACGAGTAGGGTTCCTCTGATCCCACGATGTGCATCATATTGACTTGTGTCTTCTATATATAGTCCAGTCCTGACCCTCTAAACTTGAGTGCTGACTACAGTTTGGAGCTTAATAAGTTTAAAATCAATAAAAGGAATGGATAATACAGTGATGAGCAACCTGAAAATCTCAGAAAACCAATTTTCCCTAAGCGTTTGAAGTGTGTAGGCAGCATAGCCAAATTTTATTTATAACACAGAGTAATCCCTATCTTTCCCCTGAAATTTACTCGGCAGTCCAAGAGCTATGAGGATCCTGGGTTGGTTGCCCTGCAACCAGGGAGTGATCTGTGCAGGAGCTTTCTATAGTCCATGCTAACTAGAATCTTGAATTTTCTCCTCTGGAATCAGGATATGTGAGGAATACATCATAATGATGAAGAGCTTGGTCATGGCATCTCCAGACCCCTGCCTCACCACTCAGCAGCTGTGTGGCCCTGGATAAAGTAAGTTATTTGAGACTCTGTCCCTTCTTCCTAAAATGTAATATGTGAAGGTGAAAAAAATAATAAAAGTAAAATGCCTGGATCATAGTAAATATTCAACAGGTAGGACTTTATCACCATCTTCTCTATCCGCATCCTCTGCATCATCGTCATCAACACTATCTTTATCATTCTCATCTCCATTCTCTTCTTCCTCTTCATCTTCATGACATTCATTTTCATTCATCATCTCCATCATCATCATCTCCATCATCATCTCCATCATCGTTGTCACCCTCATTATCCTTTTCATCTTCATCATCTTCATAACCACTATTGTCCTTCATGTTGTTTCTGCTTCTCTGTCATGATGCAGACCCAAATATTCAGGCTATGTCACCTGAGGACTGACTTGTGGTGATGTTTCTGTGGAAGTCCTGGTACACTGTCCTAGGCCGGGTGCACATAGGAAGTTTAGAGAACCTTGAGCAACTGAGGAAGAAGTTAATATTTTGAATTGATATCATTGGGAAATGGGAAATGGTAAATCTAATGGAATCTTATACGTGTTCTAATGTTTTGTTCTTTAAGAATGCCTAGAGTCTTGGCAAGCTCATGATGAATTATGTTATTCCATTTAGTACTAGGTAACTGCAGAAAAATTATTTAATAGGGTGATGAATTTAGATTCCAGAGTGATGGCTCAGCATGTGAAAGTAACAGGCTTGATTGATGATTTGAGTTCCAACCATGGGACCCATGAGGAGGGAAGAGAGAATCAACTGTGACAAGCTGTCCTTTGGTTTTCACATGTGTGCCATGTGTCATATGCACCCATACGGTACATACATAGTACATGCATAATGCATACATGCATAATGCATACATACATGCATGCACATACCACATACCCATCCATACATGTATACATGTATGCATGTATGCATGCATACATACATACATACATACATACATGCATGCATAAATACTATACATATCACACATACATGGGAAAAAGGTACATTTGACTTGGCAGAGTGGACTATGACTGTAACTCCAGCATTCAGGGAGCAGAGGCAGGAAGTTTGAGGGCAACATGGACCACATAGCGATATTTGGTTCCCTAAGCCAAACCAACTAAAGCCTTCAACAACAACAACAACTACAACAACAACAACAACAACAACAACAAATATGGTTTTCCTCCTTTTCTGGAGGATACAGAATTAATCATAAAGAGGACCGCTCATTTTGGATGGAATATATTAGAAAGACAATTCTGTAAACTTTCACACTGTAACAAAGATCTAATACAGGGTGCTATCTATTTAATATACAAAGAGTCGAATAATATGGATGAGTTCCCTTATTGGTTACCCAGTGCAGAGTGGTTAGTCCTGAAATCATACACATATAAAAGCAAAAAAATGGACTAAGCAGGTTGTATTTATATGCATTTGTGAATGCACGCACACATACATACACATATATATGTATATACATATATTTATATAACAATAATAAGAGAAAAAAAGGCTATCAACTTGAGAGTGGGGAACATGGTTGAGGTTTGAGGGAAGGTAGCTGGAAGGGCTGGAAAGAGGAAAGGGAGAGGAGAAAGTGATATAATTATATTTCAATTAAAACATATTAAGAATAAAATATGAAAAGGAGTCTAGTGAAATAAAGCAACATTAAGAAAACATGTTTCAGCAGCATACATAAAAATGGAATATACACAATATGAACCTAGGGACAAAGAAATATTTTCATAAAAGCTGAAAAACATATAAGGCTGTGGATATTCATAATAACTCAAAATAGCCTCCCCTTCTCCATTTTATAAGTGGTAGTTTTGTGCCTATGAAAATGTCTACTTGCTAATTCTGTATAACTCAAGTCTAGAGTTAAAGACTCCAGGCATAAGGTTTATATGCAGATTGTATTTGTTTTTCTAAAATAAACATATTTAACATGAAAAGTTCCAAAATCTTTTTTTACTTATGGGTTGTTTTCCTAATTTACCTTTGGATGGCTTAGCTACATTTCTCTATAGTTTTTTCCTCTAGTGGTCAAAGAGTCTGCCAAGTTTTCAGGTAAAATGATGGAGGTACCCTTCTATAGTACAGATATCCCACTACAGAATGAGAGTATTTAAGGGCAGACATTTAGTTTTCTTGGAAATAGACAAAAACCCTAACTCTGTAAGGACAAAGATGGGAAAGGTGGAAACAAAATGTAACCCATGTGAAACTTGCTGGGCAGTTTTAATGATGTAGCAGATGCTGTAGCATGTGTAGCGGAGATAAGTTAATACAAAATTATTTATTTTATAATTCCTGACCATGTATAGGTTGGTCACTTGGGAAAGTTTCTTTCTCCATAATTTTCTTCAGTGATATAAATGAAAACACTGGATTTTTTTCCCAGTTGCTTCCGACATTTTATTTTCTTAGTCATAGTTACATAGTATTTTCAAAAAAGATTTATTTATTTATGTGTATGACGGCTGTGCATAGAGGCTGAGGAGAACTTGGAGTTCTTTCTTCCTACCATGTGGGTCCCTGGATTGAATTCAGATAGTCAGGATTGGTGGCAAGTGCCTTCACCAGCTGAGCCATCTAGCTGGCCTACAGCTGTTTTTAAAATGGCAATTTGATTGCTTATGATTACGTGGAGCATTGTGAGGTCTGGATGTGGCATTTGAAGAGGGAGGAATGTTTAACTTTTATCTCTCACAGCAGATAACGGATACCACAGTCTGAGTTTAGAACCATTCAGTGATTCGGACTGGTCCTTATCACTCCATAGTTTATCGTACTTTCTTGCACAGGTGAACTCATGTGCCTTGTACCACAATGCACGGCAAGATGCCTAGTTTGTCGTTGAATGCTGTGATTGTTGTGCTGTCGTTGAATACTTTTTAATATATATTTATTTTTATCTACGCGTATGTGCCTAAATAAATGTATGTGCATGAAGTACCTTCAGGTGCCCATGGAGGTCAGAGGGCATTAAGTCTCCTGGAACCGGGGTTACAGGTGGTTGTAAGCTGTCTCATGTGGGTGCTAGGAACAGAACTGGGTCCTCTACAAGAACAGTGAGTGCTCTTCTTCAGCCTTCTCTCCCAACCCTGTTGCTGAATAGTTTGTTAAAACTCCTCGACCAGGCCGCTTATAGTGAGAACCAGGCCGCTTATAGTGAGAACTTAGCTGTGATGAGTCTGGCGCATTCTGACTCAATAAGTAAGAATGGAGAGAGTCGAAGTGTAAAAAAATACCGACTACACTTAGAGGCTCCCCATTCTGTGCCCCCGGGGAAAAGGAGAGTC
>NW_022196913.1:17243620-17251120 GCF_008632895.1 Mastomys coucha | reverse complement strand
CTGAGGGTATCCGAAGCCTCCTAGCCATATAGTTTATTACATTTCTCAATGGACAATAGCCTAGAAGTTCTGTTTTGTTTTCAACAAGTCGAGCTGTAGCCTCAAAAGCCAAGGAATGTCTTTTTCAGGCAGATTACATTTTAGCTGCTGTGTGGCTTTAAAATTCAGCTCGTACCAGATTCTACAGGGTTAAAATTAGCCAGGAAATTTTGGCTGGTTTTGTGCATTCAAGGGCTCCCTGCAGGCTTAAATGCTAAGCCCAGCTTATGGAGGTGCTGTTATCAGAATGTTTAATGGGGACCGAGGTACTGTGCTTGCCTGTAGGGTTTTTTTTTTTTTTTAATTTTTTCTTTCCACATATAAAGTCATGTTAACTCTCTGCCACTTAGCAGCTGCCTGTCAGCCAGAGCAACGCCTTTGATAAGTGAGGCTTGGGTAAGGTCTGGCAGTCCTAGGCTGAGATTCCTCTTTTAATAAAACATTGGTAGGTTGTTGTACTGATGATAAATGACCTTGAAGGAGTAGCATTGTGGAGAAGGGTGTGTGTGTGTGTGTGTGTGTGTGTGTGCGATTCATATCTGAAAGGAATTCATCCTTTTCTGAGCTTGTGATTCTAATAAGATAATTTTCAAGTCTTTCCCCAGCTCCCCTGTCTGCTGCCCTGGATCCTTTCCATTTTATTCTTTAACCTGAGCATGTTGATGGTTCCCTGATATTAATGAGGTTAGCAAAGACAAGTGTGCCACCCCTTTATTATTTTCATCCCCCCTCCCCACCCCTGGGGGAAAAATTTTAAAATGTTCAAGTGTCATTATGAGTTATTTTATTTTGCGTTATTTATTTATGTTCACACTTGCCAGCCTAGGCTGGCCCGCAGCTCTCTATGTAGCATAGGATGGTATAGAGTTCATGGAGATCCTATCTCACTCTGCAGAGAGCTGAGATTACAGGACTCACCATACCTGGTTTCATATTTTTTCCCTTTCTTTTTAAATTTTTTAAAAATTCCAGGCTGGCTTTGAACTTACTTTATAGCTAAGGATATCCTTGACCTATGGATCCTTCTGCTTCTCTCTCCTCAGTACTGGGATCACAGGCATGTGTTCGCGACAGGTTGATATGGCGCTGGAAGAATGAATGCAGGGCTTTGTGTGTGCCCGGCAAGCACATACTCAGCCCCTCATTTTGTTTTGTTTTTTAAAGGCACATGTACCAAGGAGCATTAAGACTGCATACTTTGATACACTAGTTGTAACTGAGGCCTCTCTGAGGGTAATAGACAGAGCTGTTGTACATGGAAATTAGTCATGGCGATACTGTGGCTGTGCTGTGGTGCGCCAGACTTTTACACAATTTGATTAGCATACCCTGATTATTATCATGTCAGTTGGGATTGGGTTCTGCGTTCCAGCACACTGAAGCACCTCTACCATCCACAGCCCCCTCCCCTTTTCCTTGGTGAGAGAGGTCTGAGATGGTCGCTAAGGGACATAGAGGTGACATCTTTAATGGAGCCTTTGTGTGAATTGTGTCTTCTCTGTTGCTATCAGGGATGCCTTCATCTTGAGGATTTTGTCACTGTTAGCCTAAAATCTGCCCAGTTCCCATCTCTTTTTCTTCGCCTGCCAAGATTCCTTCCCAGCAGGTGATAGGTGGCTTCCCTACCAGATGGAGACAAGCTCCCTCTGATCTGTTTATATTTACAGGGCCTGAGAAAATGCTTCTGATGTGCCCAGCCCTTGGGACAGATGAATTGTTGTATCATAAAATAAACTATTAGCATCTAATGGATTTGCCCCCCCTCCATGTCCAAACACATGCATGATTTGCAATACCATGGCTTCTCTTTTATCTTAAAAACTTTTATGAGCTTGCCAGCATAGCAATGAACTATAATTTGGTATTTAAAAACATAGATCATTTATATTTTTAAAGCTTTATTTATTTATTTATTTATTTATTTAGTGTGTGCATGTGTACGGGTGTGCGCGCGCGCATGCTCGTGCACATACATACATACTCTCTGGAGTTCTAGTGGTGGTCAAGGAACGACTTGCAGAGGTTAATTCTCTTTTCTTATCATGTAGATCCTGGGGGATCCTGGGGGTTATCATGTAGATCTCAGGTTGCTGGGCTTGGCAGAAACTACAGTTACCAGCTGAGCCATCTTGCCAGCCCAACACTACTTTTTTTTTCCTCAAGCAATTTTGTACAATTTCACAGACGCTATAAGATATGCCTTCAACTTAATATATGTGTTATTAAATGACCTTGCTAGGGGTTATGTTTTCAGTCCTTTGCTTTTATTTTATTTTATTTTATTTTATTTTATTTTTTCATCATTGTAAGTATAGTTGAACTACTCTGGTCACACACTGGGTCGTGTAGTTAGTATTATGCACACACAGAGACTTTAAATGTGGGTCCTGGCTGCAGAGATCATTCTACTAGGAAGGCTGGAAGGCTTTGCAGAAGGAGCTCTTTCCCAGGAGAATTTCTTTCTGTGCTTGTTCATCTTGCTCCAGAGTGACAAAGGGCATCTTAGGAATTGCCAGTCAGTTCATAGCAGTAAAACGAAAGCATTAAGGTCAGCCACCAGTACTGTGAGGAGGGGTGGTGGCAATGGCTCAAGGTCATTTGTAGAAGATGGGAAGATTGCTGCTGTGCAAACCAGTACCTCATAGCAGGCAGGAACCCCAAGCGTTTCCTGCAAACCAGTACCTCACAGCAGGCAGGAACCCCAAGTGTTTCCTTTGGCTTCAGGAGTGTCAATGGAGAGGATCTAGCAAGCTGTGGGTATTTGCTTTCTCGGTCTTGAAACCACAGATAGCTTGAGATGAAAGTGTATCAAGGCACTTTCTCAAGGAACTGATGGAGCCCCTTCCTCAGAGCCCAGGATATGTCATTAGACTTTAAACCACTTAGAAGCCAGTGTGTACACTTTGCAAGAAGGGCAGGATCTAAAACACCCAGAACATTAATTTATTTGACGTTCTGCCTTATTTGTACTTTGGCTTTAGATAACTTTTAATTTTTAAATCAAGACTGAGTTCCCTAAAGACAGAAGATAGGAAGGTCCGCCTGAGTGGCTGCAGATAGTGTCTGAATGAGAGAGAGGGGTGATAAGGTGTTCATCTGGCCCCCTGAGACTCAGGGGGAAATTCTGGTCATGCAGAAACTCATTTGCTGAGTACTTTCTGCATGCATGCCATGATCTTGGGTGTTGAAGAAACATTTGGAAGAGTAGAGGAAAGTTTCCTTTTTATTATAAGTGTAAAAGATTTCAAGGCCGACTGACTAATCAAAGAGAAAAACAGCACATAGACCATCTTTACTCTCAGGTAGGTTGAGACTCTGCTTGCCTCCCCCAGTCATATAGAGAATGAAATCGAAGCTTAGAGTATCCGAGGGAATTGGTGGGTGTCATACACCAGGTTTAGTGTCTCAGAATGGTACCAAAGTGTATAGCGATCTCCGAAGCCTTGCTCGAGGTCCACACATCTGCCTGGAGATCTTTCTGTCCTTATCTTGACCTTGTCTGCATCCCTTCCCATTTCTACCCCTTGTCCTTCCTGCCTGCTTCAGAAAGAACAGTCTCTGTCTTGCTTTCTGAGCCACAGCCTGCATACATCCTGAATCCTGTCTCCGTTCTTTGCTGCTTCTCCCCTCTCCATGTCTCCGTTTGGTTTTCTTGTAGTCTGATCAGCCCTCCTTCTTTGGTTTGACCCTGATGCCTCATTTCACAGCTCAACTCCTCCAAATGTGACCTCTGTTCCTGCTCTTCAACTCCCTTTCCGAACTTCTTGTTCCTAAATGCTCTGGGGACCCCTGCTTCCCAAACCTAACCTCTCTTCTTCTGTCCCCTGAAACTCGTTCAGAAGGTGCTCTCCTGATCCTCTTGAAGCTACTTCATGTGGTCATGGAAGCAGGACACATCCTGCTGGGCTATTTTGTATATTTTTGAGTGTGCTTTTGGGGTTCACTTTGTTATCCCCAAAGATTCTATTCTGCTGCTTCTGTGCCTCTTCTGCCTTCATAACTTAATGTGTGTCTCAACATCTGGGACCTTGGCGGGGAAGACCCTAACTTCGTTCAGTCCCGGGCCCAGTTCTGCAAGGGGGGCTCTGTGTGCTCTTTACATTAAGGGCACTGATCTTACATGCAAGGGAGTCTGTCTAACTTCTTCCGATGGCCCCACCTATTGATACCATCACTTTGAGGGCTGGGATTCCAACATGAACTTTAAAAGGAACGAAAAGACCAGAGAACCAGCACCTTGCATTCCAGCATTCATGACTGGTCACCCCTGACAGACCCACACTTTGAGTCCTCCTTGCCCTTTGATGAGGATTTCCTCCCCACCCCTCAGTTCAGAATCCTGGCCCACCCAGGCTCACTTCCCCCCTTCAGTCACGAGCTTTTATGATCTGCCTGTTCATGCTTTGGTTTTCTGTTTCAGTCCTCCACAGGGTTTCCTGGAATCACTCCAGCTAACTTAACTTCAGTCTCTGACCTTCCCCCAACCCCTCCAATCTGTTATTTACATTTTTCTCACTTATCTAATATTCCACGGGGAAGAGCAGGACTGGGTTGGGGGATATTAATTCCCCGGGGTTAACATTTCAGCTCTCAAGGACAGGTTTGAGGGAAATCTATAGTAATTGCAATATCAGGGCCAATAGGCAATAGACCTCCTTCCTCCAGTGTGAGAATCACTCAAATGTGTGCTCTAGTGGAGGTGAGATCCCTGGAGAGACAGTGGCGTAGGAAGTCTGGTGGGTGAGATGAGGTCAGAGGACGCAAGCATGGTGTGAGGGAATACTGTTCTGAGAATGGCAGGGCCAGAGTCGTCAGGGTTGAGAACACACAAGTGTCCATGTGCTTCTTTGAAGACATTCATGATACTCTGAAGACACATCTGAATAATTGTAGACATTGGCAGAAGTTCTTCTGGTCTCACATACAGTCTCAGCCTAGAGGAATGCCGGCCCACCTGTCTGGTGTGTGCTCAGTCAGGGGCTACTGATGTTTTATGGCAACCCCCACCTGCTGTTATTGCCTGTTTTATTTCTGGTAAGCCCGTCTGTGTGTGCTGTCTACTGTGGGACTCTTAAGTATTGCTCACTTATTTTCTTGTGTAATTCTTACTGAGACCCTCGGAGTTTGGAACAGAGTCATCAGCCAGGATTGGGAGATGCAGGGTTGGATATAGGGTTGTAGTCTCAGATAGCCATTCCTTACTCATCCACAGGGTGAAACAGGAACCTCTCCCCTGGAGGTTGTATTTAAAACAACAGGAGGATTTGGCTTCTGCTTTTCTCTCTCCCATGTGTACACATAATGGTTACATGTACATGAGTTTGTGTGTGTGTGTGTGCATGTGTGTGTCTAGGCCAGAGCTCAGCCTCAGGTGTTAGTATTCAGGAGCCATCCATCTTGTTTACTGAGACAGGGTCTCTCACTGGAACCTGGAACCTGGGGCTTGCTGATTAACCTAAGTTGGCTAGCCATCAAGCTCCCACCTCCCTTTCTGCAGTAATGGGATTACAAATATACAACACCACACCTGGTGCTGGGAAGTCAAGCTCAGGTCCTCATGTTTAAGTCCTAATCCCAGCCCTTCTTTCTCTCTTTAGAAATCTCCTCTACACTATCAAATGTGCATATTTTACATGACTTAACACTTGGTGAGAATGTCTACCACACAGTAGGACCATTATTTGATGTTTATTGATTTACTCTGACTCTATGAGATAAGACTGGGTGATCCATACAGAGATGGGTGATTTCTTGCAAAATGTATTAGGTCCTTTAATTCAGTGGTCCTATCGCTTGCCTATGAAATATCCTTACAAGCTCATGCTGTGAATGTGTTCCTTACATAGTGGTGCTGTTTGGGGAGTGGGATGTTTAGCATATGGGTGGTTTGGCAGAAGTGGGTCCTTTTGAGACTGCAGCTTAGCCTGGTTTCTGCTAGTCTCTGTTTCTTAGTCTGTCATGATATGACCATCTTCTACCACCCTGCCACGATGGGCAGAGACTCTCTTAAGCTGTTTGTATCAGGTAACTGAGTTTCAGTGATATGAAAGACACCAATGCAGGAAGCATATACTTAAAAAGCATGACTTGTTCAAGGCACTTTGCCAGCTGCCTATGAAGGGCCATGGCACTATGGGAAGACGTAGGCCATGCAGAGTAGGAATGGTGGAACAATTGGACCTTGTACAGACAAGTGGGAGCCATAAGCTCTTCTTGTGGGGACTGCGACCTGCATGCTTTTATGGGGGACAGAAGAGATGAACATGGCCTTGA
This sequence comes from Mastomys coucha, assembly GCF_008632895.1. Taxonomy (NCBI): domain Eukaryota; kingdom Metazoa; phylum Chordata; class Mammalia; order Rodentia; family Muridae; genus Mastomys; species Mastomys coucha. Next base: position 17,244,808 of record NW_022196913.1, on the reverse strand, counting down.
TCTTTACCAGGTGGAGCTAGTGACACTAAAATCATAGTGTAGTTCACATTAAACATGACAACACAGAGGGAGCATCTCTCTCCTGTGTCCAAAAGATTTTTCCATATGTCTCTAAGGGTAATGCCTCCACTGGCTCCCAAGTGCTGGTATGCTGGTTCACGGGAATGTCTGGGGAGTACTTCATCTTGAGTCACAGATAATGGAAAGCTGCCACTAAATGTCTTTGGTGAGTGTCAGAGAACCTTGAGGGCTCAGTCCCACTGCTGTCTTCTTGGGGATACTCCAGAGCAGTGCTGTCTTCTGAAGGCCGGGGTCATTCTTGAGTGTGGACCTCTTGTTCTTGTCGCGAGGGACCGAGTCACCAGGACAGCCTGCAGGAGCTATCCCATCGGAGTCTGTCTTCCACAGAAGAAGACAGCAGATGTGTGAAGGGGAAGAGATGACTATACTGGAGCTGTTTATCATGCATGAGGTACTGGCTGCCTGCCAGCCATGGGCACTACGTGGTACCCGGTGCTTAGACACAATAGCTCTGCCGTTATTCTTCCCTTCAGAGTTTGTCCTGTTTCTGTTGGGTGGGACAGAGGAGGAGGGGGAATCAAATGTCTTACTTTGCAGAACATTGGGAGTGGAGACTGGGAACAGATCCTACAACAGAAAAGGCTGGTGAGGAGAGAGGGACCCGATCACCCTGTGTGCTACCCGAGGCTTCGTGGGGGAAGTTGAGAAATTTTCTACACTGAAGAATTTTCAGGCTGCTGAAAAACGAGCTTCAGAGATCCTGGTCCAACTCTACAATTTTATCATGAAGGGAAATGGAAGGACAAAGATTTTGGATCCATTTATTCTGCTCAGACAGGAGAGCCATAATTCATCTGATTCCTGGAACAATTCATTTAGTCTACAAAGCTGTTAATTGCACGTCTACACATCAGGAAACTGAGCCGCAGAGGCTGAGATGACTTGCTCAAGGGCAATTTATGAGTGAGTGATGTTGGTGAGCTAGCTTCTTCCAGATGCCAAATCTTCTCTCCTCTTCTCCCCTCCCTCCTCTCCCCTTCCTCCTCTTCCCTTCCTCCTCCTGTCCCCCTCTTTCCTCCTCACACCTCTTTCTTCCTTTCCTCTCCCCCTCCCTTTTCCTCACTCCTCCCTCCTCCTCTCCCCTCCCTCCTCCTCTCCCCTTCCTCT
>NW_022196913.1:17231277-17243003 GCF_008632895.1 Mastomys coucha | reverse complement strand
TCCTTCCTCCTCCTCTCTCCTCCCTCCTCCTCACCCCTCTCTCCTCCTCACCCCCTTTCTTCCTTTCCTCTCTCCTCCTCACTACTTCCTCCTCCTCTCCTCTCTCTTCCCTCATCCTGTCCCCTCCCTCCTCCTCTTTCAAACTCTTCCTTTCCCCTCTTCTCTCCTTTCTTTCCTGTCTGCTCTCCCCTCTATCCTTATCCCTTCCTCTGCCTTGCAAAAAGCTGACATGGATAAATAGGAAGGAGTGGTGGCTGTGCTCTCTGCGCCACTCCTTCCTTAGGGCTCTCTCCACCTTTTATTGGTCCCTGAGTTGTTTTAAGCTCCTGGAAGTTGTAGTAATGGTTCTGGGAACTCAGACTGTGTCTGGGGGATGCACTGTGGGTCTGGCCAGTCTGGTCCCTCTTGCACCTTTACCTCCTCATCTTAGAAACTGCAGATTGTGTGTGGGGATGTGCTGTTGTCATCTGGTGACCTTGTGCTTGCAGAGTGCATTGGTTACTTGGTGGGCTTACAGGTTCGCATGCTTTGAAAGCTCTCCTTCCAAGCTTCTCTGACACCACCTTAGTCCTTTTGTTAAGGAGGTGAAGCCCCGGTCATGAGCTCATTTTGTGTTTGTTTGAGTCATCTTGTGGCTTGGTTAGAGAAGTGACCTTTCATATCACCAGGGTGTCTCTAAAGGGGTGGGATGTGGTGAGTTTGGGTGAGGAGAATAAAGGACTGGGGAGGAGAACGTGAACAAGGGCTGTGGTGGCATCTTGAAGGTTTCCTGCCTCTTCCCAGAAATACTTTCTCATTATGCTCTGCTCTGTGTCCTTTAGACTTCTGCCAGGAGGTGCTGGGGACACCCCCCCCCCCCGCAGCTTAGGAAAGCTGTTGTTGATCACTACATGACCCATCACTACATGACCCATCCCCTCTGTCTGATTCTGTCCCTTGCTTCCAGCCCACTCCTTGGCAAGTAATCTTTTCATTAGACTGTTTCCAGTTTATCCCACAAGAGTGCCCGCTCGCTCCTTGGCAGAGCCCTGATGGAACAGGCAGAGGGCACAGAGCAGGCATGTTTGGGAAATAGACACAGTGACAGCATGGACCATGGCAATTGCAGAAGGGCAGGGAGCCTCGAGACCAAGACCAGGGATTTTAATTTATTTGTAAGGTAAGAAGGGCCTTGGGTCACTTGTTCTTTCTTGCCCTCTGGAGGGAGGGAAGTGAATCAGGCCTGTCTTCCAGGAAGACTGGAGAACCAGCAATATGTTGGAACACTGAGAGCAGAGACGAATCTTCCTAGAAAGATATGTTGATATCCCCAGTATCTTGGACTGTGACCATGTATGGAAGAAGGGTTTTTGACAGAGATAATCAAATTGGAGTGAGGTCACTGTAGTAGGCCCCATTCCTACATGAACAGTGCTGTCATAGAGGGGGCTGGAAGGAGGGACCCACCCTCAAGGAGGATGATGGGAAGATGTGGGGAGAAAAGCTGTGCAGATCACAATAATGCAACTAACCATCAAGAAGCACTGAGGCTTTCGGGAGCTTGGCTCGGGAGCATCTGGAACAGAGCCTCCTTGTGATGTAGGAGGAGCCAAGCCTATAGTAACTCTACCTGTGGGCTTTGGCCTTCTTATGCTGTGAGATCACAGTGTTTGTGTCTGTTGTTTAAGCTATGTATATTTTGCTTTGTTGCCAAAGCTCCGATGTAGAGCACACACCCAATGTGCCACATTGCACTGTGGCAATGGCATCAAGGTTCTCTTGCCCCATCCCCACCCTCCATCCCCCTGCACAGGGCATGAGACAGAGGAAGAAAGAGAGAAGGGTACAAAAAAGGGTTGTGCTTGTCAGCATTCCTTCACTGTGAAAACCCGTAGGATACATTTGTGAGGACTAAGAGTTTATTTTTGGCTTACAGTTCCTAGAGGTTTTATTCCATGATCCAGTGGACCCGTTGCTTCTGGACCTGTGTTGTACACAGTCTCAAGAGGTAGGGGAAGTGAAACCTCGTGGCTAGGAAGGGGGAGAGAGAAGAATAGGATCAGGATGGTTTCTACTGTCCCCTTCAAAGGCTCTAATAGCCATAAGACCCCCCCCCCAAACCCTGCCTTCCTGTAGTACCACCTTGTGAACCAAGCTTTTATTTAATACATGGGCTTTTGAGGGACACTTAAGGGCAAAATCAGAGTAAAGGTAATTATTGACTTTCATTTCTTCCTATGGGAAGGACCATGGTCTGAGGTTATGTGAGGGGAGGTGTGATTGCTCTAGCAGGGCCCTGGGCATGCCATACAGGCGACCGCTGAAGAGTGCCCACTTAAACGGAATCAGACTCTCTTTGCCTCCAGGTAACCACTTCTTGTCTTCCACAATTTCAGGCCCCCATGATATCATATGACTTTGAGTTAGCTTTGCATGATTTCATTTGCAAAAGGGGACCTTTTGGTGAATGTTGAGAAGAAGAAAGGTCACCTTGCAATGCCCCTTTCAAAACAGAGGATGACTGACTCACAGAGACTGTACTGCCTAAATGTGTAACTACAGAAAATCTCTAGGAAACGGTCAGGCTAGGGATACAGAGGGATGAGTGATCGACAGTTGATGTTGGGAGGACATTTCAACATGGAGGAAAGCAGAGAGTTCTAGCAACCACTGCTCTTGGCTCTCCCCTGCTATGATAAGTGGCTAAAGAAATGTCAGTAACTTTTTTGGACAATCAAGCAAAATTTGTAATTTTAGATGTTTTATTCCTACATTTTTAGATGAGTGACATTATGTTGCACACATGGCTTACAACTTATAAAGCAATGTTTTTAGAAAGAAATCAAAACAGCAAACCATCTAGCCCTTATATGTACAAATCCTACAGCATGTCTTAGTCTCACCACCAGTCTTGGTTGTTTTCTCCTTGCTGTGATAAAATACCAGATGGCAGCAATTTAAGAGACAAAGGATTTATTGTGGCTTACATTTCTAGAAGGAATAAGGTGCACCGTGGTAGGGATGACACGGTGGCAGAAGCAAGAGTCTGAGCTGTCACATTACATCCCACTCAAGAAGCAGAGCGAACAGGAAGCCAGACTACGACCTACTTCATCCCGGAGGCTTTAGCTCCTAACAGTTTCATAACCTTCTCAAACAGTGCCACCCCTGGGAACCGGGAGTTCTCACAGTGAGCCTACGGGGCATTTCCCACTCCAACCACAACTCTCTCAGTGATCTGAAAATGAGCATCTGCAGTTCATGACAAGGCATGGACTGCAGCCTCATGACCTCCCCCAAACCAGTGCCTGTCGGGTTGTATGTGGGTGTAGGTGTCCATGTATGCTTGTGCCTGTGGGTGTAGGTGTACATTCACGTATGTGTACATGTATGTGTGGAGGCTAGAGGACAGCCTAAAGTGTCCTTTCTCAGGAGTGGTCCATTTTTTTTCTTTCTTTGTTTTTGAGCCAGGGTCTCTCACTGGCCTCGATTAGGCGAGGATGGCTGTCAGTGAGCCCCAGGCAGCTACCTGTCTCTGCCCCTTCAGTACTGGGACCATAAATGTGAGTGGCCATGCCTACTTCTTACAAGAGCTCTGGGGATGGAACTCAGTCTTCATGCTCATGTGTCAGGTACTGAGCCATCCCCCTAGTCTAAGAACCTTCTTCTGAGGTGACTAGTACTGTACTATGTACTTGAGACTATACTATATGCATCCCATGACACCACTGGAAAAAATATTAACAACTGCCTACATCAGATATACAGTCTTCCCTTGCCTGAATGCATATGTGTCATATGTGTATATAAGGCACATCTACCTGTGAATGAAGATTATACATCCTGGATTCATATGCATGTGTATGTGTGTATCACATGCACATGCATGTGGCTGTATGTACCCATGTGTGCACATGTGGAGGCTGGAGGAAGATGTCAGATGTTTTCATCCATTCTCTTCTGCCTTATTCTCCCAAGATCAACTTCTCTCTGTCCCTACTTGGCTTACAAGCCCTTTGCAGCTATACTCAGATTTTTATGTAAGGCGCTGGGGATTTGAACTCAGTTCTTTGTGCTTGCACAGCAAGTGTTTTTACCTGGGGGGCACATCTGCCCAGTGCACATCTTCTAAAGAACTTTTTAAAAAGTGATATTTTAAAATTTGTTTTTTTTTTCACAACTTCATGTATGCATACAGTGTACCTTGGTTATAACCTGGCAGGTCCCCTTCCCCACACCCATAAGTGCTCCAAACACCCTCACCTCCCAGCCTCATGTTCTCAAGCTCCACCTCTTCCTTTTGCTTCCTGCCTGTGCTTGGGTGTAGGGCCAACCACCTGAACTTGGCCAAGGTACCTACTGCTACACCTCTAAAGAAAAATGACTCATCCTCTCCTAGCAGCCATCAACTGCAAGCAGCTTTTCAGTTGGAGGAGTGGCCTCATGACACCCCTTCCTCACCCCCTCCCCCAATTCTGTGCTGGTGTGTTGACTGGTGTGGTTCAACGCAGGGACCACAGCGGCTATGAGTTCATGAGTACAGTGGCCTTGTAATGTCTGAAAGACAGCACTTTATAGCATTCTTTCCCATTCTCTGTTTCTTATGGTTTTTACTCTTTGGTGTTCCCTAAGCCTTGTGGGGAGTGTCTAGTAATTGCCCAGAATATACTTTTAACCTATGGTGCCTTCTCCCCGTCTCTATCTTGTACTTGTTAAGAATTAATTTACTTTAGCCAATGGCAGAAGGCAAAGGTCAAGGTTCTACACCCCCAAATGCCAGGATACTTTTAAGAATGAGCCACAGATCATTCTGACCAAGCTCACACACCCAGTTCTCCTTTGGAAGAACATGAAAACATGAACTGCTCTTATGTAAAAGTTGGTGAGCGAGGACTGAGCATCGAATGGAGAGAAGGGAGGAGTAGTGCCAAAGGACTCGCCTGCCACTTCCTGGCTGCAGTGAGACTCTGCCATCTGCTCACTGGTGGAGGTGACAAGGGGAAATGTCTACATAGTGACACTGGGCAAAAATAGATGGTGAGAGGTGGCCTTCCAGCATTTCAGTTGTAGTGATGAGGCCTGACCATGTCTGCTCTGACACATTTCCTGTTCGAGTCTTGCTTAGGACATTTTCTGGAGAACAAAATGTCATGTGAGACTCTCACATAATTAGTAAAACAAGAAACATGGCAAGTGCCTCAGAAAACAAGATGTTGCTCTGGGGTGTGGGGGAATGGCATTGTTGGTAAAATGCTTATGATGCAAGCCTGACGATCTGAGTCTGGTTTCTTAGAACTCATATGGGAGAGCTGTGTGCAGTAGAATGTGCTTGCAATCCCAGTGCCAGGGAGATGGAGACACGATTTCTGGCCTTGCTGGCCAACCTAGCCAATTCAGAGGGCTTCAGATTCAGTGAGAGACTGTCTCAAAAGCTAAGGTGGAGAGAGATTGAGAACGATAACTGGTGCTGACCTCTGGCACCTATATGTATATATATATAATTACTGCATTGGAGGTCTCATACTAGGACTTGAATGTCACTTGAGAATGGCACCTGCAGTCCCCAGGTCACACTTCATGCAGTTGCACTGCATGGATGGAGTGCTCAGAAAGCCACTATCACCCTTTCCCTCTGTTGCTGGCAATTTGGTTTAAAGCAGCTGCGTAAGATCCTGTGAGGATTCACCATGGTGCAGAAATGGCTGTTAAATCTTCCTGTTAACAGTGACAGTGGACAGCCCGGAGCCTGAGAAATGGAGCCTAGTAAATTCTGACCCAACAGAATCTGGAAAGGAAATCAAGAAGAACTCACAAATCTGCATCGGAGAGACGCATGGTGGTCCCCTCCTCTGCATGGTGTTCATATCACCAGGACTCAAGAGCTTCGCATACCTGTGCAGCACAGCTTCCAAGAAGGGCCCTGATATTGTGGGAATACGCTCTATTTTTAGGTTGGATACACTCAATTCTCTTTTCATGGGCAGGGAAAATTATTGCTGAAGTGTTTTTGATAAGATCCCTCTGTGCCATGGACTAGGATATCAAGAGTATCACAGTTAATCATGAGTTGAGGAAGTGATAAGTGAGGATAAATTATAGGCTATGCCTGTGGTTTCTATTTGGGTGCTAATTGCTAAGTTTGGGGCATTTATTTTTATTGGCTTTCATGATTAGCTTTGTGGTTGTTCTAGTTTTTGTGTATGATGTGAACACTGGATTGATGATCTATCAGACTAATGCTTTTACCATCCAGTGTTGATATATGTGGTTAAGGAAGATCGTTGCACTCTGGCGTGCTGGTTAGTTTTAAATGTCCGTTTTATACAAGGTAGAATCATATGGGGGAGGACTCTGAATTGTGGAATTGCCTAGATCAGGTTGGCCTCTGGGTATGTCTGTGTGTGTGTGTGTGTGTGTGTGTGTGTGTGTGTGTGTGGGTAGTCTTGATTGTTAACTGGTGTAGGAAGGTCCAGGCCACTGTGGGCAGCAACATTATCTAGGCAGATGTTCTTGGGCTCTTTGTGAAAGCTAGCTGAGAATATGCCTGTTTGTGTGCCTCTGTGGCTCTTGCTGATGTCTTTTGTGGTGGGCAGTGAGTGCTCTATGGAATGGCAAGCAGGTCTATCCCCAGGTTCTATCTAGCCTTGAAGTCCTTTAATGTGGAACTAACCTGGAGCTGTGAGCTGAAATAAACTCCTCTTGCCCTCAGTTGCTTTTGGTGGGCACATTTTATCACAGCGACAGAAGGAAGCAAGGACATGTAGATGTCAGATTGTTCCATTTACAGAGATGTATTTGTTGTCTATGTTGTGTCAGGTGGGTAGGCTGCTGTTGGTTTATTCCAATGCTTCTTTTTAGTTCCACATAGTTACTAATAAGACTTTAAACTAGAAAACATCGGAGACTAGGAGCCAAGGCCACCTGGGTAAGATTTCCATTAAGGTTTTTGCCAAATCAGCCCCACACTTCTATATAATATCCTGGTGTACATTTTTCTATTTTACCCAAGAGGAAATTAATGAGTTCAATAAAATGCTGGTTGAGACTTTTTATGTTTTGTAGCTATAGAAATATAAAGTACATCCATTATTTTCATGGCTCCATTCCTCCCTCTTCCTTGCCTTTTCTCTTCTTTCCTCTTCTCTTTTTGAGAAGGTTGGCTATGTCGCTCAGGTTGCTCTGAAACTCATTATGTAGTTCAGGGTACCCTTGAATTAATGACTCTCTTGCCCAGGGCTCTCGAGTGTGGGGAGTGCAGGTCTATGTCACCAGGTCCAATTTACTCTTGGCCTTAAAAAAAAATCATATATAATATAATAAATAAAATATATAATATATAATAACATTATATAATCTAATAAAATACAAATTTAAAACATGTATGTATATATGTATGTATGTATTTATTTTTGAGGCAGTGTCTCGTTATGTGACAATCTTCCACAGAGCTGTGTATTGCCTTCCCTGCCATGATAGACTAGTTCCTTAAACTGTGAGCCAAAGTAGGCCTCTTATGAGTTGCTTTTTGTCAGTTGTTTGGTTGTAGTACATCAGGGAGAAAAAGGAACTCCAGTCATGTCCATTCTGGTGAAAGAACTGGTTGGTAGTTACCTATGGACAACTTTCTAAGCAGTTTCTCAAAGTTTTCTTGCAGTAGTCACTTTTTCAACAGTTGTAGACACAGCAAGGCAGTTGCACATGTGAACTCACAGGGGTTGTGACAGTATGTGTAAGACCCGTGCAAGCCGAGGCAAAGCAAAAGCTGTAGCCTCTTCTCTCTTCCTAGTCCTTTGATTGTGATGAGCAGTAGAGTCTCATGGTCATGAAGTCCAGTTCTTCCCTTCACCCCCTCTCAAACTTTTACATTTATTTGTTGTTTGGTGTGTGTGTGTGTGTGTGTGTGCGCGCGTGCGTGTATACCCGTTTTGCACTTGTGCCACAGTTTATGTGTGAAGGTCATAGAACCGTTCTCTCCTTCCATCATGTGGGTCTTGTGGACTGAACTCAGTTCATTAAGCTTATCAGCAAGCCCCTTTACTCATTGAGCCATCTTGCAGGCTCTTGACTCCTTTTCCATCTTCCACAGTCTTTATGGTTTTTCAATTTTAGCATTTATTTCTGTGAGTCACCTAGAATTTAGTTTCTGTTCATAGTCTGGATCAGTCCTCATCCCTGTCCCACATCCGGATGTCTACTCTACCTGATCCAGTCCTGGTTATTACATGGACTGTTTAGTCCCAGCACTGCAGTGGTAGCATGTAGGAAACAAGTAGTGTCTGTTGCTGGAGTCTGTGTTCCATCCCATTGGTCTGCTTGACTTTTCTTGATCCAGAAAGTATAACTTTAAATGTTTGACACTGCCTTGTTATGCACTGGTGGTTCATTCTCAAACTTTCTTATACTTCTTCAAGAATGGGTTTGATATTCTTGGCTCCCTTAATTTTAGGTTAGAATTTGGAATTAGCTTCTACACGGCCATAGTATATAACCCCACTAGTATTTTGTAATAAGACAGTGTTGACAGAGATCAGTCAGGGAGAAAAGTCTTTCTTACAAAATTCCATCTTCCAGGCTATGAATATAGCATGTCCGTTTTGATAATTAGATGTCTTTCCATTTCTCTCAGCAGTTATACCTTTTTTCCCCTGAGAGATTTTGCACATTTTTGGTGGACAGAGTTCCATGTAGGCACTTGATGTTTATTGATATGAATGCAAGTGATATTATTTAAAAATTGGGCTGAGTGGTTAAGTGCACCAGTTGCTCTTGATCTGCGTGCTGGTCCCAGAGTGGCGATTTCATTTTGCTCCTCAGTTTCCGTGTCTCGTTCTTGCCTCATTTTGTTTCCTGTGGCCTCAGCAATCACTGGTATGGTAAGTTATGGTAGTAGATCTTTGATACTTTCCCTCAGTTTTAGGAAAAAAAGAGACAGTTCATCATGCTCAATTTGACCTGTGCTTTTCCAAGAAATTCTCTGTTGCCTTTGGCTCCTAGGTTCTGTTTGCTGCTGATAATCTTGCCCTTTGCCTATGAAGCTTGAGAATGTGTGGATTTAAGCCTGCTACCTCACTGTGTGTTAAAACAGAGAACAGAATGAATGTGTCTTCCTCACACTCAGTTATGAAGATCCTGACTCCACAGTGTCAAGATCAGAAAGGAGAGGCCCTGGTAGGTTAGTGGGTCACGAGGCAGCGCCCTTACAAATGGGCTTGATTCTCTTTGAAAGTGATCGCAGAGCTCTCCTGCTCACTGTCCACCTACCATGTGAGCCTTTGGTGAAAAGGCAGCTGTCTGCAGGCCCAGAGAGGACCCTCACCAGAACCCTACTAGGCTGCACCCAGTCCCAGACTGCCTGTCTCATAACAGGGAGCAATAAACGCCTCTGGTTTATAAGCCACCTGGGCTGTGGCATTTTGTTGCAGCAGCCTGAACAGACTAAGGCTGTGAGCTCTTTGCACCCAGACTGTGTTCCTCAAAGACAAACCTCCTTCTTGGTCTCATCTAAATACCTGAGCTGGAGAGGTGGCTCAGTGGCTAAGAGCACTTGCTTTTATAGAGGATGTTGTGTTTCATAAAAAGATAAGGGGAGAGAAGGAATATGTTTGGTGGATGGAGCAGTAAGGTATAGGGAAAGGGGATACCTCTGCGGGCCCATGCTAAGGCATCCCTTCTCCTTGAGGGACAAGCCGTATGATGGTATAGTATAGAATAGAGTTTATTCAGGGTGTGGGGTGGGGAGTTGAGAGGGAGAGAGAGAAAGAGAGAGAGAGAGAGAGAGAGAGAGAGAGAGAGAGAGAGAGAGAGAGAGAGACAGAGACAGAGACAGAGACAGACAGAGAGACACAGAGAGAGAGACAGAGAGACAGAGAGAGAGAGGGGGGGAGTAGAGAGTAGAGGTCGGCCATGAGCATGTGGAGAGGGGGCAGTGGAATGGAGAGAGAAAGGCAGTAGGAGCAAGAGGACAGAACAAGAGCAGAGAGCAAGAGAGTGAGGAGGAGCAAGCAGCCCTTTTATAGTGAGTCAGGCACGCCTGGCTGTTGCCAGGTAACTGTGGGACAGAGCCTAGACAAAATGGTAACAGAGGACCCACGTTTGATTCCCAGCACCCGCTGAATGGCTGACAATGCTCTATACCACCATTAGTCTCTTCTAGCCTCTGAGGGTACTGCATGCACATGGTACACCTACCTATGTACAGGCAAATGCTGATACAAGAAAAAGAAACCTTACAAAAAGACCTGGATTCCCATCAGACTCTCTCTGTGAATGTGAGCATTTCGATTCGTACAATGTAGCCCCAGTTCTCTCCTGGGAGGCATTCTGTGTGAAAGGAGCTTCCTGTCCTGCAATGCAGCGAGTCCCCAGTCTCTTCAGATAATCTATTTCATCTAGTTCTATGGTTGTGTTCAGAACGCCATGGGAAGGTATTCTCAGTGCCAGCTTCATCCTAACCAAGAAGTCAAGTCCTCTATGGAGTGAGAAGTTCTGAGGGTCGACACAGCTGTACCGTGTGCATCCTTTTAATTGCTTGTATACATATTTATATGTGTGGCTGCATTTGTTTGTGGAGGCCAGAGGTCAAGCTCAGGCACCGTCCACTTTGTTTTTGAGGGTCACTCACTTACCTAGAGCTCACTTAATATCCTAGTCTGGCTGGCCAGAGAAGCGCAGGAAGCCTCCTCTCTCTGCCCCACCCCGACCCCAGGGCTTGGCTTGCCAGTGTACACCACTATGCCCTGCATTCTTAATACAGGTTCTGATGATTAAACTCAGGTCTTTACCAAGCAAGCACTTCACCCACTGAGCTCTCTCTCCAGCGTGCTGGAGTGATTTGTGTTTATCCAGGAGAAAGGCTTGTTAGGTTGATTAGCATACTTTTAGGTTTTTTTTTTTTTTTAAGACTCTTGTTAAATCAGTTTGCAGAAATGTCTGTCCCATGACACATGATGACCAGCCTTGTGTGGCTTATGCAGTTTGTGTACATCGGTGCCAGCTTTGGGGATTGTCACACTTTTATTTTAAAGTTTAACCGTTTTACTGGGTGTCTAGTGATACCTCATCACGCTGTTAGTTTGCATTTGTCTAATGGTTGGTGATACGGAACACATTTGCATATTTTCGTGTGCTTATTGCCATCTGTGCAGCTCTTTTTGGTCATCGTTTTTGCCCAGTTTAAAATTTTTCTCACCCTCCCTTCTTCCTTCCCCCTCTTTTTCTTTCCTGTTGATTAAAAAAAATTATGTGTAACATTTGTATCTGTGTGTAGGGGTGTGTAGTGGGGCAAAAGAGGGCGTCAGACTCCCTGGAACTGGAATAACAGGTGGTTGTGAGCCACCTGACATGGGTGCTGGGAACCGGATCTGAGGCCTTTGCAAGAACTGTCTAATCTATTAATTGCTGAGCTATCTCTCTGGCCCACCCTGTTGTTTTTTGAGTTTTTTGTCAATTCAGACGAGTCTTTTATTAGCGGTGTGACTTTGCCAAACATTTCCTGTAGCTCTTCTTTTCCCTCTTAGTGGATTTATTTGCAGAACTAACGTTTTTAATTTGGTAATGTACTCTTAATTAATAGTTTCCTTTTGAGGATTGTACTTTTTTAACCTCATGTCTAAGAAGGTTTCCTCAGGCCCTTGGCCATGAATATGCTCTTAATGACTCAGCCATCTCTCCAGTCCCCATAATCTCTATTTTTTTTATTAGATGTTTTCTTTATTTACAATATCTCCTTTCCCAGGTTCCCCTGCAAA
>NW_022196913.1:17224924-17231210 GCF_008632895.1 Mastomys coucha | reverse complement strand
AAAAAAAAGAAAGAAAGAAAGAAAGAAAAGAAAAAGAAAATAAAAAAAACAAAAACTAAAACAAACCCCTGTTCCCTCCCCCTCCCCCTGCTCACCAACCCACTCCCTCCTGCTTACTAGCCCTGGCATTCCCCTACACTGAGGCATAGAACCTTCACAGGGCCAAAGGCCTTTCCTCCCATTGATGACCGACTTGGCCATCCTCTACTATACATATGCTGCTGGAGCCATTGGTCCCACCATGTGTACTCTTTGGATGGTGGTTTAGTCCCTGGGAGCTCTGAGGGTACTAGTTAGTTCATATTGTTGTTCCTCCAAAGGGGCTGCAAACCCTTCAGCTCCTTGGGTCCTTTCTCTAACTCCTTCATTGGGGACCCTGTGCTCTGTCCAATAGATGGCTGTGAGCCTCTATTTCTGTATTAGTTGGGTACTGTCAGCATAATCTCTATTTTTTAAAAACTAAAATTAAAGCCTGTTCTAGGTTTCTCTGGAGGAGAATGCCAGTGAAGGTTTCTGTGAAAACCATTCTTGGATGGCATCTTGACTGGATTTGGAATCGCCTAGGAGTCACACCTCTAGGCATGTCTGTGGGAATATTTTTAGTGAGTATAGGTGGCACCATCTCGTAGGCTGTGGTATTCCAGGAGTATACCAGCTGAGCCTAATATGTTATGTTTTCTCTGGTTTGTGATGCACCTAGATGAAAGCAAACCCCGCTCTGCCATGCCTCCCTCACCATGGCAGACTTTGCTCTTACAGTACGAATGGATATAAATTCCCTCCTTTAAGTTGCTTCTCCTCAGACTCTTGGTCACAACATGGAGAGAATAACTAAGAGTGTTCTAGGTCAGAGAACAGTCTGTGATGGGCACTGCAGCTTGTCCCAGCAATGCTGTCTCTTGGTAATTTAGCCGGGCTGGGGATGACGAAGTAGTGGATCTCACTACAGCAAACCACTCAGGAGCAGCCACAGAGGTTCAAGTGCATGATTGTAGGAAGGGTGATTATTTTGTGTGTATTCTGACACATAAATATGCTCCTTTACATATCTAATGATTTTAACGTTATTTATGTCTAGTATAACTAATTTCAAACTAGGCACAGCAAATCAGACATTTATGGCCATGCTGTGGGTACAGAGAGGACCTTCCTACGGGATTTAATTATTAATGCCTGTTACTCAGATGACTAAAGGAATCTGTGAGAATCAGAAATGTTTATGTAACATTTAGCTTAGGAGGGAAGTATTTTCCAAAGAAAATGTTTGAAGATGTCCACCAGGGGTACAAATGCCTCTCACAAATGTTTAAACCCAAATGAGGCACCAAGTTGCCAGCAAGGTTTCTTTTAGTGCTTTGGGAGAGCCTATTTTTGTCTTCTGTGTAGTATTAGGCAAGAGCTCACATATTTTCTTGTAATGTTTTATTTTTAAGGTTTTTTTTTTCCTTCAGATAATTTGATCATGCCATTTCTCAAAGAATTTGTCTTACTTGTCTTTCTTCATTATACTGGTTTTCCCTAACCTTTGGTTGTTATGAAGTGGTCTCTGTCTCTGTCTCTGTGTCTGTCTGTCTGTCTCTGTCTGTCTCTCTCTCTCTGGTGCTTGTGTGTGTGTGTTCATGGTTGTGCTGGCTTACATGCATAAGCACGTGTGTGCATGTTCATATAGAGGTCATAGGACAATCTGAGCATTGTCCCTCTGGTGGATACCAAGTAGGCTAGCCTGGTTGTCCTGGGACATGCAGGAGTTTACCTGTCTCCATTATCACCAGAGCTGGATCACAAGCATGGTCCATGACACCTGACTTAAAATTTGGTTTCTGGAGGTTCATCTCAGGCCTTCATTCTTGTATGTCTATGAGGGTGTTAAGCATCTAGTGCTTAATTAAGGTGGAAGGCCCATCATAAATGTGGGTGGTACCATCCAATAGGCTGGGATCCTGGTCTGAGTATAAAGGGGAGAATGGGCTGAGTACCAGCTTCATCTTTCTCTGCTTCCTGACTTCAGATACAATATGACCAGCTGCCTCATGTCCTAGTTACCATATCTTCTCTGACATGATGGATTATATGGTCAAACTGTGAACCAGAACAAACCTGTTCTCCCTAAGTTGTGTCTTATTCGGTATTTGGTCACAGCAGTATAATACAGCAGGATGTGGCTCATGGTGGGAGAGTGTGTGGCCTTCGGGGTCTGTCGTCTGGCAGGACATTCTATTTCCCATTGGTCAAGGTGGACTTCCTGACATCTGTGGATGGACAGAGAGGATGAAGGACAGACAGGCACTAGAAATCCTTCTCTCCTTGTACCAGAGATGAGGACACCTGTGAGCTATGACCAGGTGGCACTAGGAAGCTGGTATCCTGAGTGTTTCCATTAATGTGACAACTGGCAGCAAGAGAGGAGAGGGTGCCAGAGGGTTTATGGACTGTCAGCTTTCACGTGGCTTGCTATAAACACAAAGTGCATCTGTTGACCTACACTTAATGTTAAAAAGAATTTAGAAGGGAGGTGGGGGTTCTGCTCAGCAGTTAAAAGTGTTTGTTTTTCTAGTAGAGGACCTGTGTTCAGTTCTCAGCACCTACCCGGTAGCTCTAGTTCCAGATCATCCAGTGTCCTCTTCAAGCCTCTGAGGCTGTCAGACACACGTGGTGCACAGACATACACAGAGGCAAAACACTCATACACATAAAATAAAAAAAAAAATCCTTTAAAAAAGGAACCAGGAGGGGTTTGGGCCTCTTTGTTCCATGGGTAGTAGAGCATTTTAATGTAAAACTTGTTTACTAGTTGATGCCACAGATGTACCAGGAGGACATGGCACATTTACCTGATGCTTTCTCTCTTTTATTTATTTATTTATTTATTTATTTATTTATTTATTTTAAATTAAGTAAATTTTTATGTGCATGCTCATCTGCTTATCTTTATGTGCAGTGCCTCTGAAGGCCAGAAGATGGTGTCTGATCCCCTGGAGCTGGAGTTACAGGCTGTTGTGAGATGCCTGATGGGAATGCTGGGAACTGAACTCAGGTCCTCTGCAAGAGCACCAGGAGCCCACTGATGAGCCATTTCCTTCTTTACTCCATTGTACAGTGCAATGGTCATTTGGGATTTACAGAGCAAGCAGGTCTTTGCAGAACACTGAGGTTAATCCTGGATGTTATTTCAAAGAATGTGGAATTTATCCTGGAGTGAGTGTCTGCTTAAAGATTTTATGGGGGAGGGTCAAGTGGGAGAAAGTCTTCCACCAGCTAAATATTAAGCGCTTATGGTGTGGTAGTATTATAAACTATCTCTGTCTCTGTCTCTCTTTGTCTCTGTCTCCCCCCCCCCCCCCCCCCCCACTTCTCTTTGCACTTATATCCTCACACTTGTGTATCAAGGTCTTTACTGCTGGCTCCATCTTCAGCCTGTAATGGCACTTTTATTTTAATTTTCTCGGTGCCACTTTTGGGCACTGCCTTATTATCTTGGTAGAATCACACCCCACCCCGCGTTTTATGAGCCTCCAGTTAAAAAAAAAATAGTGATAGATTCTCTATCGGGGAGAGCTGCCACTAACAGCTGCCCTTCCTGTAATCCCACAGAGCTTCCAAATTCCCAGGACCATAAGGTTAGCCCACCAAGTGCTCAGATAAGCAGATGTGTGTGGGCCGAGGGCTTGCTAGTCTCTCTGTGAGTTCTTTCTATATGTAAAGAGCGTTAAATTGGACCCTGGTCTCCCTACGGCTCTTTATGAGGGCTTAATAGGAGAAGCCCTTAAGTTATGCAGTCTATGCATGGAACACTCATTTTCATACACACCTGCAGCGCGAAGTGACATCCACTCTCCCTCCACCTCAGAGCTGCGGGAGGAGTCACAGAGCCTGGGTAATGTCTACTTTTTATGAAGCAAAAACTCGGGTACATTTTTTTTTTTTTTAACAAGCTGACAGATGACTTGCCTTCTGTAAGCAGTTACATACTTTCTATTTTGTGAGTGTTTATAAGGACCTGGAGCCAATCCAGACTTATAGCCTCATCCTGCATCAGGGCATGCAGTAAGGGGCATCTGTGTTTTGCTGTGAGTCGGCCCTTGAAGCATCACAGGGAGTTGTCATTTATCTAGGGCTAGGGAGTGGGTGGCACGAGCAGCTGAAGTGCTCCTGTGGCAGTTTGGTGCCTTCTTTGTTGGAAGTTATTTGGTGATAAAATTCCTCAGAGCCGCGTGGAATTTTCTCCTGATCAGTTTATGTGGCAGTTGGAAATCCTAAGACCTGAGTCCTTGGACAAAGTGTGCTCTTAGTGGTTCTGTGCTCTGTTCTCTGAGCAGTTAGTGCTCTGTGTGTGTGTGTGTGTGTGTGTGTGTGTGTGTGTGTCTGTGTGTGTGTGTGAGTGAGTGTGTGTGTGTGTGTCTGTGTGTGTTGTGAGCACTAGTAGTAACAGGTGTCTCATTGAAACTGGAACTATGGAACTAGACCAACAACCAGCAAATCCCAGTAACCCTTCCATCTGCAGTTACCACATCGCTGGGTTATAGGCACACGAAGCAGCCTTGCCTGGATTTTTACATGATTCCTGGAGATCTGAACTCAGACCCTCATACTTGTGTAGCAAGTCTTTTGCCTGTCTTTCTTCCTTCCTTCACCCCGCCCTCTCCTTTTAAAGAAGGGTCTCACTGTGTAGTACTGACTGCCATGAAACTCACAATGTAGACCAGATTGGCTTTGAACTCACAGGCATATGCTTGCCTCTGCCTTCCCAGAGGTGGGATTAAAGGTGTGTGCCACCATGCCTGGCACGGCCAGGATGGATGCACATTGAGCTATCTCCCTAGGATGGCACAGCCAGGATGGGTGCACATTGAGCTATCTCCCCAGGATGGCACAGCCAGGATGGATGCACATTGAGCTATCTCCCCAGGATGGCACAGCCAGGATGGATGCACATTGAGCTATCTCCCCAGATCTAGACTTCCTTTTGATGGTGCCTAGGATTTCCATGGAAAGCTAAAAGACAGGCATCCAAAGCTGCTCCCTTGACAAATTAAAGCTTGTCTCTTATTCTATAATTACCCCCGTTTGTGTTCCTGTGAGCTCTTCCCTGCCAGCTCAGAGGACCTGAGAGTGTAAACTGGAGAGGTATAGGTATGCCAGCTTCCTGTTGGGATCAAAGGGCTGATGTGCTGTTGTGTTGTTTGTTATTGCTGTGACAGTAAACCTCACACAAACAACTTGAAGAAGGAAGGAAGAATTTGTTTTGACTCACGGTTTCATGGGGTTTAGTTTATCTTGGTTGGACTGAGCAAGGCGGGGCAGATTAGCTTCCATCTTGGTAACCAGAAAGGAGAGAGAGAGATCCTGATCTAGATCCAGATTGGGTTAGGGAGAGTGGAAGGGAGAGAGCAAGCAGGCAGGCAGGCAGGCAGGTAGACTGGCAATTGAGGGGGGCGGAGTCATACAGTCACACAGAGACAGAGATCCTGTACTTGAGGGATTTTTCCTATGACCCCCTTTTTCCCTATTACCCACTGTGTTCCCTCCAGTCCCCAGCCTGTTGTATAGTGCTACCACACTGCAGGAGGGTCTTCCCACCTTAATCTTGTCTAGATCATCCTTGCAGACACCCCCAGAGATGTGCTTTGCCACATTCTCAGCAGCTTCTCAGTGCAATCATCTTGACACTCAAAATGAACCCTCAAAGTCATGTATAAACATAGGCAGGTGTCCCTTGTCATAAACCATGAAACAAAGGCCCCTAACTCTGCTTTTCTGTCTCCATGCTCCATTTGAGTCACAGCAATGAAGTAGTCACTCTCTGCCTCCTATGTTGTCCTCTTGCCATTCTGAAATGGCCCTGTAACAGGTTACCAGTGAGCTCTCAAATGCTTTCCTCCCTGGGTATCCCCAAAAGATACAGGGTACTATTTGTTTAGGCCCTAGTGGGCATCATGTATTTTGTATTCATCTTAGTATGTGAACCACCATAATTCCGCTGCTCACTAATCTTAACTTACCAGTGGCTACCATATTGTATAGTTTGGGTCTAAATAATGACTAATTCTCTCCTTGCCCTGTGTCTTCACTGTCTACATATGAGTACTTCTAGGTTTGTCCCTGGTCTTCCCTTATCTGCCTGTACATTCATTCTTAAGGTCTCATTCACAACCCCTTTACCAGGTGTGGTAAGGTTAGAGCCAGTGCTAGCCCAGTACCTCTCACCTCTATCTTCATTTGGGTACCCCATTAGGATCTCAGATTCAGTGTTTTCAAAAAGCCCATCATCTGAGGCTTGTTTTTTTTT
>NW_022196913.1:17207500-17224914 GCF_008632895.1 Mastomys coucha | reverse complement strand
TTTTTTTTTCTTTTCTACTTTTATCCACCATTCCTGGATTCTAATGTTCCCCTCTAACTTCTTAAAGCAGTTAGGACGATTAGCACATAAGCAAAAAGCTATGAATGTCCAGGACCCACAAGCTAAGGGTGCTATAGAGATTTTATGGCACTTGTCAGAAAGCCTGCCCTAGCTAACGAAGTGCATAACTCTTGCAGGCAGCCAGGTGACTAGACCCAGAGAGCCGAGCAGGAGCATTAAGTCTCTTACTGCTTTTATTCATGAGCGGAGTGAGCATTTTCTTGGTAGCAAATGGAGGAGGTGTTTCTCTCAGTCTCCTCCTTGCTGCAGATGCCTGGAGGAGCTGAAGTCGGCGTCTATGATTCCTAAGCTGTTCTTGTTTCCAGGGGCTGATTTTGCAGACCCTTGGACTTTTACTATTCCCAGTCTCTCCGCCTAGGTACTTCTGTTTTGGTTGGGCATTTCCTGAATGTTCTGGTCCCTGTCCGTTTCCTAAAGAGGAAAATTAAAAGCTAATTTGGGTTCAACCTAAGATGAAGTTAACTGCCAATTTCACCCTCTGCACCTATTCAGGAAGCATGAAATGAGTCCTTGGGAGGGCCAAGGCAGATCCCCTTGTGGCTTGCGACCATAGGGAGCCAGAATGACCTTGCTCTCAGAGGTGAATCCCAGATGCTGAATAAAGATAAGAAAGTACAGAATTCAGACTGCCCTCATCCGTGTCCTGCTTCACATGTATTTTGTTGCATTGCCTTTTAGCAAAAAGTATCTATGAGCAATGTTGTCATTTCTATTCAATTTTGGCGTGGTTTGTAAAATGTAAGCTTCAAATGTTTTATAATTTGAGTATTAAATTAAGTATAATTTATAATTTACAGAGTAGAAACCCTCAAATTAAAACCAATTTAAAAGGCTCTCTAGGGGTCTTAAGATCGTGTTTGCAGTGGCCTCTCCTTCAGAACTGTTTTGTTAGACCCTGTCTATCTCAGCTATGGGAAAGGGGCTGGTTTGGTGGGTGAATACATGATAAGGAGTCGGAATCGTTCAGGTTCAAGTCTTGATTTCCCTATTGGAAGAATCACTTATCCTTTCTCAGTTTACTGTCCTCCATTTGCATAAAATAGAATGTACCCTACTCGAGAAAAAATGTCAATGTGCTTAGGTAATGTTGGTGTCCTTTCTGCTGTTCCTGTGATTTGGAGCATGGGGGCTGGGGTTGGGCTGGGTGGGTGGATGCCGTGACCGCTCTTCTCATCGTTGTGACAGAACACCTGACAAGAAGCAAGTGTAAGAAAGGAAGGAAGGAAGGAAGGAAGGAAGGAAGGAAGGAAGGGAGGAAGAAAGGGAGGAAGGAAGGGAGGGAGGGAGGGAGGAAAGAAAGGAGGGAGGGAGGGTCTATTTTGGCTCACACTCCCAAAATATAGATTCTCATGGAGGGGAAGTGAAGGCTACGTGAGCCTGAGGCAGCTGCTCACAGCACCCACAGTCAGAAGCAGAACACTGAGTGCTGGAGCTCAGCTCGATTTCTCCTTTGTGCTCAGCACAGGACCTTGGCATGTGTCATGCACAGTGATGCTCACATTTAGGGTTATGTATAGAGCTTCCCATTTTGTTTAACTCAGTCTAGAAACTCTCTGAGATTCATGCCCAGACAGTTGCTAGTGCTGTCCTGTTAGGGATGCATTTGCACAGACGTGTATTATAATGCGGTCTGGAGGTTCAGAAGTCTGATACCAAGGTGTCATCAGGTTGGCTAAACTAGAGCCCCTTTCTTCCCATGCCTTCCCTTTGAGCGAGTCAGTCCACATCTTAAAAGAGTAAGATTGGGGTCACCCCAATGACATCATTTTGACATGAGCAACTCTTTAAGATGTGACCTTAAATGATAGACTCATTTTGAGGTACTTCATGGTAGAGCTTCAACTTATGAATTTGGGCGAGACCTGCAGTCCATAACCCTACCCACCTAAAGTTTTGCACAAGGGTAAGTCGTGTGGGTGGGGCCATGCTGCGTTACTTCATCATGCTGAATGGTCTGAGTTTGGTGGGGAAAGGTCACTTCAGGGTTGCAGGTTAAATGGATTTTCATTGTCTAGCTTAGATAGACCATGTTGGCTTTCAGCATTAATTATGCTTTAAATTTGATGGAACTTATAGCAGTGGGGTGATGGGCCTGTGATTACTAACCCTAGGAGCAATGTGGTATATCTGTTGTATACCCATGATTCCAACTGTTAAATTCTTTCTTTTTCCTTTCTCTCCCTCCCCTAACCTGGTTACCTATCCCTGGTGATCTATGTCATAGTCTAGCAAAATAAGGATTAAAAAAATATAAATGTTTTTGTTTGAAAGGAGGAGTCTTTTAAGTTCAGTTTCAAGGACCATTAGTGGAGGTAGATGCATCTTTAATGCTAAATGTGCCAGGAAGCTTTTAATCTAGTCCATGTATATCAACCAGCAGAAAATAGTGCATTTGAATTTTGCCAGGAACCAAGTATGGGGAAGTGGAAGTTGCCGGATCTACCTTGCCCACCCTCTTATCTGAGCTGTTAGTAGAATGTTTGCCCCTTGTATCTGGTTGACCATTCCAGGCTTTATCTCTTCACATTCCTTCTTCTACATGGATATCCTTTTCATAAGAACCCTCATTTGGTTATTTTTGTTTTCAGCTTGACTGAATATGGAGTCACTTGGGAGACACACTTCTGAGCATGCCCGTAAGGGTGTTTTCTAGGAGGATTAACTGTGGCCTTGCCAGCAAGTCCATTCCTTTCCTGGTATTAAAGCCTACTTCTTCAGGATTCTTGTGTGTACTGAAGACTAGTCAAGACATCCACCTTTGTGGACCGAGCAGCTTGAACTTTCTGGATTCTTGAACTTTCTATTCACATTCAGCCACTGTTGGATTAGCTGGACGGTAGCCTGAAAGTCATTCTAATAAATCTATGTATCCTCTCTGTCTCTTTATAAAGAGATCTATTCTCTAAGTTTTGTTACTTTAGAGAACTCCAACTAATATACCCTCCTAATTTTTTTTTCTTCATTTTTTAAATCTATTGAGTCCAGTCAGTGTTGCTGCAACCATCTGGGTATAGGGCCATCTACTGGGGACATGGGCAATCTACTAGGGATCACACAACTGAAGAAAACTCTCCCAGCAGCCATCAACTGCCAAAGATCCTCAGTTAGGGGTGGGACGGTGGCATGTCTTTCTCCACCCAGGCTAGACTGTTATCTGGCTCTATCTATTACAGGTTTTGTGTAGGCAACCAAGGCTGCTCTGAGTTTATGAGTGCAGCTGTCCTGTCAAATTCAGAAGACAATGTTTCGCCCAGGCCTCCTAGGCCTCTGGCTCTCACCATCTTATCTTCCCATGTCCCTAGACCTTAGGGAAAGGGGTGTGATATAGACACCCTAGATCCATTTGTGTCAGAGATCTCCACTGATGATTATGCTCTGCATGGTGACCGGGTCTGCACAGAGAGACTGTGATGAACACTGAGAGCCACACTGATTGATGCATAGAGAGATGAGTACTTAGAAGACCATTTGATACCACATGTTGCTTGATTTTTTAAATGTGGAAAGGATCCCAGCTAGAGAAGGATAGCACAGAGACTGCTGCCAGAGTGCTGGCTGGTTTCATGGCAACTTTATACAAGCTGGAATCATCTGAGAGGAGGGAGTCTCAATTGGGAAATGGTCTCTATAAGATCAGGCTGTAGATAAGCCTGTGTGGTATTTTCTTAATTAGTGATGCTTGGGGGAGGGTCCAGCCCATTGTGGGTGGTGCCATTCCTTGTCTGGTGGTCCTAGGTTCTATAACAAAGTAAGCTGAACAAGCCATGCAGAGCAAGCCAGAAAGCAGCACCCCTCCATGGCCTCTGAATCAGTTCCTGTCCTGCTTGAGTTCCTGTCCTGACTTCCTTTGATGATGAACAGTAATGTGGACGTGTAAGCTGAGTAAACCCTTTCCTTCCCAAATTGTTCTCGGTTGGGTTGTCGCATCACAGCCGTAGAAACTTCAACTAAGGCAGGCAGGTATTTAAAAAGGAAGAATCCTGTTTCAGGGAGTCCATGTGAAGCTTAAGGGCATGAGAGTGACTGTGCCACTGTTGATAGGGGTGTGAGAACATTCTGCATGTGCATTAGAAAAAGCCAGTCATTTTGTAATAAATTAAGCTAGTTAAATGAAGATTACATACTTCCATTTAATTGCATACATCTATTTTTGGACAAGTCTTCACATAATATTTATGTTGGGTAAGTCTGAGCTGATGGAGGAGTGTTACTATTCTGGAGGAAGATATTAATAGAGATCGGATCAAATGGTTCACTCTGAAAATCTGGCTTGGAAAATGGTCGGCATAGGAAGAAATCCAGATTGGCCACCCCAGCTGTCTGTTGGGGGTCTCCGTGAGCATTAGAGTTTTTGGTAGCTGCTGTGGTGTGAAGGTCACCATGGTGTAGGTTATTCTGGAGTCCATGTGAGCGTTGGGCACATTCTCTGATGCAATGATCATGAGGGTTCCACAGGAAAAAACATAGGGAGGAAGATGTTGTTTCCTAGTCCCTTTTAATCTGAATTCAAAAACTCACAAATACCAGGGCCTGTTTTTCTTAAGACTTACCATTATTCACGTCCTGAATTGTGATCGGAGACAGAGATGGGCTCTTGTTCTTTCTCTGAACCCTTGCCCTTGAATCCCAGGCCTGTGCTGTCTTGCATAGCAAACCCTGGCCACAGTATCACTTCCAAAAAAAAAGTCACCCTGGAGATGGAAAGCACAGCCTTGATGCCAGGCCTCAGCCTGCCCCTGCCTCCTGAGTGCTGGGGTTAAAGGCATTCACCACACTCCTGGCTCAGAGAGCTTTCCATTCCTTTTGTTTTGTGTGTGCGTGTGTGTGTGTGTGTGTGTGTGTGTGTGTGTGTGTGCAAGTGTGTACTTGTACACAAATGGAAGCCAAGGGAGGATACTTGGTGTCCCCTTCTATCAGTCTCCACTGTATTCCCCTGAGGTAGGCTCTCTCATTTCTAAGTGAACCTAGAGCTCATGTTTTTTGACTAGGTTGAATCTTAGCAAACGAGTCCCAGGTGTCTTCCCTACCCAACGGTGGTGGGGTTACAGGTGTATGTGATTAATTACACTTGGTGTTTTATGTGGGTGCTGTAGATTTGAACTCACATCCTCATGTGTATACTACATGTGTTCTTCCCTGCTGAGTCATAGTGATGCACCATTTTCACCTCTTTCTTTTTAATCCTCTTTTTCCTGACTTTTTTGGGCCTTTGACAGTTGGGTGCAGCTGGAATGACCGTTACCCCACTTGTATAGACTTAAGCATGTTTGTGATACTGTTTAGGAGGAAGGAGTCCTGGCAGAGAGTGTTTCATCAGGGCAACCTGTGGAGTGGGTTGTAGTCTCCTGATGTCTGGGGTAAGAGTGGGTTGCTATTGTTTAGCAGTATAGAGGGCCTAAGGTCAGAGCAAGGAATAGGGAGGCAGAGTGGGAGTCCTAGGAGTCCAGGTGGCCCTGGGCTAGGTCCAGTGGACCAAGGGGAAGGTATTTTTAGCACTGTAGATTTAGGCCTCCCAGAAAGATTGGGTGCTATATTTGGGATTGTGGCTTCTGGGGCAAATGCTTAGCCCTGGGTTGGGGCTGCTTAGGGACTAAGTGGCTCTCTGGAATCAGAGCTTACAGAGCACCAGAACATCAGATAAGAGAGGCCTCCGGGCCCTTTCATTGGGTCCAATGAATGGCAGTGTTTTTGTACAACGGAGATAATTCACACAAGACCTGTTTCCCACTCCGAGCCGCGACACAAACACATCTGGCTGTTCAGAGAGGAGTGTTTCTGCAAAGGGGAACTCAATGCGCACAGAAAAGCAACATGTAGCTCTTAAGTGGTTTGGGAAAACTTGCTACACACAAACTCCCTTCTATTTCAAAGTCGTTCCCTCCCAATGTGCCGACTCTGTAGGGCTCAGTTACACTTTGGCTGTAGAGTAACTTCCAGCTGAACACGTGCTTGTGTACTCATAGTTTTTACTTGTTCCTTTTTTCTTTTTAGAAAATTTTTATTAATTCTTTATGAGCTTCACACCATGCACCCCAGTCCCATTCATCTCCCCGACCCTCATATCTGCTCTTCATCCTTGGAACCTCCCTCCCCAACTAAAAAACATCCACCCAAACAGACAACAACAGCAACAAAACAAAGCAGAGAAAACATCTCGTTGTGGAAGCGGTGGAATGTCACAATGTGTCCCACCGTCTATCCCTTTGTTCACACATCTTCACTTGCAAATGTTCATTGCAGTGAGTCCTTGGTCTGGTTTGAGGTCTCTAGCTTCCGTGACACCATAAATATTGGATTCTCATTGGGACTCCTTCTGGTTATCCTGTTGTTGCCCTGTGTCATGGAGATCCTGCAGCTTTAGATCAAGTAGGACTGGCCCTTTCATGCATCCCAACCATCCATAGATGATATGGATTTGGGGGTTGGCAAACTCAGAGCCCTGGATCTGAGCCTGGGTGGTAGCTGTTGGTCAGCGTACCAGCTCTCCCTTATCTGCACTGCAGGGTCATCTCCTGCACTGCTATGGCTAGGCCACCCATTGGTGCCATTTGCAGGAGGCAGGGTCAGTTCTCCTGCTCTTGTATCCTTGAGTCCACCTACATCCACACCTCCAGAGCCAGCTCCACTGTGCTGCTCAGTTTAAGGTGGAGGGGCTCAGTCCCGAGTGCTGGGGCAGCTACACTGACCCCAGGGCCAGCTCTAGTGAATGCCACAGGTGATGAGGGGCAGGGAGAGGGCTATTATTTAATTTTTAAAAATAAAATCCCTTTATTTGTAATGAACTCACAAATAAAAATATCACACAGTTCTGTTAAGGTGTCCATTCAAACATGTGCCTAGTCCAACACTTTATATATCTCAGTAAACTTCTGTATAGTTAAAAATGGCCATTCTGAATTTTCACTATCAGTTACATTCTTATGCATTTATCCACAAAAAGAAAAAAAAACGTTCTGGTAGAGTTGAATCTAGAAAAAATAATTAGCTTTGCATTTCTTTTCAAGGACAGAATGTAGACAAATGGACATAAATCATGAAAGGAGATTTAGCTTTTCATTCATGGATTTGCTTATTTAGTTTGAGGCAAGGTCTTACTTACTATGAAGTTCAGCTGTTCTTGAACTGGTCTTCTTGCCTCTGCTTACCAAGTGCTGTGATTATAAGTCTGTGTCACCATGCCTGTCCTCTTCTGGCATTTTTAAAATGGGTTCCATTTATTAGTAATCTACTGATACGATTTGGTTGTAACTCCAAAGGTTCATGTGTTAAAGCCTGAGTTCCCCGTTGGTGTTCTATTGAATGGTGAGCGAAGCTCAAGGACTCTTATTCTCTCAATGGCTTAGTCCATTCCTAAGTTCATAACTGAATCGTCTATGATTAGGAGAAGAGGGTTAGGGAGCACACTTTGGAAAAGTATGTCTTGTCCCTGACCTCTGTTCTACTCTCTGCTTCCTGGTTGCTAGGAAGCAAGCAGCTTGTTCCCCATACACTTCCTGCTACTGTAATTTACCCCTCCCAGACTAAAAGGTGGGGGTCCAGCTGACCATAAACTGAATTCTTTAAAACTGTAAGCCCAAATAAGTCCTCAGTTCTGCTCAGATGGCAAACTGACACTTGATTACATACTGACATCCTTAGAAACATTTGAGGGGGTGCGGGGGAGGGGGCGGGAGAAGCGACCCTCTAGTATTCCCTGATACAGTATCTGACTGAGAAGATGCAGCACACTAGCAAACCCATTCCAGGCTGGCAAATGCTTTACTCATTTTACTGTCTCACACATTATTATAAAGACACTAAGTTCTATATCAGCTGTTGTCTGGGGCCTTGCTCAATAAATACCAATGATCTCAACTAAGTACTATCTTAAGTCTATTCACGAGGCTTTTGTGGCTCAGAGAGATTAGGAGCTTCTTCAGGCTCTACATGTGAATTACGTTTCTGAAAAGCCCCACCTGTGTACCAAGGCTTTTTCTCTTTTAGTGTTTTCCCCAAACCTCACAGTTTAAAGACAATCAAGGCGTAGAGGATATGTCATGAATATGTAAGACAATTTTTCTTTTATTTAGTCTTTTTCATCTTGTTAAGAGAAGCTGTAGTTTCTGTGGTGAATCCTGGAGTTATTAAAACAAGCTTGGGCTCTGAGACCTCATATAAACTGTCATGCAAGAGCAGTGAAGGTTGTTGTCTCTGGGATCCTGGACACATGTACAGCCCCTTCTGACGGGCAATCTGAAAGTCACAGTATAACTATACTCCTGGATATTTTATGAAAAGTCAATCTCTTGACCAGGACCACGCCTGGAAGGGCTGTGTACTCAGGAAGTAAAGGACAAAGTGGTCAGGTTGTTGCTCATGACACCAACCAACAGCAAGAAGGTCAAAAACGCCTTCTCATGCCACAGATATGCCCAGGAGGCAATCACAGTACAGCTCCCTAGCCTGCGATAGACTGGGCATGGAGCAGCTAAGTTCTGGATTTGATCTGGGAGGGGCACCCATTGTATCTGTGAGGCCTTGGGAATGACTGTTGGCCGCCCTTTGAACAGGTGCTTCCAGGTGGGAAGA
Source organism: Mastomys coucha (assembly GCF_008632895.1). NCBI lineage: Eukaryota > Metazoa > Chordata > Mammalia > Rodentia > Muridae > Mastomys > Mastomys coucha. The sequence goes on along the minus strand of NW_022196913.1, from coordinate 17,216,265 downwards.
ATTACATTCGAAGAAGGCCAGACAAGAAGCAAGATGACCTCCAATAGCTACTCATCATGCAGCTCAGTGTGGCTCAGGAGGAGTCTGTCCACAGAACTAGATAGGCTGTCAGCTGGATTCCTGCTTGTGGTTGACCTTGAAGTTTGGCATTCTAGACAGGATGGACATTGTGAGCCCCGGGAAAGCAAAGGCTCTCCTGGAATCGTTTTACTTCCTCTAAAGAAGCCCAAGTCTAGTGATGAATTAGACTTAGAAATTATCAGAGAGAAACAGTGAACAGGGCTGTGGACTCTGATGGTATTTTGTGTTCCCATAGGTTTTCATGGTTCTGGATTTAAGGGAAGGAAAATTATATTCCAGATTTGAGTCTCCCTTTAGGAGGAAGAATTAGCCTTTTAGTTTATGTCATTGAGCAATGCCTGGGTCCACATATTTTCTAATGCAGCCAAACCCATTGCCAGTCTGGGAAATCTTGCTCCAGGCATGTTTTCCTTGGGGATTAAGTCACATGCAGCACCCCATTCTTCAATTCCTGCCACCATACTCAGGTCCCTCCCACTTCCTCCCTCTTCATTTGTAAACCACGAATCTTTTCATCTGGTTTTGTTTTTCAAGCCAGGATTGTGCTCCTAGCTTTTATTGTTGTGAAAATGGTTTCTTTGCAACATTGCTTGCAGTCTAACTTTGCGTGCAGTTTAACAGGCTGTGGAATGGCCAAGGGGAGGAAGCTTGCAGCTTGCAGTTCTTCCTGGTAGCTTAGTCCAGCCCCACTGGGAACAGACGTTCATGCTAGCTTTCATTCCTACAGATGTTTTGAGGATTCTGTGTATATATGGTATATGTGTTCAGGTGTGTGTACATGTATGTGTGTGTGAATACATGTGGAGTCCAGAAGTCTATTTTGGGTGTCTTCCTCAATCGTTCACCTTATTTACTTTTTATTTATTTATTTATTGATTGATTTAAAACTATGTGTATGTGTGTGTATCTCTGTTTCAGTATATGCATGTGAGTACATTTGCTCTGAGAGCCCAGTGGTGCTGGATTCCCAAGAGGTAGAGTTAACACTTGTTATGAGCCACCCAATGTGGGTTTTGGAAACCAACTTAGGTCCTCTGCAAGAAAAGTATGCACATTTCCCCCATGAGTTGTATCTCTAACACCTATTTTATTTTTTGAGACAGAAACTTTGTTCTAGTTTTATTCTGTTGCTATTATAAAACACTGACCAAAGTCAAGTGGGGGAGAAAAAGGGTTTCTGTGGCTTACATGTCCAGATCACAGCCCATTATTGAAGGAAGTCAAGGTGTGAACTCAAAACAGGCAGGATGAAAGAAGGTTACTTGCTGGCTCACCCTCTGGCTGGCTCACATCTGTTTTCTTCTATAGCTGAGGACCACCTGCCTAGGGATGGTGATACCCACAATTGGCTGTGACCTCTGGCATAATTAGTAATCAAGACATCATCCCATAGACCTGCCCACAGGATAGTCCCATCTAGCCAATTCCTCAATCAAGGCTTTCCTCTCACAACTCTAGTGTGCCTAGTTGACAATTAGAACTCACTAGGACAAGGTCTTTCATTGAACCAAGTGCTCCATGATGTGGGTAGACCACTTGACCAGCAAGCCCCATGATTCTCTGGTCCCCGTCTTTCCAGTGCCACTGTGCCTGGCTTTTTATATGAGATTGGGGATCCAAACTCAAGTCCTCCTGCTTTTGAGGCAAGCACTTTACCCACTGAGCCATCTCTCTGGTCCCGAGATTCTTAACTAGGATATAATGATCTCATTGCCTGGACAAAAGATAAAAAAAAGTTCCAGAAGAGGACAGAGGGATGTTGTATTCTGGACCTGCCTTTTTGACCTTGTCTCACAGGGCCACACCTCACACCTCCCTTAAACCCATGAGTTTTGTTCCCGAATGCCTTTCTCCTGCTTGGCATTGAACTAGAAGTGCTACACCCAGCAGAAACTGGTACTGCTGGCTGCTCCCATACGCCCTCCCCTGGACTGGTGTCTCAGCTGAAGGTCTTCAATTGCACTTGTGACTTCAGGCTATTTTAGTGTAGCCTGTTTATTCAAAACCTTACCAAAATTGGGTCTGACTAATGGCCCTCTTCAAGTTGGATTGATCTTAGCTTGATTATGTGTTTTCTTTCTTCCCTTTCCCTCAATTTCTGGATAGCTTATGTTCCAGTGACTGTGATTCAAGCATTCCAGTGCAGTCAAGGATACAAACTACTCCCCTTAGGTAGATAAATAGAAGGGTGTAATTCTGTTCAGTTGCCAGACTGATCTTTTCTATCATCATTGAATGCCCTGGAAACAAACAAACAAACAAAAAATGGTACAGAGATTTAGGCCTGAGGTTAAAAGGTGAAGAAACTAAGCTACTTGAGTTGAAGGATCCAGGAGACTCTGCCCTGTTTGTTCTTCATTCACTCCTTGGCATTCATTTTTTAATTAGGAAGTGAATCCCAGATGGCAAGGTTGATCTGCTTGTGTTGAGTGACAACATTTAAATCGGGTTCAATAAGGAAGAAGGATGTTCTGTAGTCTGGTCCCTCGGTCTCTGGCAAGTGTATAGATTTTGACTTAATACCTCTCACTGTTTCTTAGGTGCCCCCCTGATACCAACTTACAGTGTAACAGATTGGAATGTATAAGACAACAGGAAAACATCTTGCAATGCAACCAGAGCAAAATGTGGGGCTCAAGAGCTGGCTCAACAGTTAAGAGGTCTTGCTGCTCTTGTCAAGGATCTAGGTTCAGTTCCTAGCATCCATATGGTGGCTCAGAACCACCTGTAACTACATATGTTTCCTGGGGATCTGACATCGTCTTCTGGCCTCCATGGACACCTGAATTTACATGTACTCACGAAAACACACACATACGCACACAGCTTTTTGGCAAGCGGAGAGGACTTAACTAAAAGATTGTGCCCCTTCTGGGAACTTAGTTTTTTAAACCAAGTACGAAAATATTTCATGTCTGCCTATTACCACTGCTGCAAGTCATAACTAATCAGCATCACCCACAGGGAATGGCTGGGCCAAAGAGAGGAAAACCAAATCTTATATTCTGTGATTTCTTTGTCAGCCAGTACCTCTTCCCTGTTAACTGTGGTATTGTTGTAGTTTCCTTGGAAAAATTTGTATTTTAGATAAAATACATTTAGTTAAGATTTGAACTTCATTTATCATTTTCTTTATTAAAGTATATGCTTTAAATGTTTATACTTGAAAATATAATCAAGATAGATTCATAATCTCTTCCATTTCCTATTCATTAACCCAAGTAGAGAGTCAACTCATTTACAAAAATGCCATTCAAGACGTCAAAAAACATGAAATATTTGTCAAACTGTCTGCATTATAAAATTTCCTAGCACAGGGACTGAAGAGATGACTCAGTAGTTAAGAACACTGGCTACTTTAGTAGAGGACCTGGGTTCAGTTCTCAGCATCCATTTCATAGCTGACAAACACCTAGAACTTGTTTTAGGGATCCGACCCCCTCTCCTTAGGCACTTGGTACACATACATGTGTGGAGGCAAACACTCATACACATAAAAGTAGAAGAAAAATTGATTAGCAAGTGATTTAACTTTATTGACTGTTTAGCTTACAGCTTTTATTCTTGCCAGTTTTATTGAGACCTAACTGACAAGTATACATGTTCAAACACATACAAACATATGTATTCAGAATGTATAATGAGATACTTTGACATGACTGTGACGTGATTGTTGTAATCAATGTTCTTACCACTCTGTTACCCACATAGTGTGCATTCATGTATTTATAGTAAGGATACTTAAGGTCTCTTTAAGCCAAGTTCAAGTATATAGTAGAGCAGTGCTAACATGCTGTATATTAGTAGCTACAGCCTAGTAGAGCCCGAGAACAACCCAGGTCTCTAAGATTGGAACAATGAATAAAGAAAATGTGGGCTTTATGTACAATGAAAATCTGTTCAGTCTTAAAATAGAATGAAGTCCTGTCATGTCTTACAGTATGATTAACCTGCAGGACATCAAGCTAATGAAAAGAACCAGGCACTGAAAGATGACCCTGTGTGATCTTGCTTACATATGGAATCTAAAACTCATGAGCAGAGAGAGTGATGTTTTCCAGGGACATGGGGGTGCTAGTTTGTGGGGAGATGTTGGCCAAGGGTTTAAGAAGAGTATTACAAGATCTATTAATTTGGTGTGGACTGAGAGAGAAGTCCACATGATGTAGAGCAGCTGCTGCCAGTACTCAGCGGGTCCCAGAGACTGGCTCCCACAGGGAAGCCAGGGAAGAGCTTGATAACCTGAGACTCTGCTTGGCTTGGGCTATGCCCAGCTCTCTTCTAACAATGCCCTTGGCATCTCTCCTTCCTGACCTGTGCACACTGCACACACATATTTCTCTCTGAACAAAACACCTAGCAACCTTGGACTAAGGTACCAACACCTGCTGTCTTAGTCAGGTTTTCCATTCCTGCAGAAAACATCATGACCAAGAAGCAAGTTGGGGAGGAAAAGGTTTTTTTTCAGCTTACACTTCCAAATTGGTGTTCATCACTAAAGGAAGTCAGGACAGGAACTCACACAGGGTAGGAGCTTGGAGGCAGGAGTGAATGCAAAAGCCATGGAAAAATGCTGCTTAATGGCTTGCTTTTCCTGGCTTGTTCAGCTTGCTTTCTTAGAGAACCCAGGACTACCAGCCCAGGGATGGTACCACTTACAATGGGCCCTCCCACCCTTAATCACTAACTGAGAAAATGCCTTACAGCTAGATCTCATGGAGGCATTTCCTCAAGGGAGTCTCCTTTCTCTGTGATAACTCCAGCCTGTGTCAAGTTGACACACAAAACCAGCTGGGTGGGACACCTGTACTGGGCCACATGTACACTCTCTAGAAACTGAGACAGAGTTCTCTTCCTTTTACAACAGATTTAGTTTTTGATCAGATATATTCCCAATGTATGTTGTGTATGAAGAATGGAAGGGGGAGATTCTGTTTTTCCTGGGTTTGGGCCGGCTTGGGTCATCCACTGGAAGATGGCATGACATTAGAACAAAGCAAACAGGAAGGCAGAGGAGTTAGAGGAGATTAAAAATGAAGTTCTCTTCTCCTTCATCCATGTTACTTACAGAACTAGCCTCTTGGTCTGGGTCTTTGAGGAGTTTCTGAAATTTAAGCGTGCAGTTGACCAGGTCGGGAGATTCTTCATGACCCTGGGGTTCTTGGATTCTCTAGAGCAGGGTGCTGAGATTTATCTTTCTGTCTAAGTCCCTATAGTTCCTCTGAAGTTGTCCTGGAGAACGGAAGGTGCTTCATTGGCTTGGCCTGTCCTACCGTTTCTTCCCTATCTTTTATACCCTCTGCTTTGGTCCCAGAGTTTACCTTTGCCTTCTGTGTTAGTTCTTTGTAGGTGGGACAAGACACCTGATGTGAAACACCTTAAGGGAGGAAGGGTTTATTTTGGCATATAGGAGTGAGGTCTGTCTTGGAGAGGAGGGCATGGTGGCAGGAGAATGGGGTGGCTGGCCACCCTTCATGTGCAGTCAGAGCAGAGAGGAATGCATGTGCAGTCTGAGCAGAGACGAATGCTGCTGCTCTGCTGGCTTTCTCCTATGCTGTACAGGACCCCAGCACAGGTTCGGAGGGTCTTCCTACATTGATTGATCAAGAAATGTAGACATGTCTCACAGACATGCCCAGATGTGTGTTCTCAAAGTGATTGCTAATTTCAAGTTGGCAAGATCAACCATCATAGTAACCCACTTCCCAAGTTGGCACACATATCTGTAAGGACCTAGCTCCAGGGCTGTGTGGCATGCTTTCTTTCAGGGACTAAAAGCTTCCTTTTCAGTCCATCCCCTGTTCTCTACCCTGCTGTCTGTCTGAGGGGTGGTCCTCCCACCCTGCTGTCTGTCTGAGGGGTAGTCCTCCCACCCTGCTGTCTGTCTGAGGGGTGGTCCTCCCACCCTGTTGTCTGTCTGAGGGGTGGTCCTCCCACCCTGCTGTCTGTCTGAGGGGTGGTCCTCCCACCCTGCTGTCTGTCTGAGGGGTGGTCCTCCCACCCTGCTGTCTGTCTGAGGGATGGTCCTCCCACCCTGCTGTCTGTCTGAGGGATGGTCCTCCCACCCTGCTGTCTGTCTGAGGGGTGGTCCTCCCACCCTGTTGTCTGTCTGAGGGATGGTCCTCCCACCCTGCTTTCTGTCTGAGGGGTGGTCCTCCCACCCTGCTGTCTGTCTGAGGGGTGGTCCTCCCACCCTGCTGTCTGTCTGAGGGATGGTCCTCCCACCCTGCTGTCTGTCTGAGGGGTAGTCCTCCCACCCTGCTGTCTGTCTGAGTGGTCCTCCCACACTGCTGTCTGTCTGAGGGTTGGTCCTCCCTTTTGACTCGTTGGCATTGCAGGAGGATGCACAGGTCTTAGCTCCATGAAGTGGGTGAATTTCACTCTTTTTTTTTTTTTTCTCCAGACATTTGGTTCTCTCTGGCTTTTAGATGCCAAAGAGAGCTATCCTGCCAGATTTCAGCCACCATTTTTTTGTGCCTTTTCAAAAAGAAACAAACCTGTCAAAAAGCTCCCTTCAGTTTAGACACAACACTTCACAGCGTCACTGTTAGTCTTATGGCCACATCCAGAGGGTAGTGGGGGAGTTCTGTCTCCACTGAAGAAAGAATCTTCATGTAGTTCCTCTGGTTTTCATCTTTTATGTTCACCACACAATTCAGTAACAACACATATACACATGCATTCACACACATGCACACACACATCTCATATACACCACACACATACTACATAATATGCTACACATACGGTATACCCTGGCTCCTGCCCCCTGCCCCCTATGTGAGTAAGACCGGAAATTCTGTCTACACAATTTTCAGTACGTTTAAGGTTCCCAGACACATGAGAGACTAATTAATTAATTGTGTTAGGCAGTTTCACACATTCGACAAACAGGTGAAAGACAGCACTGTAATATCATGCGAACCTTAAGCAAAAAGAGATGACTTCACTGTTAGTAGGTGCATCATTGACCACAGCCCGGGAAGGATCCTTCTTTCTGAGGTTGGGGTGGAGGGCTAGACATCAAGCTTTCACCCATGCCAGGCAAGTGCTCTACCACAGAACTGTCTACCCCAGCCCCATTGGAGGCCTTAAAAATTAAAACTAGTTTTGATCTGTATTTTAGTCTCATTTTACTTTTGGTGAATCAACAACTTCATACATGGAACATGCTTTTTCTTTCTAGGCTGAGGTTCAAGGGAGTGGAGAAAGCAAGTGTACACATGCTTATGATTTCTACCTTGTCTATGTGTCTTTATAACAATTGAGTGAATAACGGGAGCATGTGGTGAGTGAGTGCGTTGTGGGTCTCGTGGACCTCAAAGACCTCTTGCCCTGAGTGTTATAGGCCTCTCAGAGGTCAGGAAAATGGCTGGGGGCTGGGGAGTGTGCACAGATGCGAGATGAAGGTGGAGATGAATCCCTGCAGATGGCCAGGATTAAGCACCTAGATGAGGACTGGGCAGATGAGGAGAATGAACATGGAAATTAGGGTGGGGGAGAGTGTGGCTTAGCTTACCTGCAGGTGTGGCTTATGTAGGCTGTGCTTCTGTTCGGCTTACGAGGGGTATGGTGTAGGCATAATTTTTTTGCAACCTACTTTAATAAGGGTTCAACCTCTCTTCTAGCCCATTGCCCAGCAGAGGTAGTATAAGAGAAAAGCTATTAGGATATGGGGGTAGTGGACCTGTTCATCAGTAGTTCTTTGGGGGCAGGGGAGGGGTGAGCTTGATCTTGTTTGGCAGCAGCAAATACAACTGTAGCAAACACCGAGTACAACTCAGAAGCTATACACCAGTCCCCTAGGCAGGCAGACACCATGCACGAACTGGCAGCTATAGACTAGTCCGTTCAGCAGGCCAATACCAGGCATGAAACAGCAGCTGTTGTTCACTGGGGCCTCCAGAGGTGTTAAAAGTAGGTTGTTAAAAACAAAAAAAACCCATTATGCCTACCTACCGGTGGTGCCCAATGTGGCTTAAGCACAATGGGTAACGCTGCCTCTAGTTCGCTAGAGGAAACCACAGGTTATGAGGGGTTAGCAATGTTGCTTAAGGAGATTGGCAAAATGGCAGCTACTGCCTCTGGATGGTCTCCTGCTGTGTTCCTGGAGGGGGTTTTCTGATTTTGCTTTATAGTTTTCATAAGTTGGAGGGAAAGCTGAAAGCTCAGAAGGGTCACTCAATTCTCTTCTATTAGAAAGGATTGCAGAGTTGGCTTTGCTTGTAGAGAGTTTGTGACTAGAGGTCCAAATGCTTGGAAATGCCAGTGTTCTAATGTCACGACAAAGAAGGTCAAGCTCCCCCCCCAGCCCCGCCCAAGAACTACTGCTGAACAGGCCCACTTCCCCCAAATCCTAACAACTTTCCTCTTCCACTACCTCTGCTGTGTAGTGGGTTGGAGGAGAGGTTGAACATTTATTAAAAATATGCTGCAAAAAATTTCTACCTATAACATGGTGTCACAGATATCACCTCACTGCCTGCTAGTGTACACACACATGCTAGTACTCACACTTGTACACACCAGGAGCAGTCCTTTCCTATTTAATGTTATCTTCTTTCCAGATTCAAATGCACCCTGAGGCTGTGCACTTAGGACTCATTTAGTGGAATAGCAAGGTCACAGCAGGAGGCTGGCAAGGTCACAGCAGGAGGCTGGCAAGGTCACAGCAGGAGGCTGGC
>NW_022196913.1:17201340-17207486 GCF_008632895.1 Mastomys coucha | reverse complement strand
GCAAGGTCACAGCAGGAGGCTGGCAAGGTCACAGCAGGAGGCTGGCAAGGTCACAGCAGGAGGCTGGCTTCACCACACACAAAGGCAAGTGTCTTGGCTTGTCCACCAGTGGTCCTACAAGGGAGATTTTAAAACTATTTGACAGTTACAGAAAGAAAAGCTTTTGCATTGTAATGAAATATACATTTAAAATTTACCTTCTAGGTCGGTTTCCTTTGTTTTGAGACAGGTTCTCCTTGTGTAGCACAGGTTGGACTAGAACTCTTGATCCAGGCATGCATCACTACACTTGGCTCACATTTACTACTAAAAAATGTTTTCCTTTACTTTAATTTTATGTGTGGCCTGCATGTATGTTTGTGCACCACATGTATGTGATGCTCTTGGAGCCAGAAAAGAGCATCAAGTTGTCTGGGAATGGAATTATAGACATGTGAGCTGCCATGTGGTTGCCGGGAATTGACCTGGGGCCTCTGGAAGAACAACCAGTGCTCTTAATCTCAGAGCCATGTTTCCTAGCCTCCTAAAATTTACCACACACACACATACACACACACACACACACACACACACACACACACACACACACACAGTCATTAGTCCTAAGTATATTCACATTGTTATGTACTCGACGTCTGGATCTTGCAAAACAGGAACTGTACCCACAAAAGCCAGATACCCCAGAGTTTTGCTTTTGTTTAAGCATAGGGTCCTTTCTAGGATGGCAGAGCAGGAAGCTCATCCCTAGATATTCTCATTCTCAGAACTTTGAAGTAGGCTTATGGGTACATGGTAGTAGGAGCTGAGAAGCCACTCAAGATATTTGTGCCCATTAGAAATTGTGCTTAGTGTCAGTGCCTAGTGGACATTTTTACTACATTCATTGTGTATATGTATGTGACCATGTGCATGCCATGGCACACATGAAGAAGCCAAAAGATAGCTTGTAAGACTTCTCTCCTTCTGCCCTGTGGTATCACGGGATTGAACTCTAGTCATGGACTTTGCTATAAATGCCTTTGCCTACTGAGATATCTCATTGGCTGCTTAGTGGGCCTTAAAAAAAATAAGTATTTTGGGTATGTAGTGGCTGAGCCCTGCCTACATTCAGGGACCTCATCCTGTCCGTCTTATTATGATGCTTCATTGTGCTAAAGCAAGAAGCTCCATATATGCTTTCCAGAAGGCTCCTCCTGGTCAATGGACCCAACTTAGCCCAAGCAGTTCAGATCTGAGCCTGAATTAGGTCATGTGACAATCAGCATGCAGGTGGTCTAATTCAGTATGGCTGTTGGCCATGCTACCATATGAGGAAGTGGCTAGGTCACAGCAGGAAAGTGGGTATCAGTAAATTCAAACATAGGCTTCTTTTCTTGCTAGTTTATACCAACTGTCTTCCTTAGTTCTTGCCCATGATTTGGGTCTTATTCTCTGTTGTCTTGGTGTCTCCAGCTTAGATGGTCTTGGTTGTGGCGTGGTCTCTCTTTGTCTGTTTGTGGTCACTCAGCAATTACTAGACTGTACCATTGTGGACTGGGCTGAGGTTCCTCAAGGGATTCTGAGACCTTCCATGTAGGTATAACAGCCAGGCACCCTGTCCAGTCTTTCCTCACCTGATAGAATAGGGCTCATTTCTCCCCTTATAGCTCTGCATCTTCTCTTTGTTTGCTGGAAGGCCTTGTTGTAGAATGTGGTTCTCAGAGAAAAACAATTACCAATTTCATCATTTCAGCTGTGCTTGCTTGCAAGCATCAATCATCATAAGGCCTGTGGACTGTTGACATTCACTCATGGAAAGGGGTAAGGAGAGGCATTGGACCCTCACCTGAGTATCCAGCTGTTCCTACCAGCCCTGTGCAATACAATTCTGCCACAATTGCACATGGCCTCATGGGATATAGGGAGGGGCTAGAGTACATAGGCTGGGGGCCGAAGTCCATCTATGCTGCTAGGAGATGCTGTTACTCCTGCTGGGTGAAGACCTTGCAGTGTGGTTGGAGGTATGGAATGAGGTTCTAAGTACTGGGTCCATGTGGGACTAGACTTTCATGTTGTTTACCATTGTGTAACAAGCAGGAAGAGGTAGCAACCTGTGCCTATGAGTTGGCAAGGGCTCTGAAGGGCCTACCACATTCCTGCTCACTGGAGACTCCCATCACAGGCCAGGCACGGTTGCTGGCAATGTCAGGCACTCTGGCAGAATGTCTGGGAAGAGGTTTCTGTGGAGAAAGGCCTTCTGGAACCTCACAAATGAGGGCTGCTGCTCGAAGCCTGTGAGTCACATGTGGCTTCTTCTGGCAGACTCTCGGTTTGGCAAACTTGCTAGTCCAGGTGGAACAGAACCCTGAGCTGGCCCAACTGCTTTCCTCAGGGGTGTTTAGGGAGGCTCAAGATAGTAAGCACCTACTATCTGCATGGGCTTTAAAAAGTCATAAATACATGGGAATACACAAGGAGAAGAGGGTGAGGGGATTGAAGGAGAGGGAGCCGTGGTGGCCAAGGTGATTATCAGGTAGGGCAATTTTAGACAGTGGCAAGTGAACAGTGTGGTAAGGATCCAGGGCTGGCTGACAGAGGGTAACACCAGAGTGTTGGAGGGAGGAGCAGAGTGTGGGAGGGTTGGAAACAGCTGAGGGGCTGGGGCGGATGCAGGGTCTAAGAGCTGCGGCAGGACTGGCTTCCATGCTTCCAGCCAGCAGGAAATCATTGCAGAGCTGAGAGATAATATATTCCAATTTTTCCTTTTAGAGAGCTCTCATGGTTGCTGGTTTGAGTCCAGACTGGAGCCAGGTGGGGGGTGTCAAGAGGCAGCTGGAATCTGCTCAGTCTGTGCCAGGCAGTGGCAGGTGGAACAACCTCTGTGGAGCATTAGAACTCTGGGGGTCCCTTGCATGTAGCCAGCAGAATTGCCCATGGTTTAGAAGCAGGCTGAGAAAGAAGAGAAGGGAGGGGTCACCCTAGGTCCCTGGCAGATACAATGTTTCCAGCTTTGCAGCTGGAGAAGGGAAAAAGAGAGGCAGGGTTGGGCACAGCTGCTCCAGTTAGACCGCTCTGTAGGTAGGTGTGAGTGTGGGGTTTGTAGAGAGGGCTGAACTGGTGATGAACATGTTGGGAGGGAAGTGCATTTCTTTTTGTCCAGCCCTGGTCCTTGTAGGCTGCTTGTCCAAACCCCATGAACTGGGTATTCTGTGAAGCAATTGACATCTTAAGCTTCTGCAGAATGCAAAGTCCAAGGTGAAGACTCCCACAGATTTGGTGTCTGATGACCACTGTCTCCTGACTCACAGAGAACACCTTTACCCTGGGCATTCACATGGTGGAAGGGTCTTTCTAGTCCCCTTTAAATGTATTTTTAATTATATATGTGAATGGGGGTATGTATACGTGAGTGCAATTGCCTGTGGATGCCAGAAGAGGGCATCTGATCCTCATGAAGCTGGAAGTTACAGACAGTAGTGTTGGCGTATGTATGTATGTATGTATGTATGTATGTATGTATGCATGTATGTGTATATGTATTTACTTACTATTTTATTGGGCTATTCTACTTCTCCTTCTCTTCCAACCCTTATTCCACTCTAATCTCTTCCAATCCCCCAACACTAGGTAAGAGAGAAAGAAAGTTAGAGGGGAACAAAGGCATAGATCTTCCAGCCAACAAAACATAGATCTTCCTGTTTAGAGGCATTGAGTTCCTTGGGGCAGGTCCAATCATCCTCGGCAGGATATCTTCAACTTCCTCCTCTTGTCTCTTTGCTCAGGAACATTTGACAGATCACTACAACAGCAACCCTTCTCCTTTGGAGCACCTCCTGCCAGGCTTGGGGCTCTGGCATTTATTCCCTCTCCAGAGTCCCCAGAATTAAACTGTCTGTAGCTGGCAAAAATCATGTCCCTCCTAGAGCACAAGACAATCATACTCAATGACTGTGGACAAACTGAAGCAGCCTCATATCCCACACCTGGAAGTAAAACAAAACATCCATATAACAACTGAGTTTTTCAAAGAAGCCAAACTTCTTACTATGCAGTAGTGAGTCACTTAATATGGGTTCTAGGAACCAAACGAGGGTCCCCTCCAAGAGTACAAGAGCTCTTAACTGCTAAGACATCTCTCTGCATGCCCCCTCCCCTTCTTAAGAAAGGCATTAAACCCATTATTAATCCAGGGTCTCTCCTTATGATCCAATTCCCTCAGTTTCGAATGCTGGCAACACGGGAGATGGCATTTGAACAGATGAATTTACATAACGGCCCATGGAAGATTGGTTTGCATTAGGACCATATGGAGGGAGAAGCTTACAAGACAAAGAAGGATGATATTTGCTAAAGTAAAGCAACAACAATTAAATAATGACATCCAAGTATCAACAACACTTTGTGCTTTATATGTCTCCACAGAGAAGTTATGTGTTCTGTGTACCGTGATGTTAGTCTTGACTGTCAACTCAGCAGGATCAAGACTCACCCAGAAGACACATCTCTGTGTATGTCTGTGAGGGGCTTTCTCGATTGGATGAATTTAAGTGGGAAGAACCAGCCTAAATGTGGGTGTCCCTACCCCATGAGATATGTTCTTGGATCCAATGAAACGAGAACATGAGCTGTGCACTAGGATTCATTTCTCTCTGCTCCCTCGTTGTGTGTGTGTGTGTGTGTGTGTGTGTGTGTGTGTGTGTGTGTGTGTGGTGTGGCCAGCTGCCTGCCCCAATGCCTTCTCCTCATTGATGGATCATACCCTTAAATTGTGAGCTAAGATTAGCCTTTCCTCCCTTCAGTATTTTGTCACAGCATTGAGCAGAGTGAGTAATTTACCCACGTAGGGTTCCTTGGTTATGGGAAGACATTATAGAGGGTATTAGTTACTTTTTTTGTTGCTATGACGACAAGCCTTACAAAAGCAAGTTAAGGGAGGTAAGGTTAACTTAGAGTAGTTTAGAGGACACAGTCTACCATGCTGGGGAGGCAGGGAGGTCTGTGGCACACAACTTGTTCACATTTTCAAGGATCAGGAAGCGAGAGGCCAGGGCAGAACTAGGACCTGCCTAGAACCCATGAGGCCTGCCACTTCCTTGTGACCCACTTCCTCTGCACAGCCCCACTTCCTAAAGGTTCTACAACCTTCCAAACAGTGTCAGTAACCGGGACACAGTGTTCCAACACATGAGAGCCTGTGTTGGTGTGCGTGAGCGCATGCACACACGCACGCATGCATGCACCCACGCACCCACATGCCCATACGCACAGGGGAGGTTTGGGGTAGGTGGTGGCATTTTATATTTAAGTGGTAGCGCATGGTCTTCCTTCCCTGTCTTTTGGGTTCCTCATTACACTTGTAAAGTTGCCTTGCTCTGTCACAATTTGGGGAAGCTCAGCACTTCTAGATTCAGGGCAGTGACTTCCATCTCTGAAGTTTTGTCCCAAGTCTGTGGAGATGCTGGTTTGTAGCAGTGTCATGCAGCCCCAGCTCTTCTTGGGAACACTCCCTGTGAAGCCTGCAATGGCCGTCTTCTAAGTGCGCACAGGCTCCTCCCTCTTTCCTGATGATGGCCTTTGAACCGTCTGAGGCTTGAACCTCATGTCTGCAATCTTGCTTTGTTATTTTGGGGTTGTTAGAAAACCTCTGCTTCATCGTGGCTTATATCACATCCGTGCTTAAAGAACTTGAGTCTGTTTTTCTGAACTTACTGTTCTGTTGTTGCTGTTATGCTATTTCAGTGGAAAACACTACTTGAAAGTATTTATCATTTTAAGCTGAAGTTTCTACATAAGATATAAAGTAGACCTCAAACAAGGGATAAATTCCAGCCCAGGCTCAGGCTGTAGCGGAGTGTGAGAGCATCTGTTGGCACAAACGTGGCTCTGAGTACTTGTTGGCACACCATGACCCTTCTCTAGGACTAAGCTCACAGTTTTTCTAATTTCCCTCTGTAGGAGTGATTAGAGCTAAATCTGTTGACTGTCCTAAAAGTTCAGTGAAACTTGAATAAGGAATCTAATGCTGGAACATTCTTTAGTGTAGTTTCCCCCAAATTCAACATTCCCTCGGACTGTTTGTCCAAGTTTCTGATGTCTATGGAAACCTCTGATCTGAAGCTGCGGCAGGGGTGGGGTGGGGGTGGGGATTGGTGGCGGGGCGGGGGCGG
>NW_022196913.1:17197246-17201330 GCF_008632895.1 Mastomys coucha | reverse complement strand
TTGGAATCTGGGCCATGAGGCATAGGCGTTGCAGGAAGAATTACCTTAAGCCTTAAACATGGTGACCTCTTGCCCAGGTCTGAACATTATTTCTAAGAGAATGACAGAGATGAGTTGGAATCAGGATGCCTTGGCCTGACTGGAGGCTGTTGTGTGAAGTCAGCCAGCACCAGCCCTTCAGGTGAGGTCTGTTGATCAAATTCCTGGAGTGGGGCTGATTTACTGCAGAGGTCCCAGCAGGCATCCCAGTGGAGCTCAGAGTGGAAACAGCCGGCTTCCAACCCCAGGCCCAGCCTATATGGAGCTGAGCAGGGCCTAGGGTTCTGTCATATTCCTGGGAGGGGAGTCTGAGTGTGCACAGGCACTGGAAATAGAGGTCCTGGCTACTGTGGGAGACAGACTGACTACTGTGGGTGTCATTCTCATAGTGTTAGAGGGGGTTCTACTCACTTTTCCTCCATGTGGCTCTGTGGGGTGTCATGCTTTAACAGACATATAGAGGGTGGACTTAATTCTGAACGGCAGCTTGTAGTTTATGCTTTGTATATGTATATATGTATAGTAGAATATCCAGGGGGAAAATTGCATGCGGTTCCATGTGTATATAAAAGGCTATAAACATTTTATAATATTATATCATGATATGAAGCTATACAATATTATAAATTTATATTATTATTATAAATGTATTGTGTCATAGCATACAGCGGGCACATTGTGTGTGTCTGTGTGTCTGTGCACATGGCCAGAGGTGGACACCAGGGGTCTCCTCAGTTTCTTCAACCTTAGTTTAGAGATTGGGTGTCTCTCATTGAACTTGAAGCTCATCTCTTGGGCAGACTGATTGGTCAGGAAACTCCGAAGCACTTGCCCGTGTCTGCCTACTCTAGGGGCTGCAGTTGTATGCTGCAGTAATTAGCCTGTGGGTGTTGGGACTCGGAACAGAAGCATGCATGGGTAGAAAGCGCTTTACCCACTGAACCACCCCCTAGGCCCTTAATCTGTATTTTGAAAGAATTTTAGAATCAACCAAAAAAAAAAAAATGAATCTGAAACAAAAGTACTGGGAAATCCATACCTGCTTACAATTTGTTTTCTTCTGAGACAGAATAGTCCATGTTGAAACCCAGGTGGCCTGGAACTCACTGTTGTAGTCTAGGCTGGCCTTTAACTTACAGTGATCTTAGCCTCCCGAGAGCTGGAATGACAAGGGTCAGCTACCCTGCCTAGCTTACTTGATAGTTTTGAAATTGAGACATAGAAATCTGAATAGAGAGAAAAAAAAGACTCCTTTTAAATCTCATTTATTTTTGCACGCTGGCTAAGGTGTAGAGCATGCTAAGCAAGTGCTCTGCCACCACCGAGCTACGTCTTCACCCTCCCTCCATGTTTGAAAATTGGTGGCAAGCCCACAGCTAACTCCAGGCAGAGATTACTTCCACAGGTGAGAGCCTTGAAAAGGAAGTTTTGTCCTTTGCATTGATTTCCTCCAAAATTATCCATATGTTCTGGAAAACCAAAATGCAGTGTTGAAACCTGTGCCTCTGCCCCTAAGCCCTCGAGCATGCAGAGATGACTGGTTTTCTGGGAGCACCTGTGTGAGGAGCCCTGGCCTAGGGAGACATCTGCAGCCTGTGGGTGGAATGTGGGTGGCATCTCCTCTCAGCCGTACACTACAGCAGGGGCACCATGAAATTGATTTGAGAAACGAAACAAAAAACATTTGCTAGGTGGGAAGAGGAGATGGATGGAGTTAACTGGTAACGGTCTTGTGATGGGTGGTTTCTGGTGTTGGCTATGTCTGTAGGGCTTTGTGCTTTAAATGTCATCGTGGTGGTGTTCAGCTATGTTTTCTGAACCTGTGACCTGACTTTGAACACCAAGATAGTTTCTCAAATTACAGGTCCCCAAACTGGCTCAGAAGACAGACACATGGCTGGTATGGTGCAGTCAGCTGTATCTCCTTTGCTTATTGGAGAATTTACATGTTCCTGTTGTACCTTTGACCAAGTTGTATGCCCTGTTCTATGAGGTCTCAGAAGAGAATTTTCTGTACTGACCACTCAGGGGATCTCCACATTGAGTGATATTATATAAACTTCTACACGAACATACAGATGCTTAACCCAGATAGGGTATCGGTGAGGGGTTTCCATCCAAGTCTACATTGGTGAGCTAATGAGTTTATTAGACTTAGATAGGGGTTATGCATGAAGGGCTACTTACAGGAATGTGAGTGACCTTAAAGCATCTATACCACATAAAAGTCTCACGCATGGATGATGACTTCCCTGTAGTGGCACAGATGGAATCTTCCTTCAGTTGACTTCCTACCCTCGATATACTCAGGCTCCTCCCAAGACTCTTAGATCTCAGACATCTGGGGCAGAATTACATGCATCTGGGTGGGAGCATGTATAGGAAGGGATGGCATTGGTCTCACACAACAGTCTAATGAGCATCTTACACTCTGCTTCTGTGAAAGAACATCAACAGATTAGCTCTTGAGGGTCTCTTGTGGGTAGCCCCAGCTGTTCTGAAGAAGAAGATGGTGGTGTTATGTTTGAGAAAATGGCCTTCTACCAAGCATGTATTAGAGTCTCCCAAAGGACTTGCTAAAATGCAAATTGCTGGGCCCTGACCCCAGAGTTTCTCATCAGGTGGCTCTGTGGTGGTGTCTGAAGACATACTTCTAGCAAGTTCTCAGATGGTGGTGCTTTGCAGGTCAGTGCCCTAGGCAAAGCCAGCAAATCCAGCTGCTTCCCTGCTACCAACCCAGGTAGCCAATGTCCCTTTACCTATATCTACGAGCCTTTGTTCCTGTCTTTTAGTGCTCATGGTCCTACTGTGGACTAGAGCATTCTGGGAGGAACTGAAGCCAGGGTGTCAGAGGCACAGCAGCTAGCACTGAGTGCTTCCACTGAGCTGGTGTCTGTGCTCAGAAGTGTTTGCAGTGGTTGGTTAACCTTCCAGTATCTTGAGGTCAGTTTTTGATGTTCTTTTATGTGGACTCTCTTGAGTTCTCTGACATGAACAAAGTCAAATGTAATGCTGAGTCAAACTTTCAGCTTCAGGTGTTAGTTGGGTCTTGTGTAAAACTGCCTGGAGGAGAGATGACACAAGTGGTAAATGTTCTCATGTTTTGTTTCAGGCTAATAAGGGATGGAAGAGCACATAGGGGAATGTCTCCAGCACGAGTAGTCTTTTGTAAGATTCCTTATTTTTCCGTTGCTGTATTTTGTCTTCCTTTCTCTCAAAAGTAAGGGTGGGGAATGTTGGTTGACAGTGTGTGGTAGGAACGGGTTACAATTGTTTCCTTCCCTTTCTATTTGTGCTATGGAACCTTGGGATAATGAAGGACTTGGTGATTCACCTGGAGGCAATATGGTCTTGTGGATGTGACTCTGTGAGAGGTTTTGAGGGAAAGTGAAGGAGTCTAACTCCCGAGTATGTGGTAGAAGCAGAAGGGAGACTATCAGAGGGACTACACTGCTGTCCTCAGCATGCATTGTAATTTCTGCTCACCATTGTCTATCCTGTGAGGCTTAGCAGAAGCTCTTGAATTTTGAAGTCTATGCACCCATGTGGCTCACACCCTAATCGCACCATGTGTACTCTGGTGCAAGAAGGTCTTGTGTGGTCATAGGCTTGGATCTTTCTGAGCCCATACAGAGAGATGACAATATGTGAATTCATTCCATGGAAAGTTCCAAAAGAGTGGGTGGTGTCTTATCTGGCATCCTATGACATCCTGCATAATAGCTGTGAGATGTACACCAGCCAGGGGAGTAGGATTGATACTTATGTTCACTGTCAACCTGACTGGACTTGGAGTCACCTAGGAGATACACCTCTGTGAGTGTCTGTGAGGTCTAGGGAGGTTGAAAGGAAGAGGGAGGATCCAATGAGTATGAGTGGTGCCAGTCCATGGGTTGGAGTTCTGGATTAAGAAAACAAAACAAAATAACAAAAAACCAATCCCAACCCAACCCCCCAACCCCAACTCCAACCAACCCAACCCCAACCCAACCGCAATACTAACTCCAACCCCAACCCAACCCCAACCCAACCCCACCCCAACCCA
>NW_022196913.1:17183712-17196835 GCF_008632895.1 Mastomys coucha | reverse complement strand
CCAATCCAACCTCAACTCAACCCAACCCCAGCTCAACCCAACCCCAATCCAACCCAACCCAACACAACCCCAACCCCAACCCCAACCCAACCCAACCAAACCAACCATGAGAAAGAAGCTGAGCACTGGCATTGATCTTTCTCTGCTCCCTAATTGCTTTGCTGTAGTATCTTCCCCATGATGGTGGACTATACTGTCAAATCATCAGCTATAAACCTTTCTCTCGTTTCTTATCAGGTTCTGAGTCATAGCAATGAGAAAAATCACCCAACAATTTGGGGATAGCCAAGTGGATCCCCGTGGGTAATGAGAACTTTAAGAAAGACAATATCTGTATAGAGGTAGTGGTATCCTCAACCACCTGTTTTTAGATTCCCCCTTCCCCATTTATGTCTTTCTGCATCTTAGTTTAGCTGGTTAATTTTATTTACCTTTTTTACTAACAAGTTTTGCTCAAGGAGGGAGGAGAATTCCCACCCACTTCTTTCTAAATTATAGTATTAAGAAAAAACAAACAAACAAACAAACAGTTAATGGCTCACCCCTTCCAGGCAAAAGTCTGGGATTAAATGATTTAACGTTTTCATCCTTTGATACATAATTCCCTTTGTAACCCACATGTAGAAGTAATTACATTTTAAATTTTCTGGGGCCTTATACTTATGGGTTTAATCTCTCTAAGAGGACATAGCCTCTTAGGATCAGGGACCATAATTCTCTGGTGACATGTACTAACTTTGAAAATACCATGAGTTCCTGGCTCATGTTTAGTTTATAGTCCATTGTGTAACTTGCTGTCATTCTGAAGTTTGGCTGGTGTACCTTCAATTCTGTGTTGGAGTCATTTGCTTTTTTAGCCCTAAGTCCCCTACCTTGGAGATTCTTGGTGTTACATAAATATTTATTGAAGGAACTTAGAGGATCCCAGAAGTGACTCCTTTCCTGGTTGCATCCTAGGCATGTAACATGTGGCAGGAACCCAGGGCACACTCCTGCTTTTTAGGGACAAGTGACTTTTAGGTGCAGCTTCTAGTATATCAAAAAGGGGACTTTCTCCTCCCACCTAGCCAGCCATATGACGCCATAGGCTACTTGTTTAAAGACGTTGTCACATGGTCCTTCAACCATGAGTTACAGCTGTTCTCCAGATGTTGGATCCAGGTCCTACTCACCGATATTGTTTCTGTTGTGATAAAACACTGACAAAAAGCAACCCATCAGGAAAAGTAAGTTACACTTCCAGTCACAGTCCATCATGGAAGAAGTCAAGGCAGGGACTCAGTCAGGAGCTTAGAGTGGAAACTGTGTAGGAACAGTGCTTGCTGGCTCACGGAAATTCATGCCTAGGTAGCTTTCCTATATAGCTCAGGACCACCTGCCTAGGAATGGTGTCTCCAAAGAGTGCTGGGCTCATTTACATCAACTGAGACTCCCCTCTCAGAGGACCCTAGGCTGTGTTAAGCTGACATGTAAAACTAAGTAGATTATCTTCACACAGTTCTGGCTGAATCTTGAAATTTTATAAGTGTTTGGAAGGAACTAAAGACTACTGTAATATAGTATGGGAAATTCACACAGCCCACTTCTGAGAAAGGAGAGACCAGAACCTTTTCTTTTTCAAGTAGAGACAGTGACAGTGGCAATGTGACTTACAGTCTCATGCATGGACACATTTCCTGTGTGTTCCTGTGTGGTTAACTCTTTCTTAAAGTATTTTCATAAGGCAAATGAAGGATTCAAGGCCCTAGACTGAGGGAGAGTTGGTGTCCATGGCTTAATACCCACTCTGTATCCTTCTGCTCCAAACACACAACTTGCCTGTTATGCACTCAGCTATCCTTCCAAGTAGTACCTAGTCAACCAGACATCCATCCATCTATCATCCATCCATCATCCATCCATCATTCATCTTTCCTTCTTCATTTCTTTTTTCTTCCTTCCTTCCTTCCTTCCTTCCTTCCTTCCTTCCTTCCTTCCTTCCTCTCTTTCTTTCTTTCTTTCTTTTTTTTCTCTCTCTTTAATTCTTTCTTTCTTTCTTAACTAAGATTGTAAATTATTATTATTATTATTATTATTATTATTATTATTATTATTATTATTATTTTCGAGACAGGGTTTCTCTGTGTAGCCCTGGTTGTGGCTGTCCTGGAACTCACTTGGTAGACCAGGCTGGCCTTGAACTCAGAAATCCGCCTGCCTCTGCCTTCCAAGTGCTGAGACTAAAGGCGTGTGCCACCACCACCCGGCATAAATTATTTTTTGACACAAGTTCTCATGTAGTCCAGGCTGGCCTTGAACTGATTGTGTAGCTGAGGATGACCTTGAATTTCTGATTGCCCTGCCTCTACCTCCCTAGGGCTGAGATAGCAGGTGTGCCACAAAACCTGATTTGGGAATTGAACCCACAGACATATACTAGGCAAGCACTTTACAAAATAAGCCAATCCTGTCCCCAACCAGGCATTTCTATACAAAGAGCAAAGACTTTGGTTTTATACATAAGGAGGATATCTGTCTGTCTGTCTGTCTGTCTATCTATCTATCTATCTATCTATCTATCTATCTATCTATCTATGTATCCATCTATCTATGTCTCTATCTATGTATCTATCTATCTATGTATCTATGTATCTATCTATGTATCTATGTATCTATCTATCTATCTATCTATCTATCTATCTATCTATCTATCTATCTATCTATGTATCTATCTATCTATCTCCCTGAGCTGAGTAATAATCTACCAGATACAAGTTTGAATCAAATCCTGTGGAAATGGTTTTTTTTTTTCTTTTTTTGGATATTTTTATGGTCTAACTATAGGATGACCAATGCCTCCGGGACAAACTTGGCCTGGTCAACGTTATCAAGACTGGATGTTAGCAAGACTGGATGTTAGCAAGAAGTGAGCTGTTTCTTACTTTCTTTGTATTTCCTATTTAAATCTGTTAAAATTGATATATAAAACTTCTCTTGCCAGTGTGACACATGGTGCTAGTCTACAGAGTGAGTTCCAGATCAGCCAAGGCTACATAGAGCAACTCTGGCTTGAAAAACCAACCAAACCAAAGCAAACCAGACTAGACCAAACCAGACCAAACCAGACCAAACCAAAGCAAACCAGACCAAATTAAAATAAAAAAATCCTACTTCTTGTTGCTCAATGTGGTGACTCACTCCTGATATCACAGCAGTCAGGAGGAGGCTGAGGAGCAGTGCTGTGAGTTATGTCCAGCAGGCTCTGCAGAGCGAGTGCCAAGAGGAACTCGATTATATTGTTAGACCTTGCCTCTCTGTGACTTCTCCCAATTTTTTCTCTAAAATTTTAGCTATTATAAAAAATACTTTTAAAGAAAAAGCCTTTGACTAGCAAGACAGTCCAGCAGATGAAAGCTTTCAAAAGTCATGAAATGCACATTTCCCTTAGGAGCTAGTTCTGAAAGAGGCTCTGATTGTGGTGTACAAGTATCCAAATGCTTTGAGTTTAGACACATTATACTCCAGCACTCAAAGGAGCTTGGAATGTCTACATTTTGAAACTGCTGCTGTCCCATTGCCACAACTCCGGGAATCCCTCTAAAATTTTCCTTGTAAGGGAAGAAAATCCTGGGTGGATAAAACATGTCTCTCAGGAGAAATAACAATTTAGGAAAATACTGGGGCAAGCAGCCCAGTCTTGTGAGTAAAGGCATTGGATAGTATGGTTCCTACCCTCTTGACTCAAATGGTGGCCTTGAACAGTTCTCAGTGTCTTTGGGCCTTGCCTGCCTCCTTAGTTTGTCAGGTGGGATTTGAAGTGATGAACAAATGTGTTACTAGTCTAAGTACCCTGACAGATACCTACAGGAAACAACCTATAGAATGATGGGTGTATTTGGGTTCATGGTGTGAGGGAATATGCTCTATCACTGTGGTGTTGGCTCTGTGGTGGTGAGAGTGTGGAGCTGCTCACTCACTTGGGCAGAGCAGGAAGCAAAGGGATAGGACCAGAACTGTGGCTGGGTTATGACCCACAAGATCTTCCCTGATTATCCCCATTCACCAACCTCCTCCAGCCTGACCCCACCGCCTAAGAGTCCCACAGCCTCCTCAAACAGTACCATTAGCTAGGAGCCCAATGTCCAAATAGAGGAGCCAGTAGGGGCATTTACACTTAAACCATAGTATGGTGGTTTGAATATGCTTGGCCCAAGGAGTGGCACTACTGGGAGGTGTGGTCTTGTTGGAGTGGAAGTGTGTCACTGTGGGGTTGGGCTTTGAGACCCTCCTCCTAGCTGCCTGGAAGATAGTAGTCATCTCCTGTCTACCTTCTGAACAAGATGTAGAACTCTTAGCTCTTCCAGCACTGTGCCAGCTTAGATGCTGCCATGTTTCCTGCCTTGATGGTAATGGACTGAACCTCTGAACCTATAAGCCAGCCCTAATTAAATGTATTTTATAAGAGTTGCCTTGGTCATGGTGTCCCTTCACAGCAATGGAAACTAACCAAAACACATAGCAACAGGATAATAGGTATTTTGGTCAAGTCAATATGGGGAATATACTTTGGAACAGAGAATGAGAATGAGCCTTCATGTGTCACTATGGACTCTACTGTCATAACAAATATTTAAGATGCTCTTGAGAAGCAAGGTTGTCACTGCCAAGTGTAGGGCTTGGGGAAAGTTTCCACCCTGACTGTGAGTCCTAACTTCTTGGGGAGAAAAGAGGAGCCCAGGCAGCAGTGAGGAGGGAGGTGATATGGCAACATCATTTTTTTTTTTTGCCCCCAGGCTGTCATCCTGGGTTCATCTCTGACTGCTAGAAGGAGTGGAAGCTTAGCTGGGGACCATGACCTTCTCACTCCAGCTTAGGAACAGCCCCATATTTCTTTTATGGGATACAGGGTTTTTCTCCAGGTTTGGTGGAGGTACCATCTTTCTTCTTTAGAGCTACAGTTAAGTGTAGAATGTAGTTCTAGACAGTGGGGCTTCTGCACAGCGAGGCTCTTCCCCGATACCCTCAGACCCCAGCTCATCTGGACTCCCACAGAAAGGTTATACTGTGTTATAATGCTGTCTTAAAGGCCTTTTTAGGAAGTGCGACATCACCTCTTCCCTGAGAGGAGGAAAGTATATTGTTTTTCCTTAGTGGCCAAGCTAGTTTCACATTGGCTTACATCATCCAACAGATGTGAACTTGGCTTGGGCTCCAGAATGTGATGTGATTGTGTCAGCCCCTCTGGGTAAGAGTAGACTTATAGGCCTTGGAGCTTTAACAAGTGTGAAATGTTACCTCAGAGGCTGCAACACTAACTTGGGAAAATGGAAACCTCCTTCCAAAGGTGATCATGGTTGCTTTTAAGTGGAGTTTAAATGACAAGTTTGAATGTTATTTGTGTGTCATGAAATTGTTGTGAAACTATTCAGTACCTTGCTGTGATCAATGCATTTATATAAAAGATTTAAATTTTGTTTTTAAGTATATGTTAATTATAATGTGTTTATGTGTATGTGTGTATGAGTGCAGTACATGTAGAGGCCAGAAGAGAGAGTCAGATCTTGGAGCTAGAGTTAAGGTGGTTGTGAACCACCAGATATAAGCATTGGGAACCAAGATAGGGTCCTTTGGTAACCTCTGACCCCTTTCTCTAGCCTCTGAAGAACATTTATCTTCTGTTTTCTTATCTGTGGTTGAAATGTGATACCACATGACATGGAACGTGAGGAAAGGGAAGTCAACAATGACCATAACTTAACACATTGAAAGGCCACTTCAGATCTTGAATTTCGAGGTTAATAGAGTAGAATGTGTACTTTTTCTGTTTCAGAATTGGGATTTCTTATGGGGACTTTGTAAGCCTTTTTTCTTCTTCTCAATTCTCTGCATCTAGCTTTTGTGGGTTCGGTGGGGGGGTTAACCTCAGGTCCCCATCCTTGCACAATTAAGTGTTTTACCCAGTGAGTTGTCTCTCTTGCCTTAGAATTCTGTTGTGTGTGTCAGTGCAATTATTAGGAATAATAAACATATTGCATGGTTATGGGGGATGATTATGGGGGAAGGTTATGGAGGAGAGCTATGGGGAAGGGTTATGAGGGAGGGTTATGGAGGATGAGAAGTTACAAAGTGGAGGCCTATGGATTATAGTGGTTCAATCCTGTGGGGATCTGAAGATCTGAGAACCTTCAGAAGTGAATCTTGTGAATTCCTGACCAAGCATGGCATAGGAGAAAGTAGGGTAAGATAATGAAGTAGGAAAAAGTAGGAGAAATTCCTGTGTGTGTGTGTGTGTGTGTGTGTGTGTGTGTGTGTTCCTATTGAGGTTGAGTACACCAACCTAGACTAGTTGTAATTTCAAATACTAGACTCATCAGGAAATAGCCTCACACCCAGCCTGGAATTTGTGCATCATCTAGGCATCTTGTGGCTCCACCAGGGTCATGCATAAATTAACCTTCCCATAGTAGAGGCACCTCGGATCAGACTAGAGAGGAGGCATAACCTTAGAGCATTTGGGTAGAGGAAAGCTTGGACCATGGTGAGCTATCCTGGGACAAGTAGAAGTTCCTCATTATAAACAAGATGCCAAGCTAGGAATAGCGGTTTGAGACTGTCATCCCAGTGTGCAGGATGCTGAGGATAGAGGATTATGAGTTGGAGGCTAGTCTGGGATATGTAGCACGATCTAATCTTATGAAGTGAAATAAAGTCAACCAAAGACACTAAAGGAGGAGTAGGAGAACTCAACAGATGAGAAGGCAGGGAGATACAAGGACCAGCAAATGGGAGGCTGCAGTGAAGATTGTAGGGCCCTGCTTGGTGGCCTTAGGGAGATGCTGGGAGTGGTAGGCAGGTGACAAAAAAATCTCTATAACATCAAACAATATTCTGACCTCCCTCTGCAGCAGTGGTGCAGGGTGGAGGAGAAATACATTGTTGTACCAGTAGGAAGCTATATGTGGCAGCAGTGTGAATGATTGACAAGTAGGACGGGAAAGTAATTTCTTTTTACTTTTTGACCTCAACTGGATATTTCAGGGTTCTTGAAGAAAGGTTAGGGAGATTTTTAAGCCTGGGACACTGGTTGTCTGTGGAGGGCTTAGGGTCTACAGGCTGGTGGCCTTTGCCTTCGTTCTCAGTGTCTGAGCTTCATCCACACAGGTAATTTCAAATAGCCCTCTCCCATGGCCAGCTCAAGCAGAGGTTCTTAACCTGTGGGTCGAGACCTCTTTGGGGGGGTCACATATTGGATAGCCTGCCTATCAGCTATTTACATTATGATTTGTAACAGTAACAAAATTACAGTTATGGAGTGGCAACAAAATAATTTTATGATTAGGGGTCACCCCAACTTGAGGAACTGTATTAAAGGGTCACAACCTTAGGAAGGTTGAGAGGCACTGAGCTAGAGGATCATGGTCACATTTGTAGGCAGCTTTTCCGTTGGAACTGATTGGAACTTACTGACTCCTTTTCTATTTTCATTTATTTATTTCTCAAGATTGTTTTTAAAATTACATTTGTTTCTATTGTGTGTACATGTGGATGCATGAGCATACCACAGAGGGTAACATGCAGTGCTTCCCCTTCCATCATGTGGATCCTGAGAATTGAACTTGACCCCACTGGGCATGGTGGCAAGGGTCCTTGCTTCACTGAGCTGTCACACTGCCCTCCCTTTTGGAGGAAATAATATGACTTATTGTAAATAACTAAAAACATCATACACAAAAACCAGCCAGACCTAAAGTCTGTACAACTCAGCCATCACCTGTACAGTTAGGCATTCTGAATGGGAAGCTTTTGGGATTTACATTAAAATTTATACTTTACTTATGGAATATGTT
Organism: Mastomys coucha; assembly: GCF_008632895.1. Classification (NCBI taxonomy): domain Eukaryota; kingdom Metazoa; phylum Chordata; class Mammalia; order Rodentia; family Muridae; genus Mastomys; species Mastomys coucha. The sequence goes on along the minus strand of NW_022196913.1, from coordinate 17,189,009 downwards.
TTATGCACTTACCCACCACCAAATCCAAAATATCCAGGACAGAGTTAGAACTAGAAAAACATATTTAAGAGCTAGGTTTCATCAGATGTGCTTGAAATGTGGGCTGGGTGTAACCATAGCGCTGGTCCCTTCTGCCCACCTAAGGGAGGTCTGACCATAGCTCCTGTGAGACTGTAGTCACCGTGGTGGCCACAGACAGTGCTCAGTAGAGCCAACATATGTTCCTTTTGCCAGTTTTATTGCTTGGTCCTGGGCAACCAACATGAAGTTCCTCATGGCTCTAACCTCTGTGTGAGGGGCAGGGTCATTAGCTGGTCAGAAATGCTCTATAGTTAGATTCACAGTGGTAGGCTTTGAATGGTGGTAGGAGGGAAAGGGGAGAGTTGGTCTCTAGCAGGGAAGGTGTGTTTTTCTCCTTTTATTGAAGTGGTGAATTTCTTAGATCAAATGATTGGCTTGGCAGGGTGAGGCCAAAGGGCATGCACACTTCTAAGGATTGTATTGCAAGTTGGAAGGTGGCCATTGGAAAGACTGGCCAAACTCCTTTCTCTGTCCTATGACAGAAAAATCATCCTTACTTTTGGCTACCACTTGTAATAGCTAGAGCAGTGTAGATTAAAATCATATTTTTCATGCAAAAATGGTCTAATGTGAAAGTTTATGCTATGTGGATTTTACCATAATTAAAAAAAAAGAAATCTTTATGCACGTTTGTACATGTGAGTAACTTTGTTTTCAGGGAGTGGTTTGAATATACTTTTGTAATTGGGCCTGCCATCTTTCTGTCTGCCTGTTGTAGATGAGAAAGTTGGGCTGAGAGACATACAGTACTTGGACAAAGAGCACATGGCTCATCGAAGGAGAAAAATGTGTTTTTTCTATTTGTTAAAAACAAAACAAAACAAACAAAAAACAACATCAAAACTTTGGGAAAGAAAGATGTTTCAGCAATTCAGAGCACGTGCTGCTCATTGTAGATAACAGGTGTTCAGTTTACAGCATCCACATCAGCCAGTTCATTGTAGATAACAGGTGTTCAGTTTACCGCATCCACATCAGCCAGCTCACAGCTGCTTTTTAACTCCAGCTGCAGGGACTCTAACATTCCTGGCCTCCATGAGCACCTGCACATACATGTGCATAATACACACACACACATAAAAGAAAATCTTAAAATTTTTAGAAATGCTACCCAAAGCAACAAATATTCCCTAGCCATCTTCGAGGTAAGCTCAGTCATGCAGCCCTATATGTAATTTGCATATATAAACATGCAAATCTGTTGTGTATACACACACATACATGTATATATGTATGAAGATGTTTTAAGAATTGACATCATATTGAATATGCTGTTTCTTAATCCATACTTTCAAGATAAAATTATGGTTAAGAGTTAAAGGAGAATTACTTTGTCAGTCATTTTTCAAGAGATGTAATTCCCATGGAAAAGAAATATCACCACCCCGTTACAATTTACATCATGAAGTAGGCTATTCTGGGAAGTTGTGATGGACTGAGTTGTGTTTTCTTCAGATCCCAATCCCAGGACTAACCTGTGTCTGAGAAAGTGATTATTTCCAGACAGGGCTTAATAGAAAGGGAATTAAAGTCAAACTAGGTCATTCAACTGGTCCCGACCAAGGGGAACTGCTATCTTCAGGAGAAAGGAACACTGAAGGCGCCCATGCACAGAGAAAGGGCCATGTAAGGACACAGACACAGAATGGCCATCTGTGAGCCAGGCAGGGGCCTTCAACCGTGCTTACACCCGATCTCCCAAGTGCAGCTTCCAGGATCTCCTGTTGTTTAGATCACGTGGCCTGTGACATTTTGTTAACCCAGCTCTAGCAAAGTCCGCCACAGGGTCATTGCTGGAATCGTAGGCATGCACACACCGTTTCTCACCCCCTCATCTTAATGCACCTGTGCTTTCATCCGAGCGCGTGGCTGGTCATGGCAGCCCAGGCTGCAGGTGTCCAGGGACAGAGGCCCAGGTGCAGTGTCAGATGGGCCTGCAGGCTCCACAGATGCCTCCCTCTCTGAGGAGAATCAGTTTGGACAATGCGTATCTGATGAGTGGCAGGCAAACTCAGTTGACTCGGCTGTGGGGCTGCTCTTTACTTGGGCTGCACGGCTCTAAGTCAGTCAAAGGGCCAGATAGATGGCAGTGCACTGAGGAGACGTGGGGAAGGAAGTGTTCCCCCTGGTTACAGGTCAGGGTGTCAGTTCCTGTATCTTCCTCTTGACTCTTTTTTTTTTTTTCCAAGACAGGGTTTCTCTGTGTAGCCCTGGCTGTCCTGGAACTCACTCTGTAGACCAGGCTGGCCTCGAACCCAGAAATCCGCCTGACTCTACCTCCCAAGTGCTGGGATTAAAGGCGTGCACCACCACCGCCCGGCTTCCTCTTGACTCTTAATCCCATGTTTCATTTTGGACCACTTTCCACAGCTTTGTGCTTTGTTCATGATAGAGATGTTATTTGGTGAGAATTAATCTATTTTAATATTCAAAAATGAAAGGACAGAACCATCATCATTCTTTTCCCACCAAGAAGTCTGTTCTTCAAAGTAGAAATTGGATTGTGAAAGGCACGTGTGTGTGTGTGTGTGTGTGTGTATACACAAATGAACATATGGGCACATGTGCACATATGTGCATGTGCACAGTCAGAAGTCAGAAATTAACCTTAGGTGGTGCTCCTCAGGAGCCATCCCTTGTTTGTTGAGAAAGAGTCTCTGCTTGGTCTGAGTCTCTCTGATTTGGCAAGGCTGGTTGGTCAGTGAGCCTCAGAGATCCTCCTGTTCCTACCTACCAGGCACTGGGATTACAAGTGTGTTGTGGGAAATATTAAAAAAGAACCAAGTTCCCTCCCTCTAACCAGCTACTCTCTGCTCACCAACTCTCTAGCAGGGCCAGAGCTTCTGAGTTCCCTTCACTGCCATGCCAGCCCCATGCAACGGCCAGCAGCCACAACACTCCACAACCTGGTAGAAACAAAACTCTAGAAGCTTATAATTAACAAGTCAGATTTATATATCAATAACTTCTCAATTCACAAGGTACCCACACAATAATTTCAGGGCCAATTGATAATGGTACAAGCTTCCCACCTAGATTAGACAAGTTATCCCAATTATTCTATCTACCTGTGGCTGTTTAAAGCCACGCTGGCTCAGGATCTTCCTGTCCATCTGCCTCCATCTTGGCTTCTTCCTCATCTCCTCTGAGTTGCTCTCTGTCCCTGCAACTCTTGGAGGTACCTCCCTTTTCTCTGTCCAATCATAGGCCTCCTGCTGCACTAATATTTTAATGTAACTGGACAGGGAAAATCCTATCACACAAGTGCATAGCATCACACTGGGCTTTTTGATTGGGAAGTGGATATTGAATTTGAGTCCTCAAGCAGAGAGCATTTTATTGACTGAAGGCTCTCCACAGCCCTAGATGTCTTCTTTAATAGAAATGCAGTAGGAGACTGATGACTTCTCAGACCCTCGGTTTCTGCTTTGGTAGTCACTGCTTTCACCATAGGGCTGTCTGGGGCCAAATGAGATCATCTCTTAGTGGCTTATCTCATATTTGCTGACATAGCAGATACCTGAAAAGTGTTAGGTCCAACTGTATTATTTAACCATCTTATTCAGTGGCACCTTAGGAATCAGAGGAATTAAGAACTATTCTTTGAATTCTAGATGCTCTGGATAACTTAACTAGATTTAAGTTAGAAATACAGTCAACTAGACATAATCAGTTCATGTTTAAAATGCAAAGTTGTTAAAGCTCTGAAGCAGTCCACAGATGGAAGATGTGTAACATGGGGGTGAACTATGAAGACAAAGCAGTGAGAAGAACAGTGCTTGCGAGGACACCTGGCTAGCACTCCTCCTGAGTGACCATATGATCTCATGGCATTCTAACTCTGTGTCTCAGCTTCCTTACCGGTAGGGGCTTGTTCTGAGGCTTAAGTGCACTTCCTGGAGCCTCATTTGGCTACCAGCTGTTGCTGTTCTCTGATTTGGCTCTCCAGATTCTAATGGTGGATGAGAAGTTAGGGTCTTGCAGATGGATTTCTGAAGGACATGGAGGGCAGTCTCACAGTGAAGTAGGCCTACTGATTACCAGATGTCTGGAGACCTACATGCCACCTCTGTTTCTCCTAAGAAGCACATGCCTCCCAAGGCTTTGGGGCCATATGCAGTGTGAGGGGCCTCAGGAACAGCTGTGGGTTTAACACACTGTGTGTGTACATGTATTAATGCTTAGAGAGACTACTGTGGCCCAAGGGTGGTATGGTGCACAGAAGGCATAGAGATGACAGAAAGGATAAATAACCACAGAGACACAACTTAATGCAGATTGCAAAAATGCAAGCAAACAGCAAACACCATCAGTTTTTTTTTGAAGTTCCATGTAGGTCATTGGAAGATGCTTACCTTGGCTCCAAGCAAAGGAGTATGGTAAGGAAGAATGGGATTATTTTGAGTACCAACTCAGTGCTCAGCACCCAGGGTGCATTTTCCAAAGATTCTCGCTCACTGAGAAGGTGGGGAAAGATACTGAGTTGGTCAAGGTGAAGGCTGCTTTGAGAAAGGGAACAACTGAAGACCAGAAAGAGAAGGGTCAGGCTCCAAAAGAGCTGTCTTCCTGGCTTGGAAAGGGCTTGCGATTTTGTAGTTTTCAACAGAAAGTACCATATCCTTGTGATGAGAAACAGGGGACAGAGACTGGAATCTCACAGTCTAAAATGGCGTTTTTAGTATTAATCCCAGATGGCACTCTGGACTGATAATCAAATGCACACTCCATTAGGGAGAACAAAGCAATAATCACCAGAGACCACCATGAATCCACAGAGACAGGCATGATGGGTGACCTTGTGGGGCTTGTAAATTACATCATATCGCTGGAGAGATGGAAGGAATATTGTCCATATGGAGCTATAGTTCCAGACACAGTATCTCTGAGATTCTCTCTTGGTATCCTTGGGGAAATTAAGCTGTGAGATTCAAGAACAAACATCGGAGTGATGACTCACGGGTGTGGAGACAAAATTAGCTCAATGGCTGCTCCCTCTAGATATGGGTGGGGGCCCCAAGAGTTGAGTGCTGTGCTCCTTTTTGAGATCAAAATTGCCATCTGTGCTTCAAATGGGAACACAGAAGACGGGGTTATCAAATCTCTGGGAAATTCAGAACCAGTTAAATATTAGGTGGTAGATATTGGTGCTGAAAGGTCAAGGTCAGGGATGGTGGTGGTGGTGGTGGTGGTGATGGTGGTGGTGGTGGTGATGGTGG
>NW_022196913.1:17166291-17183386 GCF_008632895.1 Mastomys coucha | reverse complement strand
AAAAAAAAAAAAAAAAGGCAGATAAAGGCTGAATGAGGGCTCAGTCGGGGGTATTGCAGTCTTACTGAAAGAAGCTGGTGCTAAAGGGAAGTGCTTGCCTTGCAAGCTCAAGGACAGGAATCTGATCCCTGGAACCACATGAAAAGATCTGGGTTTGGTGCTGCATACTTATGGTCCAAGCACTGAGGAGACGGAGACAGGTAGATCCCTGGGGCTCACTGACCAGCCAGCCCAGCTTAATTGGCATGTCCCAAGCCAGCAAGAGATCTTGTTTCCAAAAGGAAGAAAAAGTTGGAAATATCCTGAGTAGTCAATCCAAGCTTGTTCTATGGCCTCAGCATGCACACACACAGACACACACACACATGCATGCACACGCATGCACACATATACACCTCCGCATATGTACATGCAGAAAGGTAGCAGAGGCATATAGAAAAAGTGGTTTTTCATGCAGCCTAATTTTACTTGAGTCCTGAAACTGTGTAACTGTGTGTGTGTGTATGTATGTGTGTGTGCGTATGTGTGTGTCAGAGAGAGAGAGAGAGAGAGAGAGAGAGAGAGAGAGAGAGAGAGAGAGAGGCATAAACTACTAGGACACATGTGCCAAGTGCTACTACTTTTCTTAAGGAACTTTTTATTGCAAGTTAACATATTTTATTGTTTCAAGAAAGTAATAAAAATTGTTATGTAAGTTTCTGTGGCATGTCAGATGAAGACACATTCCCTATCTCCTTTGATGTTACACAGTGAACCAGTGTTGGCACCGTGAGAGTTGCTGCCACCCTCTGTGGTAGTTTCTGCTAGTCTCATTTGAAGTGTGCTGGGTGCTCTTGTCCTCTGCAGCATGGTTTGCTCTATGTCTTATGGTTTAAGGTCCAGCCCATCATGGCAGGGAAGACATGGTGAGCCTGAGGCAGCTGGCCACGCTGTGTCCACATCTGCAGTTCGGAGAGATGGATGCTGGTGGGTCAAGTTGCCTTTGTAAATTTTTAAATTAATTCCACTACCCAGCCAATGGGATGGTGCTGCCCATATTCAAGAGGGTCTTCCCTTCTCGCCTAATCTCTCTGGAAGTGCTATTCCAGGCATGCCCAGAGGTGTGTCTTTTAGGTGATTCTAAGTCCTGTCAGGTTGACAATGACTATCAACTACCTGAGGGAGGGACCCCTGCTCATAAAGAGAAAAGATTACTTCCATTCATCCCTGGAGGCTCCAGTCCGTGTAGAGTTAGCCCTGCTGATTTTGAGTCTGTGGGGAGAAAGCATATCAACTGTGCAGGTGGGTGGGCTCCATAGCCTACTCGTCTAAGCTACTTCTGGCAGCTTAGGAGGAGCACACCTGAATGGGGTCTGTACCACCTGCTCTTTTGTTTCTCCCACTCTTGTGTGAAGGGATGCTTCACACTATCCTCACTCTGGTGTGAATGGTGTGCCAGGTGCTTGTGTGAGACCTGGTGTTCTTACTCATGGGCATGAAGGCCAAGGCTGTGATTGCTGGCATTTGCTGTCCCAGGGCCCTGATGATCTAAGGAAAGTCACACAAGGCTGGATTCTGGAGCCAAGAGCCAGGATGACCTCATGCTCCATTTATCTTCAGTAATTTGGATTTTAGGCTCCGAGGAGGAAACAATGTGATGAGACTAAGGAATCCTTAGTCATGAGGGTCTGTAGCAAAGGAAGCCCATAGCCTGACTCCCCCAGCATGGCCGTTGCCTGGCTATGGGGACCTCTTTTGCGGTGGGCAAACGTTAGTTGTTTTCTTTCATCTCCATTTTCCATGTATGTGGTGTGGTTTTGTGCATATGGATGTTTTTGCATGTGTGTAGGTTCACATGTATGGGTATACTTTCATGTGGAGGCTTGAGGTTGATGTTAAGAATAATAGAATCATCCCCCAATGACCTAACTTGAGCCAGGGTCTCCTGATCAAACCCAGAACTCACTGACAAAGCTAGTCTTGCTCATCAGTTTGCTCACTGTATTTGTTCTTAGCCTCATCTTTCTGGCTTTGGAGAGCCTGGTGTCCTAGAGTAGCCCTCTGCAGCTGGCCTTTACTAGAGATCTCTCTAGACCTGTAGCTAAAGTGCCTGCATCAGCTGGTAACAGTGAGTGTCTGATCCTGTATCCCCAGTACTCAATAACCACCCAGTATGGAAGCATGAAAACCCAGGTCCCTCCAAGGCAGAAATTTCCACAAGGAAATCAGGGACTTTAGTATGCCATGGGGGACTTGCTTGGCTACTTCTGTATCCATGTACTGCATTATCCATATTCCACAGCTTCTCAGGACTTCTTCATCCATCCTCTTGCAAACCTTACCTCTTGGGGTCTGTTGCTTGGGAAACTGGTCTCAGATGTCACCCAATCCAAGAGCCTTCTCTCCCACTTCTATTGGGGAAGTAAAATTACAAACACACCGTTCTCCTTCTCTGAAAAACTCCCCAGGAAGGAAGAGGGAAAGAGGACAGTTTTGCTATCAAGTGAATATTAAACCAGCATAGGATTCCATTGCAAGCAGTCAACTGTAAGTCACAACAGACAGACAGCAACCTCTCTTGTTACGTGTTCTCAGGACAGATAACTAGATCCTCCAGTAAGAGGATTTGACCTCCCAGGGTTACCTGGATTTCATCTGAGTCAGGTCACCCAGTGTACAGCCTGATCGAGGGTGTGAATGAATTCCTATCTTTGTGACAGGAGATACTTCTGACAGCTTGTAGCCAGGCGCCCACCCAGTTGGGCTTCCAGCCTGTGTTGGAGACAAGGAGATAGATAGGGCTACTATCTCCCTTGGATATTAACATTCCAAAGAGATAGTTCCCAGGTCTTGAGAAAGCTATTTTGGGGTCATGGAGCTGACTGGAGCCTTATTTAGCTTCCAAAGGAATTTACACATATTTTGGAGACATGGAAGAATTTACAAGACTAAGAAGAAGGGAGGGGTTCTTCCTTGCTTATTTTCAACATTAAGAATTATTTGTTTTTTGGTCTTTACTTGTAGACGATGTTTCGGTTGTAGAGCTTCTGCCATGTCCATCTCCGTCATTCTCTCTGCTGCGCTTCCTCTGTGGTCTTTGATAGATACTCAGTTGTATACATGGCACATGCTTCATTATGAGTACAGTTAAAGCTTGTGAACTTGGCAGTGAACTTGAGAACCAGCCTGGGGTGCTCTTTCTCTTTATCCTAGAAGTCCAGTACTCTCAATTTACTGTTTTCTGATTCCCCTTTTGTAGCATGTAGGCATACTTCCCTAGCCAGTAGTTGTAAGCCAGGCCCACTACTTTTGAGCTTAAAAAAGTATACAGAACAAAACAAACCCCAAGGTTCATCTGCTGAGATGGCTCAGAAGGTAAAGGCACAAACCCTTCTGAGCCTTAGGACCTGAGTTCAGTCTGGGCTCCTGTGGCAGAAGGAAGATGGATTTCTGCATGTTGTCCTCTGCCTACCAGGAGAGAATTTACTATTAGGTGAGCATGGAGTGTAGACAAAAGAAAGCACCGGTCACAAAAGAAAATATAGACTATTTATTTTCTAGTTTCAGCTCTGTTGTGCCCTCCTGCTGCTGGATGTGTGTGCATTGAAGTAGCATAAGCCATTTTTACACCCAAAAGAATTCATTGTATTTCATTCCTTTGAGGCAGTGACTGTGAGACCTTGTTCCCTTCTATCACTCGTGCAATGGGAACCAGCTATGATTGGTCACTGAATGTGCTTATCACACGGCCCATTTAGAAAATGTGTTTTTAAAGAATCATTGCGAGGGGAGGTGTTTTGTAATCTGAAGATTTCCCCCTTTGTCTTCTGTTTGAAACTATGTCAAATCATTCTATTATAGTGTTATTACTATACATAAAATCATGAAAAGCCAGCAGTACTTTGCAGGCAGGTTTGGGGCCCATCTTTTGTGGTCCCCATTATTTCTTAGACTGGAGCATGGCTGTGTGCATCTCTGTGCATACCCTTACTAATTTCATCATGTAGATATGTGGGCAAACATGTGCCCATATTCCTGCCCAGGGGCAGCATGGTTGTTTCTTGTCCTGGGATGGTGCATTCATGAGCATCCTTAACACATTTCCTGGTGTGTACATACTCATTTCTCCAGTGGGTAGTCTCCAGGGAATGAACTCTTTCCCCATGCCACTCATGCCTCTGAGAGTTCTGTCCATGGTCGGATTCCTAGCTTCCTGTCTGTCTCCCTCCTCTGCAGCAGGTAAAGTCTGTTATCATGAGCCTTTTTCTTGACCTCAGGACCTTGGCACATGCTGGCTGTAGAGCCTTGGGGCACATGAAACATGAAAGGCTCGGTTCCTCATCCCTACTTTCCCTCCAGAGAACACTGACTATCCAGCCTGGTGGCAGAAATAAGGAAAAGAACGGGAACAACAAGGAACTGGCAGCTACTCTTAGAATAGTTTTTCTGGAGAAATATGCCCTGGTCATATTGTTTTTAAACATGGTGTTTTTTCAGTGGCTGTTATTAATTAAAGCTGAAGGAGGATTCCTTTATAGCTGTAGCTGTGTCTGAAAACAAAAACATAACAACAACAACAACAAAAAACCAAACCAACAACCAAAAAATCAAACTGGAGGCTTCAAAGCGTCCGTAAACCGAATGTCGTGTCATTAGGAAGAATGCAAAAGATTGCCTAGAGATGGTGTACTGGTAAGAGATGTCGGTTCCATAAGGATGTGCGATTAACAATCAGGTGGAAAGTAACTATATGTGTTGTAACAAGTAAAATAACAAAAACATAATTGTTGCCTTTCAGTGGGAACAGAAAAACTCTTTAGAAAGAACAAAGGAAGTTTTTTTTGGGGGAAATATAGGGAAGTATTATGCATAACTGAGAACTTTACTTCCATTGATTCCTGTGTCTGGAGCCCTGTGTTCTAATTTAGCAAGTGGTACCTCTGAGCTGTAAATAGTAAGATACCTAAAGAGGACAGTGGCATTTGGGAGGGACATACAGGATCCTGTGTGGCTGGTGTCTTGGTGAAAACTATCTGGTTGACATGGGGAGGACAGTGTGGATACTTGGTTCCCAAGGTCCACAAATTACTTCCCCAGGCTCCCTGTGCAGACTTGTCCCCCACACAGCCATTGCTATTCCTTGGCCCAGTAGTCCCTGTTGTGTATGGATGTGTTTCTCCTTACAACATTCTTAATATTTATCTTTTACTAATGTTTTAATTCCTTGATAGTCTCGCTAATTTATACAAGGTACATTTGTCACGCCCACCACCATCCCCTTCTGTTCTTTCCCTACCACATAGAACTGTAACACTTTGCCTGAGGTTTTGTTTGGGAGTTTAGTGAGATGTTGAGCCTAATTGTAAACCTTATTTTCCTGACTTCAGTGTTTGGAATCCCATGTACTCACGTAGCAGTTGGTGTCTTTAAGCTATAAATAAGGACAATTGACAGTGAAATGTTGATAGTTTCGATACTTTTAAAACTTACCATTCCCTAGTTTGTCTTCTTGATTCTACTTGGAGGTTTTTGTTTGTTTGTTTGTTTTGTTTTTTTGTTTCTTTTATTTTGTTTTTGGATTGTCATTTAGCCAGTTTCTTTTCTCACTTGGAGAATGCATTCGTTTGCCTAGCTCCAGCATGAAAGTTAAGTACAATGCTCATCTGTTCTAGTCATTTCATTTCTGAATTTTATTTGTTTGTTTGTTTTTGAGACAGGGTTTCTCTGTGTAGCCCTGGCTGTCCTAGAACTCACTCTGTAGACCATGCTGGCCTCTCATTTCTGAATTTTAAACTACATTTATTCATTCTTTTCAGTCAAGAGAGAGAGAGAGAAAGAGAGAGAGAGAGAGGGAGAGAGAGAGAGAGAGAGAGAAAGAGAGAGAGAGAGAAAGAGAGAGAGAGAGAGAGAGAGAGAGAGAGAGAGAGAGAGAGAGAAAGAGAAAGAGAAAGAGAAAGAGAGAGAGTGAGACAGCACGCAGTTTGGAGACTGAGCCTGGTGTAGAATGTCTCTCTGTTCACAGAATAATCACCTGCTCTGCTTCCAGTGACTGTACTGTTTGTATGCAATTATTTGTTTTTGGTATGGATGCATGCACTGTGGTACACTTGTGGAGGTTAGTAGACAACTTAACACAAACCAAGTTTCTCCTGCCATGGGGGTTCTCAGTTTGGTGGCAGATATGTTTATTCACTGAGCATCTTGCTGGCTCCAGATTTACAGTATATTTATTTTAGATTTAGTTATTTTATGTGTATAGGTGTTTGCTTGCATGTGTGTATGTGCATCACATGTGTGCCTTGTGCTCTTGGAGGTCAGAAGAGGGCATTGGATTCTCCAGAACTGGTGTTAAGGATGGCTGTCAGCTTCCATGCTGGGAAATTAACCTGAGTTCTCTGCAAGAGCAGCAAGTGCTCTTGATCACTGACCTGTTCCTTCAGCCCCAGATATAGTGCCTTTTAAAAGAAGTATGTAGAATGATATACGATGTTCTTTTTTTTTTTTTTTTTTTTTTTTTTTTTTAATTGAGACAGGTTTTCTCTGTGAAACTGTGGCTGGCTTGAAACTTTCAAACTTGCAGTGATCCTCCTGTCTCTGCTTCTGAGTACAGCAATCCCAGGTATGTGGTACCTTCCTAAAGGTTGCACTTGCCCTTAATTTTATATCAGCTTTAGGTTTTAGAGATGGATGCAAATGGCCTTTATTCTGGGCCATGGTAATTAATGCCTGAACTAGTCTCTTTGGGAGCAGTTTTTGGGGTCAGAGAGGTAACTTTTAACTATAGATTTGAAATCCCAGGCAATTCTGTTTACCTGAGATTAACAAATGCAAGCAAAGATCAAGACACATCCACATAAGACAGACTGAAAACAAATCTTTGTTGTTATAGAGTGGAATGAGGGATTCATTATCTCTGGAAAGTGGAGTGATGTCCCTCCATATTGCTAATTTACTGTAGTATCTCTGAGCTCCAATTTCAGTTTGCTTTTCCATTAAGTTCAGTGCTCCATTGATAGAGTGTATAACCCATCCTTTGTTAGCCTGTGATGTGGTTCACAAGCTACTTTAATAATATCTTGAGCTGCCAGCTCCCTGTGAGGTTTTAGGTAAGGAAGATGATGGGCAGCTATCATTTCAAACATGTGAGACAATGTCATTATGGTTTATAAAACCCGGTCAATGTTCTACCCAAGAAAGTCCTCCATGGTCTCTGCTTCAGAGCCTGCCCTGATTTTCCTCAGTGATGAACTGTGGTGTTAAGGGCAAGTGAAATAAACCCTTTCCTTCCCAAGTTGTTTTCGTGTTTTGTCTCAGTAACAGAAGGTACGTAGTAGTAGACAAAGCAGCCACCACAACTGAATCTAGAAAGACTGGCAATGCAGCAAGCTCTCACAAACATGCTTTAGAAAATCTCTCTCTCTTGTCTGTCTTTCTGACTCTGTTTCTATCTGTCTCTGTTTCTGTTTCATTCTCTCTCTCTCTCTCTCTCTCTCTCTCTCTCTCTTTCTCTCTTTCTGTGTGTGTGGAGGTGCACATGTGTCATGGTGTGTGTATGTGTGTAGGTCGGAAGACAACCCTGGGTGTCAGTTCTTGAGTTCTATTCAGTTCAGGGCAGAATCTTGGTGATCGTGTTTTTTCAAGCCAGCTACTTGGCCCATGATTGTCCTGTCTCTGCCTCTCAGTTTTGTTGTAGAAGTGCTGTGATTACAGATATGCTGTAAGGGTCCAAGATTTGCCAAAGAATGACACCCCAGACTCAAATAGTATGTAAATGCAAAGAATGTTTTATTTTGCAGAAGTCCAGAATAACCATGACCAAGATAGAGAGACACCTGAGTGAACTCGGAGGCTCAATTTAAAGCATATTATGGAAATTCCAGTGTGGGTGACCTTATTTTGCTCTATCTCTTAGGGATATTCCAGAATTATTATCGGGGCATGGGGGCTAGAATCTATTGTTGAGGAATTCCAGGGTAGGTGGCCTTATCTTGCTCTATCTCTTAAGGCTATTCTGGAACTATTACTGGGGTGTGAGGGCTAGAAACTCATTGTCCTTGGTTTAGGCTAGGTGGTGGGGTAGTTTCTAAGTAGCTTCCTGAAGCCTAGGTTTTTAGGCCTAATCTCCTGAACTGCCAACTTGAAGCCTGTCATGGAGTCTACCTGTCTTATTAACACACTACCGCATGTAGCCTTCTGTGGATGCTGGAGATCAGAACTTGGGTCCTCATGCTTGTGTGCCAACCACTTTATCCACTGAGCCATCTCTCTAGCCATAAATGCTCTTTGGTTGTTACTCATGTCCTTTTTAAATGATTAAAATGAAATGGCTTCTGCTATCACAAGCTTTCAGTGTGACAATGGCATGCTTATAGGGCTCAGTCAGAAAGACCCAATTTCAAAATTTCCTACTTGCAATCAATCTGTTTCTTCATAAACACTTGAACTTCCTACCTGCCACTTGAGGGTGTGAATGCTTCAAGAGCTTCCAAGACACATATGTTACGCTCAATGTGTGACCTGGTTGCTACTGTTGTGGATAGAGAGGAACATGGGGTAACCTCTCATGGAATATCAGAGGCCTCAGGAAGTCGTGTACTGGAGGAAGTTGTGGTGGGCTGTGGGTGGGGTAAAGGCTTTACAGTAGGACAGGATTTGACATCGAGATAGCACACACTAACTCAGGGCCTTTGGAAGCATCACAGTCCTGGCTGATGAATCAGATATGTTTCTGAGAAGGGCAAGGCAGGGTGCTGAGAAATTGGAAATGGAGCAGTGAGTATGCTCTGGCCTGGGCTGAGAGCAACAACAGATGGATGTAATGGACATGAGGTAGAAATGGACAGAATACAGAATGATGAAGAGTTGCATTGTAGAAATGTTGGGGGAGGGGTAGGAATGGATCACGAATGAGTTAAAGGTGCCTTGTATCGGCCATTGAGTGACAAGTGACTATGAGTGAACACAGGTCATAGAAATGTATAATGGTAACGGATGTGAAAGGAGAGTTATCTCTTTCATAGGAAAATCTTTTAATTGAATTCTGAATTATGCGATGGTTTTTGAGCAAGGATGGGCCATTGTCATCATGTGTCATTATTCTGTCAGCTCAGATTATGTTATATTTCTGCAAAAATATTTCTGCTGCGCCAATATTAGACATTTGGAAACATAATTTAATGGTGAGTCAACTGGCATGCAATCCTTCCAGACAGCATAAGGCTCCTGTACGCACACCTCTCTTTTATTTTGGCATTTCTTGAAAGGTATAAACCACAGCTCAATAAATATCTTTACGTTTGCCCAATAACTTTGCACACAACCTGTAAAACTAGAGATTTTAAGCCACGGGTAGGAAATGAATGTTGTAAATTTCGGAGATGCTCCTGTGAGTTGTTGCCTACCTTTCATTTAAGTCGTCCCAACGCTGTGTTTGTATTGGAAATAAAGACGCCACTTTCCACTGGAGAAATAGGATCTTGCCACTAGGCAAAGTGTGACTTGATTTTAAAGAATCATATTGAACAAATATATGCCTTTAAATTATTCTCCGGGTTGGTACTTAATATCTCTAGAATCTTTCATTCCAATGGGCAGCCGAATTGAATGGTAGATGATGCTGGGAATCAACTTGGTCATAAACTGATAAACACATTTTAAGAAGCAGATGAGTGGGGAGAGGCAGCCTGGAAAAGGCTTCTTTGATCTGACCCAGCCAAAGAACAACCTCCCGTGCATGATGCTCTAAAGCTGAGAGCTGCAGGGGACATGGCTGGAAGTTTTGAATGGGTAGTTTTGCAGAACTAGGTTTCTTCTCATTTTAGGTTTGAGTTTCTGAGCGCCCCCCCCCCCACCAGAGGGGCAGGTTTGGTGCTTAGTGTCACCTTAGAGCAGCACGTCTGGTGACACAGCACCGCTGTCCTGAGATCCGTTGAGAGCAAAGATTACAGGTGTTGTTCCACTATGTGGATCAAGCCCAGGATGTCATGCTGTTGGCAAGCCCCTTTGCCCACTGAGCTATTTCCTTACTATCCTTGACAGTCATGGAGATGAAAAATGTCCCAACACCGACAGTGGAAGGACACTTCATGACAGCTCCAGCTTTCCCCAAGTCTTAGGTACCACCAGGGCCAGTTGTATGTTCCGAGCCTCAGAGCGACTTCCAGTAACATCACTTCCTTGTTTTCTTAAATTAAACTACCTAATAAAACAGAGGAAGTGAAACAAATGTTTACATAGGCCAAGAACCACTACTGAATAATGGCTTATTAAGATAGATAAAAGGAAATTAGGTTTCTGTTTTGGAATTTTATTTAAGGGAAAGGCTATGGTTTTGAAAGTGGATATTACCAGCTTCATATTAAAATAAAGTTCAATAAATACTAGATAATGTAACTGGCCATTAAATTGTTCTGATAATTGTTTGTAAAAGATTTAGTTGTGTTTCTATGGCTATTTAGTGGCTTTTCATTTATTAGTCCATCTGACTGAGAAGGGATAGTATAGCGAAACCCATTGCTGCTGATTCTTAAAACTCAGGGCAACAGAATTCCGGGATTTGGATCCATCTACTCAGCCAATTTTGGTATATAAATGTTCAGGAAAGAGCAAAGTAACTGGTTTGAAAATGGACAGACTTATTGTTCTTGTCATGCTCCCCACTGAACAAGAGTCTGAAGTTGATTAAAAGTGCATGAGGAGATGCGCAGCTGGCATACAAACATGCTGCCATTCTATAGAGGAACTCGGGCATTTATGGAATTTGGATCTGTGTGTGGGAGTCTCTGAAACCAGTCCCAGGAGATAGTAAGGGGTGACTGTGTCCAAGGCCACCTCTCAGAGTCAGAGTCCTGTCATGGCTTCAGAGTCCTATTCCTGTGTGTGTCTCTGTGCTTATGAAGACACCCACCTCTCACCTGTGGGTGTCTGCTGGAGCATCCAGGTGCGCTTCCTTGAAGAACACACCTGACCCCTCAGTTGTTTGGGTCCTGTATCCTCCTCCTTCACCTGTCAGTGGTCTACTCATCATGGAATGCTTTTCAAACTGTGTTCTGTGGAAGCTGATATGCTAACGCTGGTGCTGACCTCCACAGAAGCCATGGTCAGAAAGTTCTAGAATGGATTCTGGGACAGTATTGTTAAGTTCGCTTTGGACCCCGGATTGTATTTAGAATGATTATAATGTTTACTTTTATGTTATATATAATATACACTTTATATTATAATGTATATTATATATAATAAAATATGAGGATGAGATTTAGGGAAGTATTCCTGGGTATATCTTGGAGCTTTTATAACACGCTAGTAGATTAGAGAATCTGAAAAGTTTTACAGAAACCTGCTTACCTTTGCTTGACTCAATTTCCTCAAAGCTGTCGATGGGACTTTTAACAAGGTGCAATCTACTTATTAAAGTCTAGCTAGTTAGTATTCTCTGGAACACCGAGTTCTAATTTCTTGCATCATTGAGTTTCTCCTACTAATGAAATGGCAGAGATGGGATGGCTTTTATAGTCCTGGACTCTAGTCAGGACAGAGGTCAGAACAAGTCTTCAGTGAAGGATCTGTTGAAAGAAGTACAATAATGTTAAATACTCCAGAAGGAAGAAAGGGGGGGGGCAGACTAATAAGAATTCAAAGTTAGCTCCCTGAACTCTGAGCTGTAGAGTTTTATGTATACCTAGTAAGCATACTATAAAAGCCCCAGGACGTTGGTTTGAGGGTTGAAGGAGGCCATGTGTTATTGAAGGTTCTGGGGAAGGGCTACTGTCCTCACCCACAGGGAGACATTGTTATAGCCTTGTAATGGCATGAGTTGATTGATTATGGTGACAGTTTCTGGCTGTGAGTATTAGGTGTGCATGAGGATTCCTGGAGAGAAGCTGTGCCTACAAAGGCTGACTGAAACTTCAATGCTGTGGAGAGGTTATGTCCAGAGCCTAATGATAAGACAGTTATCTTGGGCTCTTTATTCATAGTCTACTAAATAGTGGTTCCCTGGCCCCTCCCCCTTTCTGTGTCTGACCTAACAGAATAAGCTGACCTAGTGTCCTGACAAACAGATAAAAACCTTTGGAATGCACTAACTTAACAAAACCCTAGTTTCCCAACCATCAAAGAGCCAAGAGTATAGTCAGATAGCATCCAAGGCCACTCCTTATGCAGTGTTCTCCAGCTTGGCAGAACCTGCCTACCTTATGTCTCTACCAGCATATTTGAAAAGTGTCTTGATTTATGACTTTCTTTACTCTGCTACTATAAAAAGCTCCTGAAATTGTTGCCTCACTGGAACATGGAATCTGGGGTGACCTAAATCTGTGCTCCCTGGGTCATGGGTTCTCATATTTGGATCCGGAATAAACCACCTCTTATTCCTTTTGTGGTAAGAGTTGTGCATTTGCACTGATATGGGGAAGCTTCTGTAGTCAAGTGGGCTAAGGGGCTAGAATAATTTACAGCCATGGAGGTAAAGTTGAAGTGAATCAAGTCAGAACAAGGTGGACAGGTGCCTGGAGCCAGGCCTGTAAAAAAGACACATGCTCAAAATCATGTTTTCCCCAACATTTCTTCTTTTCTTGTGTTCTTTATCCTTTTTTTACTTCTGAGCAGGAATTTGGAGATTGTTTGAAATTAATCATATAAACTATCACTTATGCTCCCCCACCCCGTTACACTCCCCATCTTTGGCTCTAGGACTGAGGTGCACCATGCCTTTCTTGCCACACATTCCATTGGCACAAAAGGCTAAACTGGCAGCTGTGGCCTTCTGTAGGGTAAGAATCAGTTCTGATGTCAATCTTCTGTGCTCTCTTCTGTGCTCAGCATCATGCTTGACACAGTAGGTATGGAATGCATGAGTGCAGAGGAATGAAGGAATAAATACCACTGCATCCTCATCCTCTCTTTCAATGCTGATGTCATGAGATCTGGCAGAGATCCTTATGTACCACATAGTTCATAGTATAGGTCTCTACTGCTGTTAGGAAGGTCCTAAATAATGCAAGTGTAGAAATAAGAGCCAAGTCTGCAGATGAACGGCATTGCACCAAGGCAGAAGAGCACCAAAATGAAGGGGGTGGGGATCAGTAGGCTGGAGAGTAGCGTTGAGTATGCCCACACAGCCTCCTTACTTACATGGTGGGAAGTGAGCATGTGTTTGCAGCACTTATGATTCAGTTAGACATTTCAGTGTGTATGTGTGTATGTAGGTGTATGTATGTATGTATGTAGGTAGGTAGGTATGTAGGTATGTGGTTATGTAGGTGTATGTAAGTGAGACCCAAAAAGCGTATGGTAGACTAACGCTTTGGGAAGTTTTCATGCAAATCTGAGCCATCATTTAATAACCACATCACTCACTACTTCTATGAACACCTGCTCCGAAGACACTCTATGAAGTCTTTAGTATATAGCTAACCGTAATTTTATGTTGCATTATTTCTTCTTGGGTTCCAGTTTGGAATTTAGGCTTCTCCACCCCTACTACCCCTGGTTTGAGCTTGTAGGGTCAGGGATGGTGCCTTAAGAGCCCAGTGAATGAATGATTAGTGCTTGTGAACTATGGTCATTCCTGAAGTTGGCATTCAAAAGGAACATACTATCCAAGCAAATGGACTCTTGGCTTAATTTCTTCTTTTTAAAAAAAGAATTTTTATTAAAAATTTTTAATTATTTTATTTATTTATATCAGAAATGTTGCTCCCCCTCCCAGTGGTCCCCCTTCCACAGTTTTTTACCTCATCCTTCCTCCCCTTGCCTCTGAGAGAGCTGCATCCTCCTTCCCTGGGGCATCAAATCTCTACAGGATTAGTGCCGCAGTTAAGGTTTTACTGCTGTGACCATATACCATGACCAAGGCAACCTGCCTGGAGGTGCATGTTTCTGCCTTGATGATAATGGACTGAACCTCAGAACATGTAAGCCAGCCCCAATTCAATGTTGTTCTTATAAGAGTTGCCTTGGTAATGGTGTCTGTTCACAGCAATAAAACCCTAAGACAGGATGCTCTCTCTATAGTTAACAGCTATTTTGTTCCTATGCATATAAGTTATATATGTACATATCACAATGAAAGAGCCTGAGTTTGGTTCCCAGCATCTGTGTTGGGTGGTTTACAGCCTTCCTTAACTTCAACTCCAGGTGATCTAGCATCCTCTTCTGGCCTTAATGGTCATCTGCACTCCTGTGTACATTCTTCTCTCCCCATATAAAGGAGAAAATCCTTTTATCTCTTTTAATTAACTGTTATTTACCCGAGGATGCTGTTAACCCACATGGATACTACTTACTGATACTAGTTAGTGGTTGGACAACCAGTCTTTTTTTTTGAAAACTAGAGACTGTTGTGAAACATGGTCCTCTAAGCATAACAAACATCATTGTCTTTATGGAAGTTGATCATTATTGGCCTTGCTTATGTTATGCCATAGAAATAGACAGTAGGGAGGGTCCTCACACTTTACCCGAGAGCCCAGCTCTTTGTTCCTGACACTCCCTGATAGCCATATGCATGTAATTCTTCCTCGGTGGCCAGTGGTTTTGTGGTTTTAGGAGGTGTTAGAGTATTTAGGGTATGGGAGGCCAACTAAGGGGAGGGACTGTGTGTGGCCTGTTATGGGGATGCTCGCATTCATGCTGCTCTGCTCTGGGGTCTCCCAAGCACCTGTAAATACCCCCTCACCCATGCTGCATGAACAAGCCCAGTATACTTACTGGTCACCAATATGGGTTTGAGTAGCATCCTCATTTGGGCCTATGTCATTAGAGTCCTGTCTGGGATGAGTGGAAATCTGTTTCCCTAGGAAAAGCTGATGCAACAGGAGACTTCAGAGGGAGCTGGAACAACCTCACTTTCCCTGTTAGTTTCAGTGTGAGCTTTAGCATGAAGCCTTGCTCCATAGTAATGAGGTCTGGAATAGGTACAGGAGAGCTAACCCTTGCAGTGTGTCCTGAGGTACTGGTCTTACTGACTGACTATCACCGAGGAGGCTCTCTGAGAGACAGGACTATCCCTCCTTCCCGACTTGCCTCCCAAGCAGCTGAAGTCTGGCTCTGCCTGGTACATGGTCAGAAGTGTAATTTCATTAGTGTCCTGGAGCTAATGAGACTGCTGCCTCCAAGCTGGAGAGCTGTCAAGAAGCAGGAGCGACTGATGAGAGCTGATGCTGGGCAGGACTTCAATCTCTGCATAGCCACAGCTCTGTGGGGAATGTGTGCCCTCCTCAGGGATCTAGGCTTCCAGGTCACAGCTTGAAAGTGACATTATAGGGTAGGCTGCTGGGCATCGGGATGAAATAACATCGGGGTACACCAGCAGCAGAGTGGGTACTCCATGGATGACTGTGTCCGAGGCAGGAAGGGGTCAGTTAAGCCTTGTGTCCAGCTGCACATGGCATCTTGGTGTATGTGGGTCGTGCCTTGTGCCTTGCTAGTGTTGGTGGTTTTTAATAAATTCTATCAGGGTTGGCTGCATACATTTTTTAAAAAGTATTTTTACCTCTTCATATTTTCATACATGTGTTTTGTACTCATTCCCTTCTTACCCTCTTTTATACCCACCTCCCTCACTTGGGATTCCTTACTTCTCTCAGTACATTCCCCTCCTACATATACTTATATGTATATACATATGTATACATGTACATCATTCATATTCACATTCATATATGTATATATTTTTTTAATGACCCATTGAGTTTAATTATGCTTTCTTGCATGAGCATGGGTTTGAGGGATTATTTACTTGTTCATGGATAACTTATCAAGGGTTATACCAATGGGGGAGGTTTCCCTTCTCTGACATCTGTCTAACAGTTCCTCAGCTAGGGTTATGGAATCCAGATTTTAAAGTGATTAGGATTGGTTTTTTTTCAATGAGAGACTGTACAGAGTAGAATCAGCTGTAGTTTTAAAAATGTGTGAACATTCATAAAAAGAAGCAGGTAAAATCTAAGGCATATTTTATTCAGTAGCTGTGTTTCGTTGAGTCACACAGCGAGAATTTGTGAAGGCAAAAACCTGAACTCCTGGGTCTTAAGTTGGCAGTTGGATGCAGGAGAGCATTTTCAGTTCTTGCTACAGACTGTACCACAGCACTGAAGGGTTCCTGAAGTCTTTGCTGCTGCCCAAGTTTATGTGGGAACATCAGTAAAAAAAAAAAAAAAAAAAAAAAAAAAAAAAAAAGTCAATGTTTGCTGTTAGTGCTCAGGTTTCAGGTTTAGTCTTTCTACAAAGGGACAAAACAAGTCAATGGACCCTAGCTGGAGCGCGTGCTTGGTGCTAGAGGATGTGACATGGAGTTAATTGTCTTTGTTTAAGTCTAAACAAAAAGATCTGAAAGATAATGAAGTAAGCAAATGAACCCCCTCTTTACTGCAGTTTGGCTATGGATGCCCATCGTCTGAAATGGTTCCCCCAAGAGGCTGTCATCCAAGCTTTTTAATTTGATTTTGAAAGCTGTGCTTTGTTGAATATTTGATGATACCAACTGCAGCTCTCTGCAGTGCCTTCTCCGTGAGTGAGTGAGTCCCTGCTGGCAGCTGCAGGAGCCTGTCCTTTCAGAGATTTCCAGGAGTTGACTTGATTCTCTATGAGGGGATAGCAAGAAGGAACATGTCGATCTCAGTCAGTTTAGCAGGCCCTGGGTGGTTAGGGGGACACTCGGAATCTCCTCCCTTCTTATAAACATCCCGGCAGTCCTCTGGTGCGCAGAGGGCCAGGATCTGTAGCCATCCTGTACTCCAGTGAGGGCTGTTCTGCTGAGTAATGTCTCCAGGGATGATGGTGAGGATATCCTTTGGTTTGCAGTAATTTTCAGCTTCATGTCTGTGCTAGCCTGGGCTTTCATGCCTGGAGGGCCGAGAAGCAGGGCCTATAGTTGTGTTTAGAGGGCTCTCTAAGGCCAGAAATTGGTAGGTTCTGTGGATCCATTGAAAAGAAAGTTTGCATGTTAGGGGCTGGTGATTGACAGCTGTAGATTCTCAGCCATGGAGCTCTTAAAACACTCAAGCAGCAACAATAGCTGCTTTTCTTGAATGATTTCCCCAGTCCACTGGACACACTGATATGCTGGGAGGCTCAGCAGAGATCAGGGAGGTGGAGGGAGGGAGGGAGGGAG
>NW_022196913.1:17160665-17166255 GCF_008632895.1 Mastomys coucha | reverse complement strand
GAGGGAGGGAGGGAGGGAGGCTGGAAAGCATGCAGAGAAGACTGTGGCTCTCACTGATTCACCTACATTCCTGGGCATGGGGTAGTGCTTTAAAGGGCTTGAGAGAAGATGGGTTTATGCTCTGATTTTCTTTTGAGTCCTTTCTTTGACAGTTATTAGCTCTACTGTTTTTTTTTTTTTTTCATCATCCTGTAACTGCCTGTTGAAAATAGCGTGTCGTTTAACTATTTATGTTAGAGAGTTTCATATAATGTACTTTGAATATATTCCCCTGTTTCAGTTCCTCCTATAACCACCCTATTGACCTTCCCATCCCTTCCCACCCAACTTTGAAATTTTTCTCCCCATTCTCTTCTTCCTTCTTCTCTTTCCCCAACTCTTCCTCCTTCCTCCTCTTCTTCCTCCTCCTTATTTCCTTTCTGTCCTGGCTGAGTCCATTTTGTTATCCAGCTAGTCTTGGGGTGTAGGGCCTACCCCAGTGTGTGGTTCAGTCACCATGGGCCGTGTCATTAAAGAAAACTGACTTTTTTTCTCCCAGCAGCTGTCAAATGCCAATAGCTCCTCACCCTGTGATAGAATTTTGTAGTCTGTTACTTCTTAAGAGTTTTTTTTTTTTTTTAAATGTGGATAGGTGTCCAAGCCTTCTGTCCTTTCTCTTTAGTCTGTTCTCCCTGCTTCCTTAGGATGGAGCTGAGAAAAGAGGTCTATTCTGTAATTGTAGTTTTGGTGAAAAACAAATGTTGAGGCTGTTTAAGTTAAAAGTTTTAGATTATACTTGCTGTAGTCTCGTTCAAAGGTCTGGAACTAGCCAACTGAACCTAGCTGGAGAGGGTACTTGGTACAAAGGATGTTCGATGAAGTTATTTTTTTCTTCCCATGCTAGGGATCAGGTACTCTGCCCTGTGCTTGCAGGGTGAACATTTTGCCACCAAGATGTACTCTGCTTTCTACCTCTGCTAACTTTGCTTGTGAGTAAGGAGAGCAGAGCTAGTCAGGTTGTCTTCTGTCTTGGATGCTCTGCCATTCCATGGGATCTGAGAGCAGTGGGAGAGCTCTTTTGGTTGTTTGGACTATTGATTTCAACTCACAAGGGGTTTAGTGTATTCACTTCGATGAGAACTAGGGATATCTGCTCTTGCTTTATTTTCTTAACCAGCCACAAAGTAACAAAGTTGCTTAAATGTCTCAGGTTGTATTTTCATCTATAGGCCGGTAGAAAATTTTCCTTTGATAGGTCCTACTGATTTCTCTTTACTTTGGGTGGTGACAGAATGTGATGCCTCTGATTATATAACATGTTAGGATGATATTAAATTTTATTTTAGAGTGAATATGAATTTATCATTTTCTACATATTGTCTCATTAGGTTCTAATTTATTTTTCTACCCAGACAACAGAAGGTCATTTTGTTTTTGTTTTGGACTTATAAGCATAGGCTCTGGTGTGTGAGTGCCATTTTACTGGGTGAAGTATGTTTTAATTTCCTACTGAATATGAAAAGTGACTAGATTTGCACTTTTACTTTGGTACTTACTTGTGATATTTGAAGTAATAAATGGTAAAGTAAGCTAATCCTCCTGGAACTTTAGAAATGCTTTGGGTTCATTTGCACCTGAGTAGGTTATGTGCACCATATGCAGTTTGGTGGAAATGCATACCGCCAAAACCTGCAGCTTTACTATTATATACTGCATAAAATGATGTATGCATGCATACCTTTGAGATTAGCTGCTCAATACTGACTTGGCTATGGTTTAGATACTATTTTAAGTCTTTTATTTATGTATTGAGCAATTGTTGTATACATTCATTATTCTGGATGGTGAGATTCAATAATCAAAAAAAAAATAGCCAAAGTGATTCTTTCTTTTTAACATTTGTGTATTTCTGTGTGTGTCGGATGTGGTGAGCTCACATGTGTCACAGTGCACAAGTGGAGGTGACAGGACAAGTCGCATGACCCAGTTCTCCCCTTCCATCGTAGGTGCCTGAGACTGACCTCAGACCACCAGGTTTGTGCAGCAAGCTCTTTCGCCAGCTGTGGTATAAGGGGTTGGGGAGAAGGTAGGATTATGGATGAGAATTTGAAGGTGGTAGCTTTGCAGTTAAGCCCTCTGGGTCTTAGCCACACAGTCTAGGAAGCCTCCCTTGCTAAGAGAAGACTGTGAGCAATGAGAAAATCTAGTGACAGAAGCACTAGATGGACAGAAGCAGCTTTGCGCTTTACAAGAATATGCCGGTCTTTTAACATTGCCTTCATAACACATGTTTAGTAATCCTTTTGGTAAACTGGGCGTAGGAAGTATGTCTATACTTTCAACACTTAGAAAGCTTAGAGACCTGAGGGTCATGAGTTCAAGGATAGCCTGGATGACATTGTAATACCTTGTCTTTTAGAAAAAAAAAAACTTTACAGGAAAGAAGTTTGTTAGGTTGCTTCCTGTGGTGCAGGACATTGGTAAACAAAAGAGGCTACTTCCATAGATGGATGAAACCTCCCTCTGCCCATCAAATTTTCATTTTATTTTATTTTTATTTGCCATCTTGGGTCCTTGGTAGCTACTACAACATTCCTAAGGTTTCCATTACCCCATCAGTAGGATCTCCTAAGAGGTATAAACCTTTCTTTTGCTATGAAAAAGAACTTAACTTTTCTGTATGCATTTATTTTATAATTGCATATGTATTTATAATACTTAATCTTCCCTAGCCAGTCAGGAAGAGCAACACAGCTGACTAAGGAGTAGTCATCAGGAACCATGCGTAGTCATGAGCATCTATCTCTGATAGGAATTAATTTTGCAATTTGGAGTGTTAGGGGTTGAACCCATATTCTGTACCCTGCTCCTCCTTGGTACCACTGAGCTACAGCCTCAGCTGAGTTTTGTACTTTGTTCTGGGTATTTAACCTGACAGTCACACAAATAGGAAGTTCCAGCAATAATGGGTATTTTCAAAATATAACTTGGAGGGGTTGGAGATGGCTCTGTGGTTAAGAGCAGTAGGGTAGGGGCTGCTCTGAAGAACCCACGTGTAATTCCCAACATCCATATGATGGCTCACAACTCCCTATACATCTAATCTCTGAGATCTTACACCCTATTCTGGCCTCTGAGAGCACCAAAGATGCATGTATGTAGGTAAAAGTACCACACATATAAAAATAAGTTCTCTCTCTCTCTTCCTCTCTTTCTTTCTCCTTGGAATTTGAAATTACAGTTTCAAGCCACTCAGGGATGCAGAGATTTGGACAGTTAAGTTGGCACCTGCCTGTAATTCTAGCATTTGGGAGATAGAAGCAGGAGAACTACAAGTTCAAGGCCTGCCTGGGCTACTTTGTGAGTTCTAAGCTAACAAAACAAGAACTGTTTCTAAGAGGCTTAGAGGCTGTGTCAGACCTGTGCTGTGGAGCTGCAGGAGGAAGCAAAGGATGCAGACACAGCCTAGCTGTGCTCAGCAGTGGTTCTGGAGAGCAGACTCTCTGTAGGCGTAGGGCCGTGTGGCAGTGGGGGCGGAGAGGTGGTGGAGGTGTGTGCACGACACCATTGATTCTCCATCTGTGTTCTGGGTAGCTTTCATTCCTGGAGGTTCCAGAAGGTATTGATTGTGGTACAGAGGAGATGGAGGCAGATGGTCAGGTTTTTCTTGAACATCAGTTCTTCCCCCGTGAAGAGGAGGTCTTAAAATACTTGGCTTTGAAATGCCAGCAGCGGCATGAATGATGCCATGCAGTCGTCGCCAAGAGTGGCACAGACACTGAACTCTCTGCAGATAGGAGACCTTATTTCAAAACCTGTTCATTGCTTATCTATGAAAACCTATCACAGCTGGACTGTGCCCCCACCTCCACCATGTTCATGGAGAACTGAGGATTGGACCCTTGTGCACGCATGCGAGGCAAGCACTTTACCCACTGAGTACATCGTCAGCCCCTCACTGTTTCCAAGAACACATGGTGGGGCCCCTCCAGAGTTCTTGGATTGGTAGAGCTGTGATTTATTCTCCCCCTTCCCATTGCTCGCTCCCCTTACAGTGTGCTAGAACTCCGGTCTTGGAGCCCAAGGCAACCTTATATTGAGAGTTTGACAGTTAGCTATGTTGTGTGCTATCAAAATATCAGGTGTTAAGAGGGGACATGTGGGGATCTCTAAGATTCGCTCCTTTGGGCCTTGTTACTCCCTCTGGTTTCACCAGAGGATGCAGTGCAATGTTTCCAGATGGGCCGCAGTGATCTGTGTGCTCATGTCCGGAAGCGTCAGAGTCTAGTACCACACACTGAGTAATGTATCTGTTTGCTTTCCAAACAGATGAGGGATTATGATGCTCTGCAAATACATACAGTTCCTTTGCTACACTTGGCTTGCTCTGGTTGGTTCCCAAGAGGCTGAAAGCAAGAATGTGTGTGTGTGTGTGCGCATGTGCATGTGTGTGTGCATGTGCTTGTGTGTGTGTGTGTCTGTCTGACTATGTCTCTCTGTGTCTGTCTATATCTGTGTGTGTCTGTGTGTCTATCTGTCTGTCTGTGTCTATGTCTGTGTGTCTGTGTGTGTGTGTATGTGTGATAGAAAATCAGTTACACATTTTTTTTTGCTATAATGTTTATTACTTTAATACTTGGGAGGGCTAAATATTTCCTGAATGAAATTTTATAAATGTACAAGTGCTTGCTTTTATTGTTTTGGGAAAACGGTGTTCTGAAAGGGAGTTTGCACTTCTTATTATGTGTTTACTAGACATTGCTGTGTGTGTCTGATTGTTACTGCCTGCTAAGCAGTCTCCTTGGCTGTGCCTTTAAAAACACTTACAGTTTTGAACGAGAGTGGCAAATTAATTGGAGTGTCTGCCTTCAACGATGGCCCCTCTCACCAGTAGTATGTGGGCATAATTAAATTACAACTTAATTCTTTCTGTTAGGCAGAACACTTTCCCTTTAACCAGGTCCTTAATGTGCAGTCATAAAAGGTGGATTTAATTAGTGAGCTCTTTCTCTAGGCTTTGGATTTTGTTTGCTGTTGGGGAAGGGGGGAGATCCCTGTGCCTCTCAGTCCCAGGTCATGGAAGACACCTTTCTCTCATCATGTTAGTTATTTTTATGTTGATGTGAATAAATACTGGACAGAAGCAACTCAAATGAGGAGAGGTTTATTTTGGTTTAAGGGGGTACATTCAGTCATAGCAGGCAAGGCATGGAGGCTAGGGCTTGGCTTGTAGTCCTGGGAGCTTGTTTGTTACATCTTGGTGTATCAGGAAGCTGCTTGGTGTGTCAGCAAACAGGGCCTGGGCTGTAAATTCAGTCCTTAGCAATCTACATTCTCCAGTTAGGCCCCACCTCCCAAAGATTCCACAGCCTTCCAAATAGTGCTACCAAGTGGAGAACAAATGTTCAGAAACAGGTGCCTGTGGGGACATTCCTCATTCAAATCATAATACTTATTATCGCGGGAACAGTGTGAAAACCTGTTGCCACCTTGGAAAGACACCAGCATGTCATTTCTAGAGCCTACAAAATGAATGCAGACCACTGTACAGGCAGACAGAAGGGTGCAGACCCCTGTACAGGCAGACAGAAGGGTGCAGACCCCTGTACAG
>NW_022196913.1:17142808-17160448 GCF_008632895.1 Mastomys coucha | reverse complement strand
GAAGGGTGCAGACCCCTGTACAGGCAGACAGAAGGGTGCAGACCCCTGTACAGGCAGACAGAAGGGTGGATGCTTTAAATCTGTTACCTTTCTTTTTCACCACCTCTTTTGGTTTTCTGTTTTAGAGGGGAAGCTCACATCACCAGGGTCACACAGTAGGGCAGAGAGCATGATTTCATTAGGAGAGGAAAGATGAGTTGCCAACAGTAAGGATATTCCTACCCACCCCACAAATGTGTCTAAATCTTTGGTTCTTGTATACTTCCTGCAAATTCTGTTTTATTGATTTTATTTCCCCAGTTCAATGTATGTATGATAGTGGAAAGATTAGGAACTGTGGTCCCATATGCTATAAAAGAAGACTGTGGTCTCTGAGGCTGTTGGTGGTGGAAGAGTTAATACATGGAGCCAGGCTTTGCTGTTGCTGGTAGAGTCATTTGTCTGATGCCGTGCATCAGGCTCAGGATGGTGGATGGTTTTGTTCAAATACTCAGGATGTGAAATGGCGGAACGTATATCTAGAAGGATCCCAGTAAAAAGCTTGCAATATGAACTCTGGTTCATTGTTTATTATTATGGTCATGGTATAGCCCATTGATGCTCACAGTTATTCTGTGAAGGTCATCACCATCACCACCACCACCACCTAATGGTGGTATGAAGGAATTATTGCTCTGACTTTTCAGTTGTAAAAAAGAGGAGGGATGCAGAAAGACTAAGGTGCAACTAGATGACTTGGTGGTGATATTACAGATAAAAGAAGTGTTCTTCTATCTGCAGCTTTTCATGTTCAACAGGGATAGACATAGATCTGAATTGAAGACTGTGCTCCAAGCTTTGGGCATGTTGTGCTTCATAGCTAACTCCTCCATTGGGTTTGGGACAGAAGACGGTGGATCTGAGTGACTTTATAAAGCTGCACCCCCAGCCCGGTTTGCCTGTTTCCTGTTATGATAACTGAACACTAGATTGGGTAATTTATGCAGAAAAGAAGTTT
Source organism: Mastomys coucha (assembly GCF_008632895.1). Lineage (NCBI taxonomy): Eukaryota > Metazoa > Chordata > Mammalia > Rodentia > Muridae > Mastomys > Mastomys coucha. The sequence continues at coordinate 17,159,451 of NW_022196913.1, read as the reverse complement.
AGAACATGATGCTCACTTGTTGCATGTGGTAAGTGCACTTCTTCTGGTTCATGGTATTGCAGTGAGTCCACATGGGGAGACAGAGAAAGCTTGCTTTTATGACAATACATCCCCCTCACTAGCCCAGGAATTCACCAGAGTCAGTCACGAGAGCAGAGCTGTTCTGAATCAATCAGTCCTCAGTTATCCCACTTGGTGCCTCTTCTTGCTACATCACAAGGGAATTAAAACCTCGATGCCCTTGTTCATAAACAGGGAAAGCATTTACCCACTTCACTAGCCTGGAGAAGACCACAGGGGATGTGTGCACATCCCAGAAGTGCCTCAGAAGTGCCTCTGGGAGATCTGGGTCAGTGGCACCCTTTCATCCTTGGCTGATTGCTCTTTTTCCTGGCGTAGCAGATTTCCACATAGGTGGGTGGGGATGTAAGTGTGTGCACAGTGTCACTGTGAATGTCTGGCTGCACATGCACATGAAAAAAATCTTATGCCCGATTTTACCTGCCCTGCTGTAGCTGTTGAACTACAGGATTGAAACATTAAGAATGAGCTTGTCCTTGGTGATAAAAGATGAAGTTAATTAAATAAAATAGTTTAATTAAGAGAAAAATAGTTCCACAGATTTCTGATTATTCGACGTCATGAAACTTTAAAAAAAATTTCACTTTTCCTCATCCCATCTCTCTTAGCATTTAGGTGGAAGTATTTACTGGAGTTGCGGAGGGGTGTATTTATACTAACAGTGGCTTGGGGGTTTAAGTATCTTCAGTCTTAATCCGTCCTCATATTAGTGCCAGGGAAACAGCTGAGTTCTATGGATACTGGTAAGGCCTCGCTGAGGGCGCCATGGTTGATCAGGTTTCTTCATTGTCTGAAAGCTTCATACTCACTCATTCTCCCTAATGCGTGCTTACTTCCTGTTACATTTTAATTTATTTATTTAAAAAAATTATTTATTCTTAAGAATTTCATATATGTGCACACTGCTTTTTGTTTGTTTTGTTTCTGAGACTGGGTCTTACTCTGTAGCCCTCTCTGTTCTAGAGCTCCCAGAAACCCTCCTGCCTCTGCCTCCTGAGTACTGAGATTCAAGGTGTGTACCCGCAAGCCCAACCCTATATAACTCACTTTGATTATATTCATCCCCAAGTCCTTCCCTTCAAAGTCTTCTCAGCTCCATCCCCATTTTTATATATTTTACAATTTTATATATTAAAAATAATATGCTTAATATAATTAGTGATGGCAATATGCTCATGGGAATAGCATGGGTATAGGCTGCCTACATGGCTCCTGCCAAGGTATAGGACTATCCATTGGAGCACAGGCAATCTGCCAAGCATCATACTTCTGAAGGAAGTTGACTTTTCTTCTCTTCGCAGCTATCAACTGCTAATAGTTCTTATGCAGGATAGGGGTCTCATGAGCCCTTTCCCTACCCATGTGGAGTTCTTACTGGCTTGTTCTTTTATAGGCCTTGTGCAAGCTACCACAGCATACTGGCAGTTCGTATGTAGAGTAGTTCTATCATGTCAGAAGGTTTCACAGGAGTCCTGCCCAACCTCCGGCTCTTAAAGTCTTTTTACTCTCTCTTCTATGATGTTCCCTGAGAACCTTGGGAAAGGGGAGCAATTGAGAACTTTTGTTTCAGGTGCTTATAAATCCTACCTCCCAACTCCCATAGTTGCTTTTCATTGTGCCAGGTTCCCCCAGATCCCACTGTTCATTCTCTGCTCTTCCTGTGATACCTCAGAGAGGTATCCTTAATCCTCCACTTTTCCTTCAGGCCTCCTTTGAGATCTGAGTATCTCACATGCACTTCCCACTTCTGTGTCACACAGCAGTTGGCAGAGTGGGGGGACTCTTAATTTGTATTCAATATTCAGGAGCGACTCCAGGACGAGGCTCTTTATAAATATTCCAGCAGTGGTATAAGATCAGAACCAAATAGCATCTTCAAAACACTGGGAAGGTGAAGTATCTGAGACACTCAGGATCCTGTTTATTCACATTGATCAAGGAAGGATAAGAACCTGGGTGCTAACTAAGGTTTTCTGTTTTCAGTCCTTGGAGATTTCTTCTCTAGATTAGGTGTGTCATCATGAGTCGTCATCTATGCTTGCAGGGCTTCAGCCTTGTTAATAATGTATAGCTGCCTAATGAAGCATGAACTCATGCATAACACTTGAATATGCAAATTTATAATACCCAGACACTGGAGGCTCATATTTTTGTGTTTATCTAAAATTGTCTATCTCATTTGCATTGGATTTCATGGGCATATTATACAGTGAGGGATCTCTGTGCATCACATCCTACTGGGATGGCATCCTCGAGGGTACTGTCATTAAGTGTTAAATTTCTGCTATTCTTTTAATAAGCTTTATAGAAATACTTTATCTATTTTAAACTAGCAGAAATGATGGCTTTGGCTCAGTTGTTGGGGAAGCTAGGCTGGGGGACATGTTGCCTGTTTTTTTTTCTTCAGTTTTTCCGGGGGACCAATAGAAGTATTAGTGTTACTTTAGACTTATACTCATATTATATTACATTACATTATATTATACTCAAATGCTTTCTTTCAACATGCATTTCCATGTATTTGCTACATACATACTGCTGCTTGACTGTGTGTGTACCTACAGTATGTGTAGAGAGTGACTGAGTTGGGTTTGCTTTGGCAGTGCTTAGCAGGCCCCTGGGTGTGACCTATTAGGATACATATTGCTTTTCTTCAGCTCCTCGTGGTTTTGCAGCACAGGAAATTGAACCTTGAACCCCACACATGCTACACACTTGCTCTACCACTGGGCTCCAGCTCCAGCCCCATTTGAGGGATATTAAGAGTATTTTGTGTTCTAATTTTGCTAGAGAGATATATGCTCAGGCTGGCCTGGATTGGCTACTATAGAATAAAGTTAGCTGTCTACTTCAGGATTGCAAGGTGATTTTAGAAAATCATGTGACATAGTAAATGTGATATACAAATCCCTTTAAGACTCTTTAAAATGTCTGTCAACATGTGAGTGGGTAACGAGAATGTGGGATGTATATACATGGGATTTTATTCAGTCATGAGAAGGAATGTGAAATTATGACATTTGCTGGAAACTGGAGACCATCATACAAAATGAAAGACCCCAGACCCAGACACATATTGCTTGCTTTCTCTCTACATTTAAATGCACACAGACATATGTATGATGTACAGGACTGTCCTCTGAACCAAACTGCCATCATTATTATGAGCTGTGCTCACTTATAAAAGATAGTCATAACTGGGCTTATTGACTGCTGACCTTCCCGTACAGAAGGGGAGGTGGGAGGGTCATGGGACCCTCACATGTCCAGACTCACCTCCTGATCAGTTGTATGCAGTTTTTCACATGACCTCAGTGAGGGGCCTCAAGTACATAGGCTGTCAGGGACTGAAGTGGGGAATTCCATCTATCTGGTCACAGGAGAGCCATGGATGTAACTGCTTTAAGTCCTATCTGTAACCTCCCACCAATTGTTCTGTGTGAGTAAACCTGATAAATCAGAGTTCGTTGATTCCCCACAGTGAACTCTGGTGGAATCTGTATGTTGGTTTGTGATTGGGACCTTAGGGGTAAAGGAGACATTGTTTAAGATGTGATTTAAGGAATTTTACCATCTGTGTACAAGCATGAAAATGGAAAGCCAATGGGAGGAAGGTTTAAAGGGTGGGGGAGTGGTACAAGAGGAAAATCGAATCTGTGTGTCATGGAAGCAGAATGGGGGGCTTTGTGACAAGAAGGAGCCAGCAAGGGTGGGGAGACAGAAGGAGGTGTGTGAATGAAAGCAAGGCACAATGATATATATGTATGAAAATGTCCTATTGTAATGAAACCCATTGCTTTGCCATGTCAGCTAAAGTCAATAAAAATACTGAGAGAATGTGTGCGTGCGTGCGTGTGTGCGTGCGTGTGTGTGTGTGTGTGTGTGTGTGTGTGTGTGTTTGTCTGTCTGTCTGTCTGTCTGTCTCTGTGTGTATGTGTCTGTGTACAGAGAGAGAGAATCAGAGAGAGTTAGAGGGAGAAAGAGAGAGTAAAGGAGGGAGGGAGGTAGATAGAGAGGGAGCAAGAGAGTGCTTTAGACATTTAAAACAATGCCATGGATAAAGTGAGAAGCAAATAATGATAACTCGAGAGTGAGTGAACACACTCGGCAGTGATGGAGCAGGAGCAATGAAGTGCCTCTCCGTGAGCACTGCCTCTCTGCCAGCACTGCCTCTCCGCGAGCACTGCCTCTCCGTGAGCACTTTCCTGATTGTAATCTCTCCTTCCACATCAATAGTCCCTATCCTAATTTCCCTACCATTTCTCTGCCTTCTTAACCTAAAGAGAATAAGACTTATTTTATGTCTGATCTTTGAAAGCATTTTCAAATGCTTAGTATGTGTTTTCCTAAAATCAAACTATGTTGGTGCTTACAGCTTTAGATTTCTGAAGAAGACTCTCCTTCTTCCAGTAGCCAATAAATAGACATAGACACAGACACAGAGACAGACACACAGACATAGGCATACAGACACACAGACATAGACATACAGACACAGAAACAGAGACAACCAGACACAGATACAGTGACACAGACACAGAGACACAGAGGTAGACACAGACAGACACAGAGACACAGAGATAGACACAGACACAGAGACACAGAGACAGACAGACAGACAGACACACACACACATACATACCACACTACACATGTACACACATACACACACATTAAAAAAAAAGAGTTCAAATGGAGTTACATTGTATGAGCAGGATGATGATTCTCTCCTGGATGCTACCAGGTTCTCAAATAGAAAGCTCACAGCCAAGAATGGGTTACCTCCCTTTGAACTGTCAGCACCCCCTTCCCAAACAGTACTGGCTACTGTCATTGCTGTAAGTAATTTGAAAAATATCAAAACTTTTACTACAAATCTTGGGGTTTTAATACACCAAGAATTGCATTTCTGCGTATAGTATAGTATATCTTCAAAGTACTTCTTATCTGCTGCCCTTGAATCACACACTGGATGCTGTACTCCCCCATCACTGTCTTTGTGGTACGAATGTTTCTGAGCCTATTTCTGTGCTGTATCTCTCCTGGCTGGTATTATAGCTATTACAAGTGTGATGCATATTAGAGTGGTCCTTGCTCTTAATGACCATTCTAATTAGCACACTTTATCTGTGCTGCCTGACTGTGCTCCAGAGAAGTTATAAGACCGTGGTCTTGATGCTGCCTTCATTCATCTTCAGAAATGCTTCAAATACTAAGAGATATTGTTGGAACAGATTGGACGAAGGTTCATTAAACTGCTGTCTCTTGACGAAGCTAATTACATTGGTTGACCTCTGCCTTTGTCATTATGATGTCTTCTGAAGGTAGGATTAGATTGGGCTTGTGGTTTCTCCAGTAAGTTCTTTGAATTCAGGAGAGTAGGAAAACCTTCAGAAGTTCTTGACATGGTCTAAAGCAGAAGAGACATCAGAGTTCCCTGAAGTGTGTCAGGGCAGCTACTTTACAAAAGTCATCTTTGACAAAAGCGGAGCTTATGTGGTCTGCTTTTATTCAAAACTTATATAATGTTAAACTCCAGCCTTCACGGAGTTTCTATGTGTCAGCAGTGGCGGGTTTGTACTTCGTCTACAGATGCATGTTCATCATGTAAGCTGGCTCTGATGTGCTGCAGCCAGAGTCCTAAAGCTGCCAAGAGGCCATCTAGAAGTGAGCCTGCACGGCAGCTTTACAGGTCTAGTAAACACCGAGCATCGATGTAAGGAGGGTTCTGTGTGCTGAGGGGCAGGAAACTGGGAGGTGTGGTTATGGTATGGTCTAAGCAGGAGGATTACTAGGGAGAGAATTACATTCAAATCTGTGTTTCTCCTAATTTGTTGAGTTTTTTTTTTTAAGGCCACAATTGAGTCAAGAAGGAGCAGGGCTAGAATCTGGCCAACCAAAATCCACAGCTTACCATGACCAGCTCTTGGTGCACATTAAGCCGAATTGTAGTCTGGTTGGAGGCAGCTTTTAGTGGTAGGTACAACTACTTTGTCTAATCTATCCTCCTCCTTTTCTTCCTCCCCACCTCCTCTTCCTTTTGGTTTTTGTCTTGAGATAGGGTCCTACTCTATAGATCTCTGCTGTATATCCCAGGTGGGCCTCAAACTCAGAACCTCCTGAGCCTCCCAAGTGTGAAAACAGACTACATAAGATATGTTACAGGGCTGAATGGGGGAAGAGGAAATGAGGGGTGGCGCACATTCCCAAGTGTGAGGCAAGATCACAAGAAGTCTGTGGGTGGAGAACTGCAACCAGTCCTTTGGAGTTAGTTACCCCTTGGTAGCCACAGGTGGCCTTCGGACACTGGCTTAGGAAAGGTGTGGGCTTAGAGCCACTGAGGGCACCAAGGATGGAACATGCATTTGGATGTTCCTATGACAGAATTGGGTTAGCAAAAAGGCGCTTACTGGTAGTGAAGGTGAAGGATGTGAAGCACAATGAGTTATGGAAAACTCAGAGCAAAAATGTCATAGTGCTGAATGAAATGAATCAGACACGGGGACAGCTTAATGGTGCTTCAGTGACCTTTTTGAGCATGGACATAATACTCTGGCTCTCCCTTTGTTCCACCTCATACCTCCGTTTTGTTTTTGTCAAACCCCACTGAATCGGGGGCAAAGGGGAAAAGGATTTTTAATGAGGTCAGCTGATACTACTGAAAGTTTCCATGTCTTTGAGTTTATTCCACAGCAGAAGACAACTTTCTATTGCATCTTAACTCCTGGATGAGTTGGCAGTTTAGAAATCCAAAGCCCCAACTACCTAAAGGATGGAGACCCATGCGCTGTAAAAGCTTGTGGTTAAATTGATTAGGATTGATCATATGTTGCAGTAGGAAGCTTTCTATCCCAGTGCTGCCTTCTTGGAGAACTTCACAACAGAGTGGGTGGGGGTGTGGGGGCGGTGGGAGTAGGTAGGTACAGGGAAGGTCACTGAAGTTTGGGGTTGGTCCTGTGCACCTGCTGGCCCTGGCAGTTACCTTTGCTGTGGGACCCTACTGTGGAAAAGGCCATGTCTAAGCTAGACTTGGGGGCTGTAAAGATAGATGGAGGAACAGATGAGGTTGCAGGTGTGAGGAACCCCAGGAAAAGTGGGTCCCATGTCTGCTGCCTCAGGAGGGTTGTAACTCCTGCCCTCTCCCAATTAAGAGATGGGAAGATGCTGACTCTGCTGTGCCCGCAGCGCACCATGCAACTTTCAGGTTTGCTCAAATTATAGAGTACAATTTACAAGAAAAGAAAAGATGGACTTTCCAGGAACCATAAATAACTGTCATTAAAGCTTAATTTAATCAAGAATGCATTTCTTTCTCAGAGAATTACATAACTTGTTTTTTTTTTTTGATAAATAATAGGCACAGTTGCAGGACTCATATGTTCTTGGCAGAATAAATCATCTTTGACAAAAGCGGAGCTTATATGGTCTGCTTTTATTCAAAACTTACATAATGTCAAACTCCAGCCTTCACGGAGGTACTATGTGTCAGCAGTGGGGGGTTTGTACTTCGTCTACAGAGTCCGCAGCCCTGTGTTGTATGTTAATATTTACCATATGGTGATACTTAGACTGTTTTCTTGTATGATAAATACATTTGTTTGCTTGTTCCCTCCTTCTTTCCTTCCTTCCTCCTTTCCTCCCTTCCTCCTTTCCTTCCTTCCTTTTCCTTCTTTCCTTCTTCCTCTTCCTTCCTTCCTTCTTTCCACTTCCTTCCTTCCTTTCTCCCTCCCTTCCTTCCTCCCTCCCCTCTCCCCCTTCCTTCTTTCCTTCCTTCCTTCCTTCCTTCCTTCCTTCCTTCCTTCCTTTTTTCCTTCCATCCTTTACCTTCTGTGATTTTTACTGAAAGTTATGTTGATTTCTTCTCCCCTTTGGTTTCATTGAAGGACTTCAGTTCTGGTACAAGAGTCCTGAATTTTGAAGTTGTTAGACAGGCATAGTTAACATCACACAATCAGAAGGTCTTGACATCTTGATGTATTTTATAAAATTGTTTTTACAAAAAGTATGTTTGTGTTGTCCATGTATGTGTGTATGTTCATGTGTACATGCATATGTATGCATGTGGAAGCCAAAGGTTGATGTTGGGTCTCATTCTTAAAAATTTTCTACGTTATTTTTTTCTTCATTGAACCTGGAGCTCTCAATTAGACTAGAATGCTGACTACAAGTTCCAGGCCTCTCCCCAACATTAGTGCTGGAGTTATAGATATACAGTACACCTGAATTCCACATGGGTATGGTTCAAAGCCATTATGGGTTTGAACTCTGGTCCTTGGAGATTGTATGACAGTTGTCTTACTGACTTAGTCAGGGTTTCTATTCCTGCACAAACATCATGACCAAGAAGCAAGTTGGGGAGGAAAGGGTTATTCAGCTTACACTTCCACATTGCTGTTCATCACCAAAGAAAGTCAGGACTGGAACTCAAGCAGGTCAGGAAGCAGGAGCTGATGCAGAGGCCATGGAGAGATGTTCCTTGCTGGTTTGCTTGCTCTGGCTTGCTCAGCCTGCTCTCTTATAGAACCCAAGACTTCCAGCCCAGGGAAGGCACCACCCACAAGGGGCCCTACCCCCTTGATCACTAATTGAGAAAATGCCCCATAGCTGAGTCTCATGGAGGCACTTCCCCAACTGAAGCTCCCTTCTCTGTGATAACTCCAGCCTGTGTCAAGTTGACACACAAAACCAGCCAGTACACTGACTAAGCCATTCCCTCACCCCACAATCTAAATCAGAGTTCTTTGTATTTTTTTCTGTGTAGTTGGCTTCATTTACCTCTATTTCTAGCATTGTTACCTGTCCGATGGTCTTTGGGCTGTCTTGCTTGGACTCCAAATGAGGGTCTTAGACTCTTTTGTTGCTCCTCCTGTCAGACAGAAAGTGGTGGTGTGTAGCCTTGAACGCTCAGGGTAGAGTGACTGTCTCTGACTAGTGCCCCAGAAGTTTCCAGGCCATTGACAAAGTCCGATTGTCTGGGAGAACGAGAGAGAGAGAGAGAGAGAGAGAGAGAGAGAGAGAGAGAGAGAGAGAGAGAGAGAGAGAGAGAGAGAGAGAGAGAGAGAGAGAGAGAACATGCTGGAGGTATGGATTCCAGACTTGTGAACTCTAGCAGTCATCCTTATGCAGCAGACCTCTGTGCTTTGGTACACAAACCAGTTAGGCTGCAGCATGCCTCCTGGGCAGCTCTTCCCTTGCAGGGTGCAGTACAGCTCCTGCTTCCTGTTCTTGGCTTGAGGGTCTGGTTGTCAATAGTTCATTGACAAATAAGTCTTTGATTCTGGTGTCCTAAATATTCCAGCTTCAAGGGTCAAAGGGATGCTGTCCAGGTCCTTGAGCATCTGTGGCCTAGGAGCTTATTGCAGTTTGTGGGGTCCGAAGCCCCCTAAAAGTAGACCGCACAACCTGATTCTCCATGGGAACTTGTCTTGGAGGGATTCATCATAAGGAGCTGGGAAAATATTTATCTTTTCTCCCCTTTCTGTGTTCCATTCACAGATGGAACTATTACCCTTGGCAAAGACTTAAGTCATCAGGATAGTAATAATGACTCTACATTTTACTCTCCCTTTGGGGGCTTCACTTTAACTCCAACATCCAACAAACTTGTGGGGCCAAGTATTGAAGTGGCTTGATATTGCAATGATAAGGTGTCAATCCTTTATGGTTTGGGGCCAGATTCTTTGAACAATTGTGTTTTCGCCACTTGGATTGCCAAGATTCAAAACAATGTCTCCTGGGTAATTGTGGTGAGCCTTCTTCCTAATGGGGTAACAGAGACAGAGCAAGACCTGCTTGTATAAGTGGCCCCGTCGCTGTGAAGCCAAGTACGGGCTGTCCTTCCCTCCTGTCCCCAGAAACCCCATCATTTTGATTTACTGTAGAATACAGAGAGGAGCCTTAAAGGAAAAAAAAAAAGGCTTACTTTCCCTGTGGCTGTGAGTGGAGTTGCAGGCTGCAGTAAGTTCTCAGCAGCCTGATATATTTGTGTCAAGCTGCTGCAGAGCTGGTAGTTAGCTGAGGAAGCTGCCCATTTGGAGAGGCCTCCCTAGGGCTTGTCTGTGCAGGCTTGCATCTTTCCACTGCAGAATTTCTGGAAGAGGAGCCTTGGGGGTGGAAGAACTCTGTATAAGCACTCACAGGCAAAGGGGGATCCGCTTTCTGCCAATTCCCCAAGTGAGAGGCTGTCTTGGCTGCAGCCCGGCTCTTGTCGAGTTGAGTTCCCAGAGTGATGAGGGAGATCGCTGGCCAGCACCCCCCACTTCCCACATTCAGATTAGAGCTGCAATAAAAGCCCAATGGAGAGAGTCACATAACTTTCCAATCCTGAAATTGTTCTCTGGACAGTAAGCAGATGGCAGCAGCGTCATACTGTGTTCTGTGACCTGGGAGACTTGGGCATTATTTTAGAAACTCGAAGCTCTCTCCCTCCAGACTACATCTACTACAGCAAACTTGCCCTGCCCCAATATTTGAAATGTTAATTATGGTTTGCCTTTGAATTATGCTTGTCTTGAACCACTGTGTAGTTTGACTCATTGTGCATAATTCAAATGGTGTCTTCCTCTTTCCTGTTCCTCTTTCTTCACATATGTGTGTTTACCTCTGCGAAAGTCAGGAGACAACCTTGGATGTTTTATACAGTTTTTTTTTGGGGGGGGGGGTCAGGATCACTCACTTGCTTGAGCCTGTAACTAGATTCTCATTTTTACCTCCCAGTGTAGGATTATAACTATGTTCCACTGTATTCGACTGTTTAGTACAGGTCCTAGGGATCAAACTCAGGCCCTTATGTTCATATGACAAGCACTTTACCAACTGAGCTATCCTCCTAGCTCCCTCTCTCTTCTCAGACTTGAATTTATTCTTCAGGTTGTTAAAATTGTGTGACTGACGACTGATGGGATTATGGTGTATCTTTAAGCATATGGTTCAGGGGAGAAAGCTGACATTGCTCTAGAAATTCTGTTTGTGAGTAAGGATCATGACCATGGCTGTGACTGTGGCCTTGACTGCCTGGTATACCATTGCTAGGGAAGGTCAGAAAAATGGGTTCATTTCAGCTATGTAGTACATCAAGGTCAGTGTTCTAGCATTTAGTTATAAACTTGGGTCAAAAGGACGGAGAGACAGGAGGGATTCTCCATCTTTGGTAGGTACAGTAGATCATCTGTGATGTGGGTAGGGAGCAGACATTATGTGCTTCTGTGAAGTTGCTAACATTGCTTTTTTTTATTGTTGGGTTTTGTTGAATTAGGAAAAAGTGTTGTCTTAGTTTTTGTCAACTTAACACAGACCTTAAGAAGAGAGAATCTCAGTTGAAGAATTGCCTCATCCAGATTGGCCTATGGGCATGTCTGTGGGGTGTTTTCTTGATTCATGATTGATGTGTGAAAGCTTAGCCCAGTAGACAGAGCCATCCCTGGGAAGGTGATCAATCCAGGGGGAGCAGGCCAGCAAACAGCATTTCTCCATGGTTTCTTCTTTAAGCTCCTACTTTGAGTTCCTGCCCTGGCTTCCCTGGATGATGGACTTTGTGATCTGTAAGCCTAGTAAACCCCTTTCTTCAAGCTTGCTTTTGTTCTGAGTGTTCTATCACAGGCACACAAACAGATACCTGGATTAGGTGTTATCTATTGGGGTTTTTGTTCTCCAGTCTACGTAAGTGTGTAATCAGTAGGTTCTAGATACTTCATTACGTAACTAACTGCAATGTAGACTTAGATTCATTGGGCTCTTGACATTCATTGGTTTGATGTGCTAAGCTTAAAGTACTATATAAGACAAAGATATTGATTCTTGATGAAACTGGTAGGATTGTTAAATGAATCAATACCTGGAGAAGTTTTATCTCTGTACTTGCTGTCTTTGTTCACTAAGTTTCAGTAATGAGCATTATACTGAAACAGTTCTTAGGTGATGATTTAGGTAGGCTGTTTTGCATCAATGCTTTGTTGACCTAATATTGACTACTTTATATTTTTTTTCCAGTTTTGTGTGTGCATGTGTGGTATGCATAAGCATGTTTACATGATTTCAGGTACATGCAAGTGGGTGTGCATGCACATAGTGGCCCAAGCAAAGTTGATGTGAAGAATGATCCTCAATGATTTTTCTACTTTATTCATTGAGAGAGGATCTGACAATCAAACCTAGAACTTCCTAGTTTTGCTATCCGGTTATCTCTGGGATCTTGTCTCTGCCTTTCACTGTTAGAATTACAGCTGGACCACTACACTCACATGGTATTTATGTGCTTTGGAGCTCCAAAGATGAGTTGTATGACAACCACTTTAACCAGTGAGCCATCTCCTCACCCTTAGAATTTTAAAAAATAAAGTATTGGTCTGATGTCTTTTCTCTTTCTACTTTGTGATATCACTAAATTTGTTGGACACCAGAGATCTAGAACTTTCCCCTCTTTTCAAAAATGAGGGTCCTAAAATACCAATCCCTCTTCTCTTCCACAGTTGGCTGCCACTTTTCTACTTTCTGTGATTTTTTTTTTACTTTTTTCACATACTCTGTATAAACTGGAACCATACCTTGATTGTTCTTTCTTGATTGACTTGCCTCACTGTGACTTGATGTCACATCCCTGAACTCATTGCCACCTGTGTTCTGCATCTCTTGCCTCTAGCTTTATTTCCCTTTGCAAGATTACACATCCATTTTGCTTATTCTTAGAGATTTATTTATGTCATAGCATTTATTGTAATAAGATTCCCTTCTTTTAAACAAGAGTAGTAATATTCTTGTGTGTGCAAGCTCACTTGAGCATGTCCATCTATATTTCCATGAATGTACTTGCATGTTCATTCATGAGTGTGTCCAGGTATATGTGGATAGGAACACATGCATGTTTTTATGTGTATACTTGTGTATGTGTACATATATATGTGCACATGTATGTTTGTGTGTGTGTCACATAGATTACTTTTACCCTTTGGGTATAAGGAATAATCCTATGGGAATAGATGTAAATATTTCTTTGGATCCTCCTTTGAATGTTTGTTAATTATGTATCTGTGTTATGGATTACATAGGCTACTCAAAAATTCCCATGTTGAAAGATAGTCATCAAGGTGATGGGATTTGAAGCTTTGAGGAGATAATTATATCATAAATGTAGAACCCTTATTAATGAGGTTAATTTCCCTATGAAGAAAGGATCAGAACTAGCTATTTTTCTGTCATTGGAAGACATGGTGAGATGGCAGTGATGTATAGTGTGGAAGATCCCTTCACCAGATCCTTAATATCTGGCCCCTGGTTTTAGATCTCCAGCTTCCATACCTATGAGAAACAAATCTCTGCTGTCATTGTCTTTAGTTTCTAGAGTAGAATAAACTAAGAAGACAACCTGGAAGTGAGGTTGTTGAATTACATCACAATGCTATTTTTAACATTTTGAATCACTGCCACAGTTTCCATAATGGCTACCACTTTTATCTTTCCATCAAAAATGGGCAAACATTTTCCCAGAGCTTCATGAAAGACTTGTTTTCTGTTCTTCTGGTGCTGGCTATCTAATAACTGCTATGATAATGAGTGAGATCTCATTGTGGTTTTGATTTTTAGTCTTCACAGGGTATGACTGAACATCTCCTCATATATGTAACACACTATTGCTTATTTTATTCATTGCTTTGATCAATACCTGTCAAGAAGCAGTTTAAGGGAGGAAGGATTTATTTTGGTTTATGATTCAGAAAAGAACACAGTTAATCATGACAGGGAAGGCACAGGAGAATGAGGCAGCTTATCACATTGCAGCTGTCGTCAGAAAGTAGAGTAAGAACAGGAAATGGGACTAGGCTATAGAACTTTAAGACCCACCTCTCCAGTAACCTGCTTCCTCTAGCCAGACTCCACTTGAGCTGTGAGAGATAGTTTACACAGCAACCAGAACATTAGTCATTTATGTATCTTCTTCAGGGAATTGTCAATTCAAGTCCTTTGACCATGTTATCTGTTCCGTATGCATTCTGGATGCTAAACTCTTATCAGTGGCATGATTTGCTAATATTTTCTCCTGTAAGTTCCTTTACACTCTGATTTCCTTGATCAGCAGAGAAGTTTCGAGTTACATTGCTCTGTTTGGTTTTAGTTCTCAGTCTGCTATGAGCTAATGTTCATGTAATATAAGGAAAGGCATGGCATTGTTTCCCTGGTACTGTGTGAAAATCTTCCTTTCCCCAATGAAGCATCTCTTTCTGAGTCTCTTTTCTGTTCCCTTGGTCTTTCTATACCTGTATCTCGCTAAGCATCACATGATCTTGATTACCATTAAGTGTATGTTTTAAAGTCAGAAAGTATATTTTCAAGATTATATTTTTTGCTGATTGGCATTTTTAAAAAGAATTTTGTGTTTTAATAGAAACAGGAGTTTGATTGGGATTGCATTGAGTCTTGCATCTCTTAGATATTTTAAAGATTTGTTTTATTTTTTAATTATGTGTATGTGTATGTGTGTATCTCTCTGTACAGGTATAGTGCACGAGAGTAGGCACCTATGGAGGCCAGAAAGAGCATCATATCTACTGAAACTGGAATGAAAGGCAGTTGTGAGCCACTTGATGTGGATGCTAGGAACCAACTTTGGGTCCTCTGCAAGTGTAGTGTGAGCTCGGAACCATTGAGCCACCTGTCCATCCGCAGAGCTGTTAGATTTTTGTCAAACAAAACTATTCAGCGAACTTAGCAAGAAGAGTGAACTGTTGGCTGTAAAGCATTTCTCTGGCTGTAGAATGGCCTTGTCAACTGTGAGTTATGGTTGAGACTGTATAAAGAAAGAGCACCATCAAGTGTCAGGGTGCAGCCCAGAGACAAGATGTCTCTAGCTTTAGGGGATGAAAACAGTGGCATCAACAGATGGTACTTGCTGTGTACCAAGAAGAATGGAGTTTGTATCTCAGGACCCATGTTGTAAGCCAGGCATCCTGTGCTTGCCTGAAATGAGGGGATGCAGTCAGAAGGATCAGTAGGGTTTTCTGCCTAGTTGAGAAAACTCAAGTGCCAGGTTTAGACCGTGACTCCAAGGAATAAGTGGAAAGTGATAGAAGAGGCTATGCATGTCCTCTTTTGGACTCTACTGTGTGCACAGGCACACATGCGTGTATATATGCTAACAACAATGAGAAGAATAACATTGCCCTCTACAACATGGAGGTTGAGAATTCATCATTCTCATGGACAGATGTTGATATAAAACACAAGTCCCTTAACTAACAGTTTACTATGTCAGACCATAGTATTTTGTCAAGGAGGAAGCAGGTAGTAGAAGTCCTCTGATTATTGCTGCAGTTGTTCTAGCTGAACAATGTTGGCAGCATTTTGGGTCAGGTCCCATAAGTGTAAGTGGGTAGTTTTGTTCAAATCCCTAATTAGCCATGATGATACCTGCTTTGATTTCTCTGCAGTATTACCACCTGCAGTGAGGTGGGTAGGACACAGTTTCTAGATAATTGTGTAAGGAGACAACATTTAGGAGAGTCATGTGGTTTATTCAAGGATAGGTGACATGTGCAGACAGAGCCATGAGGTGACCCCATGTATCATGCATACAAGAACCTATGTAGTCCCTGAACAAAATTGTTTAACAGTTTTTGTGTGCGCTCAATAACTTCATATTCTGTGGACCTACTTCTGAGAGAGAAGCCACACATGCAGCCATCACACAGGCTATCTGGCCTTGACTACTTCCCTTAGCCAGGAGCCAGAAGATCATGAGAAACAACCATAATCTCCCAGTTCAAGATAGAGAGGGAGGCTGCAGGAGAGTGTGTCCCCTCATCTAAGGTGTTCAGCATAGACACAGAGAATATGGCTGAGGAAGATTTGGCTTTCTTCATTTTTCTTTTGCTTCTTGTATGCATGCCTTCAGATTCATCATGGAATAAATAGTTACCAGTGAGCATTATCCAGGATGGTATTCTAAATAATGTATGCAATTAAGTTATTTGATGTTATTTGGGATCGAAGCATGATGACAAGAGTGAATCAGATGTGTTCTATATTCTTTCAAACCCAAAGCCCATTGGAAACTGGCATGAGTTTCCAGATTGCCTGGGCATTTCTTTTCTGGCATAGTTTTGAATGACCCCTTTGAACATGATATAGTGATGATGTTCATTAAGTAAGATGAAGCTTAGCAGATGTCAGTATACTTCACTCTCTGGGCTGTAAAGCATTGATCAATGCTTTTGGGAGAAGATGGTCACATAAGCTGATATATTAGGAGTGAGAGGTATGTGTATGTGTGTGTGTGCATACTTGTGTGTTTGTGTGTGTGTGTGTGTCCATGTGTGTAGAGCCCAAAGATTGATGCCAGGTGTCTCCTTAAATTTCCCTGCACCTTGTCTTTTGAAACAGGGTCTCTCAGTAAACCTAGAACCTATCGATTCACTAGCCTCACTGGCCAGCAATCCTGATGTATTGTGTTTCTACCTCCCTAGTGTGTAGCTTTTTTTCTGTATGGGATTCTAGAGAATGGAATTCTGGTTTTGATGCCTGCAAGGCAGGCACTTCACCAAATAAGCAAGCCATCTCTTTTTTTTTTTTTT
>NW_022196913.1:17122994-17142798 GCF_008632895.1 Mastomys coucha | reverse complement strand
TTTTTTTTTTTTGTATGTAATTGATCCTGTTTTATGTTTTTGAAACTCTGGAAATGAGATGCACATTTTCTAATAGTGTCAAAACTCACAAATCCATAGAAATCTACACAAGACCTGATGAGACAAAACTGCAGGCACCAGGATTTTTACCCAGTTCAAGGATTGTGTGTGTCACATCTGCACCTTCTTCTCACTGGATTTCTGATGGCTGAATGGAAAGATGCCTTCTACTGAAGAGGAGACTGCTTTCTGCTCGAGTCACATCTCTCCTAACTGCTATCCCATCTTTAACTTTTTCTTTCATCCAGACTTGATGAAGCAGAATCCTTTTGAGGTTGTCACATGCTTGCCATTGATTAGAGCACTTGGGAAGGAATTTTGCTTGGATTTATTGTTTCTCTGCATTTTCAAATCTCTTCATAAAAAATATTTAGTTTTCCCTTGCCTTGCCACTGACCTAGCTGCTCTCGTCTGGACATGGTGTTAGTGTCTCTTGGTGTGTCCCCATTTTCCTTATTCCAGGCTCTGGTGCTGCTGGCTTGGTGGGAGGTGGGTTTGGAAACCAGAGAAGAAAAGAGGTTTTGTGTATCCTGGGTCTAACAGGCACAGAGTCCCTGTCACTAATGAAGTCTTTCCTTCTGGGCTCTTAGTTGCATTTGGAACAGCCCCTGAATTGACTATGTGGGAGGGTAAGTGTAGAACTATGGAATGTGATGGGTTTTCCAGGGCGATGAGGGTGGACAGGGCTAGAGCATTAAGTAAGCAGGCTCTGCAGCCTCATTAGTAAGGCTAGTCTGATCTGGGTTGTGAGACCAGATGACTCTAGGTTGTGTCAAGTTGACAGTTGAAGCTAACAAGGATAACAGGATACCACAATAACCTTACCAGGTCATGGCTTTGACTTCAGGGAGCCATGAGTAAAGTAAAGGGTTACTTTCTCACAAACCCTGGGATAATGACACAGTCGTCTACTTGATAACCAAGATGGCTACTGAGTACTATGTATAGGCTACGAGTAGGTAGCCTAGTCAATATGGACACGTTAGACATTTATTTCTGGTATTTTCCGTTTAGCATTTTCAGAGCTCAGTTGACAGTAGATGACAGAAACTATGGAAAGTGAAATCATGAGGAAAGGAAGCAATTGTAACAGCATGGCAGCTGAGGAACAGTGGGGAGGGAGCATAGGGCTGGGCTCTGCTTCCTCTAGGGAGTCGCCAGACTCCAGGTGGCTTTGTTGTTGTTTTTTGGGTTTTTGTTTGGTTGGTTGGTTGGTTTGTTGTTGTTTGTTTTTTTGTTTTTGCTTTGTTTTGTTTTTGTTTTTGTTTTTGTTTTGTAGGAAAAGTAGAAAATAGGAGTCTTTGCAAGCATGAAGTAAAGTGAAGTTGATGAAAGAGCCTCACGAAGCACCTGGTACCCTCTAGGCAATCAGTCCTCGGTTAAGGAGCGGTGAATACACATTAAGAGTTCTCCAAATCTTTGAGCTGTTTCAAGTGATTACTCATGAATGATTTTAAAGCCCAATTTCATTTTCCAATGTTTGGTTTTTTTCTGTAAAAGTTTAAAACGCTCATTCTACATCTTGTAAAATACAGAAAAGTAGACTCTAGGTTGAAATCAATATTCAATGAAAATGAAATCAACTAATATCTTAGCACTTAAAATCAGCAGTATTTGTTTCGTGCACCACATTCAGTCTCTTCTATACTTTTTCTGGGGAGTGTTCTCAAATCTTTCATTTGCATGCATGCTGCATGTATTAGAGTGTGGAGTAGTGGGTAAGATACCAGACTGGGCATCTGATGGGTGTAGTCAGCGTGTAATTTCACAGTGGTGATTTTCACTGTGTAGATTTGAAGAGTAAAAGAGAAAGGCCATGAAAGTGCTTACTGTAATATAAGGACAACTGTGAGCACTCGAGAAAAACTTGTACTCAGGACTCTTCGGTTGCATGTATTCAATGCGAACCAGAAATGAGCCCTTGGAAGACTTCACAGTAATTCCTGTCTTTAGCTCTGTGGCTGTCTGGCAGGCTGTTAGAATCTTTTGTATAGTTACTGAAAGAAATCTGCGCATGTCCTTGCCAGTCTCCAAGCCAGCCCCTCCAGGGAAACAGCAGTGGTTCTCCATCTCTGAGAGACCTCTAAATTAGTTCAGATCAAGGAACATTATACTTCAAGAATGCTCATGAAATGCCTCTAGTATGCTTTTCATGTTCTTATCACAAACTGCCTTCAATTGCATTTTAGCTGCCCTAGAGAATAAAGGTCATTATTAAGAAATTTTATTTTTGGGGCATGTAGCTTAGGCTGCTTCAAACTTGATATATAACAAAGGATGACCAAAGGATGACCTTCAACTCCTGATCCCTTGCCTTTGCCTTGGATTCTTGGCATGTGCCACCATCTTTTTAGTGCTGGGGATTGAAGTTAGAATTTCAGGAATGTTAGGCAAGCGCTCTGACAACTGACATGCATCTCCAAACCCAGCAATGCTAGTTTAGGTAATCTGGGTAGAACAAAACATATAGGAATATACTTTGGTGGCTTTATAATTGTAGTAGTGCATATATATGTATATACTTGCATGTCTGTCTGCATTGCCAGAAGAGAACATCAGATAAAAGAGGGCAACAGATCCCACTATAGATGGTTGTGAGCGCCATGTAGTTGCTGGGAATTGAACTCAGGACCTATGGTGCTCCTAACCACTGAGCCATCTCTCCAGCCCCACTCATATATTTTATAGTATGTCTTCTGCTTTTCAAAGAGTCTCTGTATTCATTATTTTATTACTTCTACATCACAGAACAAAGCCTGTTATTCCCTAATGTAATGTTTTTATTCTATTGTTTTTTTTTTTTTTTTGAATTTTTCCCTAGCTAGGGTTGCTACTGACATTTGATGGCAGCTGGTGGCCAGAGAGTCAGTTTTCTTTTGGATGTGGCCTGTAGTTGGTTGCCCACACCCTGGTTAGTGGATGACACGCCCCTCCACACACACACACATGCACATAAGAAAGATTTTTTTTTAAAAAAGAGGAAATGAAGTTAGAGGATGATGGTAGGCTATCTGAGAGGAATCAGAAGAAGCAAGTTTGGATGCATAATTTTACTTGTATATAATCACTACAATACAAATTCAGTTACTTGCTACATCCACTTGGACTTTCTTTGGGAAGTTAACCTTATTTTTTCCCTCATAAATGGTGGTTTCTGGTTCTCTGGTGATTTATATGGGAGCTCTGGCATTTATTAAGTTGCCATATAGTTATAGTTATATATAACTATATAGTTTTCTGCTTGGCTATAGGGTGGGGAGATTTGGGCTTAAAGAATGAAATGAAATAGGAATTGTTGACCATAGACAACTCTATATGCTTATAGAACCAGGGTGGAGACTCTGAAAGCAGGAGGGTCCTTAATGATTTCAGATGGGCTATTCTAGCCATATTGGTGAGCTCATGTTCAGAGAGAGAGAGAGAGAGAGAGAGAGAGAGAGAGAGAGAGAGAGAGAGAGCAAGAGAGAGAGAGACAGAGAGAGAGAGACAGAGAGAGAGACAGAGAGAGAGAGAGAGAGAGAGTGAGAGAGACAGAGAGAGACAGAGAGAGACCTGGTCTCAGAAAGTAAAGTGAGAATGATAGAAGAAGATACCTGATACCAAGCTCTGGCCTCCACCTCCATATACATGCACACACACACGCAAACCACACATATACACAATATATACACAACACACACACACACCACGTATATCATACACACACAAACACACACAGCATATACACACAAACACATATACAAACCACACATATATACACCACACACACAACACACACAACACATACACATATCACACACACACAAACCACACCACACACACAAACACACTTACACATATATCACTTACTAAACACACCACACACACCACACCAGACACACATGCGTGCACACATACACACCACATATGCCACATACACACACACCACATAAAACACACATACACAAGCATACCTACAAACCACACATATACACTGACACACATACCACACACATACACCACACACACATATCACACACACACAAACCACACCACACACACAAATATACATACACATATATCACTTACTAAACACACCACATACACCACACACCATACCAGACACACACACATACACACACACATACCACATATGCCACATACACATACACACCACATCAAACACACATATACAGCGGGCGGTGGTGGCACATGCCTTTAATCCCAGCACTTGGGAGGCCAGCCTGGTCTACAGAGTGAGTTCCAGGACAGCCAGGGCTATACAGAGAAACGCTGTCTCGAAAAACAACAACAACAAAAAACCAAAAAACACATATACAAACACACACAAACCACACATACACACCATACATTTATATACCACACACACATACCACACACACGCACATATGTACTGCACACACATACAACACACCCCACACACCCCACACACATACAACACATACCCTATACACTACATACATGCGAACCACACACATACACACACACACATATATACCACATACACACACACACACACACACACACACATACACACATATACCAAACACCAGATACATTGTCCTCTCCCATTCCCTGCCCCATTATCCTTCTCTACAAACTGAAATTGGTTGGGCCTAGACGCTCTTGGGCTGTGTAGTCTCTGCCTTCCTTGCTAGCAACTGAATGGAACGAAATCAACCTGATGGATGCTCATTTTCCTCCTCAGTCCATTAGTGTCACTTTGAGGTCTTGACTCTGCCCTTGCTGTTATTCAAGGTCTCACTTCACTGCAAAATTAAGCCTTGACAGCTGTCTTTTTTCTTCTCTAATAGTTCTGGATAGAAATGTTGATTCGTAGCATCTGATGAGATGCCAACTTGTCAGCCTGGACAGAAATAGCTTAGTGAGTCTTCTGAGGAAGCTCTGGTTGAGTTTATCCACCCATCATAGGGAAATTGCAAGCAGATATGGGTGCCACATCTTTCTTGAAGCACCTAATGTATTAGATGTGAAGTGGATCATTAGACCATTTACCTCACTCACCCCCACCCACTGTTGTCATCCTTGAAGTTCAAAAGGTCTAAGTTTCCAAGAGGAATCTTGTAGTAGTTGGTACTATATATCAGAGGATGGGCTAAGATACTAGCCCGTCTGGATCAGTTTGATAATTACCCTGCCCTGTATGTCTTCTGTTGCCTTCTACCTTCTATTTTGTCCTCTGCTAGAGCAGAGTAGAATTAGAAATTAATTCTTCATTGGATATGTACATTTTGATCTGGGTTTTACCCATGGCTAGAAAGTGAAAAAAATAACTTTCCATGGTTTTCTTTTTTCTTTCTTTCTTTTTTTTTTATAAACAGAATATCCAGTCTCAGATATTTTGTTACAGTAGCACACAACCATTGAGTTTACAAAGTTGTGCTTTAAGCACCCTATCTTTTTCAGAGTTGCCCAAATGACAAAATGATAGAAGTTTGCTAATGTTTCCTTTGGTTTTGCCTTAGATGGGCTCTTGGAAAATAGTTGATGGAATTGGACTCCAGAGGGAGCATGAGGGGTCAGGTTTGCTCTAGGTGAGGCCTTCCACTGTAGCAATTTGCATCATCTCAGTGATCTGCTGCTAGGTTTGCTTGTGACTTAAGAGAGAAACTCTAGCATTTGGACACATTTGATCTGCTAGAAGCCTGAGCTTTGCAAAATTGCTTTTGTTTGGATGATGAAGAATTTTGGAGTTACCTCTGGTAATGATCGAAATACACACAAAACCAGGTGTTGTCACCCTGGAGTTTGCTAACTACACAGTTTATTGACAATAGTGAAAATCTGGAGTGTCTAAGACTTCACACTAATGTGGATTGCTGACTGATTTCCTTTTTGACGAATACTGTAAACTGTACAAAGTAAACACACTGAGATGCACAGGCAGGGAGCTTTCTTTGCATAGTGCCTGAATAGTAGAGATCTGAACCGAAAGTGCTGAGACCATCTTCTTAGGATGCTTTTGTTATATTTGTTTGAATGGTTATGACTTTAGAAAAGCTATTGTTCTAGTTACCTTTAAATGTCAACCTGAGAAGTGGGTCTCAATTAAGGCATTGCCTAGATCAAAGTGGCCCATGTGTGATCTGTGGTGGGTTATCTTGTTTGTTAATTGATAAGAAGAACCTAGCTCACAGTGGGCAGCACAATTTCCTGGGCTGCATAACAGAGATAGCTAAGCATGAGCCTGAGCAAGCTATTGGGCAGTGTTCCTCCATGGTTTCTACTTTAAGTTCCTGCCCTGACTATCTTCAAGGATGGACTATGACCCAGAAGTGTAAGTTGAATAAATCTTTTTTCCCCACTAAGTTGCTTCTAGTCAGTGTTTTATCACAGTAGCAGGAAGGAAGGTAGAACAGAAATCGTGGAGAGTTTTTCAACTTTATTAATTGACAAATAAAAATTTCTATATTTAACATATACAAGTGACAGCCTAATGTACAAATAGATTGGGCAGACAACACAGTGTCCCTAAAGTGTAGTTAACTGTACATGCATGATGAAAGCACAGAAGATCTTTTGCTTCAGTGCAATAAGTCACCATTAACATGAATCATGTCTCTAACATATTGCGCTGTGGCATAGTTGTAGGTTTTCACCTTTTGGCCAACATCTCCCCTTTTTCTGTAACCCTTGACCTCTTGGGAACCCTAGTGGTTCCCATGTATGAATCTTCTGTCTCTGAAGCTCTTTGTCCTGATGATTTTACTGAGGTTTATCATCCAGGTTGATTGACCATGGTATAATTATGTCCCCTCAGGCACAAGCTGTATAGTGGGTGTTTAGATCATAGGCTCAGTCCTTGTGAAGAGAATTGCATCTTTTAAAAGTGGAGAAGCAGAGCTAGGAAAAGCAGAGAGAAGTTGAGGATGATTCCTCAGGGATTGATAACTCATACATATTCATATAGATCATTAATATTCTTAATTTTCAGGATGTCTACATTGTCTTAGGTTTTATGTGTTGCCATGGCTATTTCTGTTGGAAGCGGTAGACAGTCTAAGAACTCAGTTTCTGTCACTAAACAAAGGTACTCCTTTGCTCAGTGGGTTTTGCTGTGGGTGAGTTAACTTACTGAGTGGAGCTTCTGTCAGAGGACACAATAGAACTAAGTGGATTGGCTTCATGAAACTAAACTTAATGTACTATAGAATACCCTACTTGTGAGGTGCAGTGTGGATCCTACTTCAAGTACAGTAACATCCACATGGCACAGATACAGGGGGCTAGCTGTGGTTGTGCCTGCATTTGCATCTGTCTTTGCACCGATGAGACTAGCAAATATTCTTTAAGAGACATCTTTGCTAGTGGGACAAGGTTTTATCACACCTTAGGCCATCCTCTTCTGTTTAAATCAGCATTCTTTCAGGAGAAGAAATGCAACTTCATGTAGACAGGATTTCCAGAGTTCGCTTAGCTCTTGAGGTTTCCTCTGGGGTGAGAGCTGAGTTTTTCTTGTGCTGTGTCTAGTGCATTCTCCACTGTTGCATTATCTGTCTGTCTGTTTGCCTGCCTGTCTGTCTATCTGTCCTGGAGATTGAACCTAAGGCTTTGTGCATGTTAGGCAAGTGCACTGTTTAAGCTGTATCCCAGCACTCATGGCACCTATTCTTCATATCTCCTCCCCATTTTTTTCTTACTTTTGTTTGCTTGTTCCTTCTTGGGAGAGGGTATCATGTAGCCCAGGCTAGTCTTGAACTTGCTGGTATTATCAGGCTGCTATACCTAATTTCTATGGTGCTAAGCATTGAACCCAGGGCTACACATGTGCTAGATAAGTACACTCTGAAGCGAGTCACAGCTCGAGCCTCCTGTACCAATTCTTAAACCAAACCACCCGATTGTTTCCTTCCCAGAAGGCGATCTCATTGCAGTGGATTTATTCTTTGGTTTATCCCATCCCCACTTGCCAAGGCTCTGAACCACGACTGCATCACCTTGAAATCCCAACAGTGCTCTGCTTGACTGTGCTCTTGGTGTCTACTGAGTAACTGTGGTGTGTGTTTAAGGGTGGTCCCTGTCAGCCACTCCCCCTTTACTATATACCAGATAACATGATTTATTCTCCTAAGGAGGGTTGTTAAGTAGAGTATCCACTCAAGGGAAATGTATCTCTAATGTGGGACATAGTTAGGATAAAATTGATGATTAAAACAAATGAAGTTAATTAGCTGAGGAAAATTAAAATAGAGAAATAAAATATCTGTAGTCAGGTATGCACAGAACAACAAAAGCATTTGCACATTTTATGCAGATCTTAATCTGTTTGACAGATGAGTAAGAATTAAAAAGTTACAGCCCTGTCATGATTTTTACGATTTCTTGCAGTATTTTTTTGTTTGTCTCTCTGTATTTTATTGACTACAAAGAATGTTCTAGTTGCAGATGTACTTGTGGTGGTTGCTGTTCTCAAGTAGACATGTCCAGAATCACCAAGATGACAAGCCTCTGCGCATGTCTGTCACAGTTACTGGACTGAGTTAACAGAGTTGGGAAGATCTGCCATAATTTTGGGCATTCCACAAATTGGGGCCCTGGAGGAATAAAACTGAGAATGTGAGCTGAGCAAAAGCTCTCCCTCTGCTTCCTGACTGCAGGTGCCATGTGACCAGCTGCTTCCCCTGCCTGTGGCCAGCACCCTCCCACTGTGAGCCAAAGAGAAAGCAAATAAACAAAAACAAGCCCTCTGCCCCCAACACTCTTCACCCTTCCACTGCTTTCACCAGACATTTGGTCACATCCAGGAAAGTCAGTAACACAATACTCCATCCTTTTGTATTATTCACATTAGTTTTCCTTTCTCATTAGAAACTATTACTGCATGTAATTAATCCAGTTATCCACACTCAATAGCTTTGTAGTATTCAGTTGTATAATATTCTTATTAGTGCGCATTGTGGATGTACTTTGGTCTTCACTATTATAGATACCTTATAGGGAGTAACTTTACATGAACACATACCTTTAAGGACTTGCTAAATTCTTCACTTCTCTCTTCTGCTGCCTCCATCTCTTCCTCTTTCCCTTTCTCTCCTGTTCCCATTTTCTCTTGCTTCCTCCCTTCCCATCCTCTTCCCTCTCTCTTCTCTTCACCTTTCACCTCTTTCTCTTTGGACAGGTCTCCCACTAGTCCCAGCCAACTCAGAACTCAGTTATGTATGCTGCCCTTGAAGCATTGGCAACCTTGCTTTACTTCCCAAGCGCTGAAAATACAGGCATAGGACCCAACATACCTGGCTTTTAGATTATTTTCGTAAGAAATAATTCCCAGGTATCATATTCATAGGTCAAAAGTGTATGCATTTTACAATTTTGGAGGCAAACATTTAGCCAAAGAGTAATAATGAGATGCACATCTAGTCAGACAGAATAATGTTCATTTGGGTCTGAGTTATGTTAGCCACAGTGGGTCACAGTCACCTTTTCTCCACTTGCCAGGCTATTAGTTAGAAAAAGTGACAAACTGATTTATTTCTAGGGTCTGGCGATCTAGCAAAGAGGTCAGAACATAGATCACTCTTTGTGTGTCTGCAGAGTATATACCTAGCCTGTTTTATTCCCTGGGAATGTGGTCTCTGCATTCCAGACCTTTGTTTAGGATTTTTTTGACCTTAGTGAATTTTATATGATTATCCTATTTTGTGATTTGCTTCAACTTCAATTTGGTTTTATAGTATAGGGTCTTTACATTTATATATAAGTACATACTTTTATTACTTCCTTCAATAATTTTTATGTATAGTTCATTAAAATAACTAAAATATAAAATAGTTTATATATTTTCCTAGTTTCAACACTTAGATTTTTAATCCAGTTGAAATTTATTCTGGCAAAGGATAAGTGAGCTGGCTAGCTTTCTCCATCCAAACTGATATTCACTTGTCCCAGTGTATTGATTGCCTGGCTGACCTTTGATATTTTAATATATATACACAAAGCCCTAAACAATTTTTGCTAGTGTATGTCTCATATTGCTATAATTACTACAACTTTATATTTGATTTTAATATGTAATAGAGGTAGCCAAATTACAATTTATTTTTGCATTCTTGTGAGTTTATTCTTGCAGATGAACTTTATATATATATATATGTATATATATATTTATGTGTGTGTATATATACATACATATATACATATAATCTTCATTGAATATATTTGCAGAATCAATGTTAGAACTAGTGTTTGGCATGAGAGGCTCCCCAGAGAAGGCATCTGGGAACACAGATATATCTAGAAGCTTGAACAGACCTTGGAACTCTTGCAAGGCCTGATTACCCTGAGCCAGAGAAAGAGAAGGATCAACACAAAGTAGTCCTCACCTTAGAGAAGGGGTCTTTGTTGCTGTGGCTCATTTTACTATATGATGGAACTGGCAGCTTCTCCTTGACATCCATTGTGTTTGAATTTGGCTCAAACATTGGACCAGGAGGCCTAGGGCAAGTGACCTTGGCTGGACTTCCCCACTGTCCTTGTCCCAGTCACTTAAAAGTCTTTTCAGGAGGAAAATCTGTAGTCTTGTAAGTAACTGAGTGAAGCATTGCTTCCTGAGAGAGCAGCCCCTGTCATTCCACCTCTGAGAATTATGTCTGAGCCTTAGTTCCCCAGGCATCATAGTTGGTGCCCCACACCTCTCTGATGAATGGGATAGCCAGTCATTCATGCTACATGGACATCTCTGGTTTATTGCCATCTTCCCCAGTCTTCCCTTTCTCTTTTCTTTAAGCTGGCTTTAGGTCCCAGCATTTGTCTAGGCACCAGTAAGCCCATCTGGAGAAACCCTTCAGTCCAAGTACAATTTCCTTCCCTGGGAATTTCCTCTGGGTGTGGCTTCACTCACTGTATATCTTAGTTATATTTCTATCACTGTGATAAAACACCATGAGCAAAAGCAACTTGGAGAGCCAAGGTTTATTTCAGCTCACAACTCTCAGGTCATACTCCATCACTGAGAGAAGTCTTGACAGGAATTCAAGGCAGGAACTGAAGCAGAAACCAAAGACGTGAGCTGCTTTGTGATTTGTTCCCTAATCTCAACCATCAATCAATTAAATGCTTAATCATCTTGCCTATAAGCCATTCTGGTCATGGCATTTTATCAACTGACATTCCTGTTCTCTGACAACTGTTTTATGTCACATTGACAATGAACAAGGCAGAGCACTGTGCAAATAAAGTAAGAAGTTAAAAGCTTAGATAAACAAGGAGAATTTCTCATGGCTCTTTGCATCTTTTAAAAGAACAGCAAGACTGCTGCCATATATCATTTTCAGAGAAATGACATTAAAAACTCAAATAGGAGTGACAGAATGGAACACCAGGTGAGACACTTGCCTCTAAGCCTGGAAACCTTCACTTCCTGGGACCCACATCACAGCAGAGAACCAACTCTTGCGAATTGTCCTCTGACCTCCAGATGTATGCTGTGGCATGTGTGTGTGTACATACACGACATGCACATACCCCACTGTAAATGAGTATAATTTTTAAAATTAGATAGCTGTTCGATTAGGAAACAATGCTATATTTCAGATTTAGAAAATAAATATTGAAGTCTTAGCTCAATCCTAATGACTATACTTATTTTTCATCTTCCCAAGACTGTAAGTCACAAGCCTGTAATGGAACGCCTTCCAATGTGAGGACACAGGTCTAAGGGACAGAAATATTTCTTGGTACCAGTGTTACTCACTAGGTTGTAACACCGAATGTGTATGTTATGTACACAGTAAGTATATACATGCTTATTAAAATGAAGGGCTACCCCTCAAATATTTTCAGCCCCTTACCACAGTTAAATATTACAGTGTTTACTGTCTAATAGAAAGCAGAGACCAGGTGGATAAATTGTTTGGGCTTATGAAAGTGATCACTCATCTCTGGGAGGTGTCCTCTGGTGACCTTGAGCATCCTGGCTAGAGGAGGAATACCTAGAAGAGAAGTATATTAGTCAGGGTTCTCTAGAGTCACAGAACTTTTGGGATGAATATCTATCGATCTGATCTATTGATCTAACTCTATCTATCTATCTATCTATCTATCTATCTATCTATCTATCTATCTGGAATTTATTGGAATGACTTACAGGCTGCAATCCAATTAATCCAACAATGGCTAGCTGTGAAAGAAATTCCAAGAATCTAGTAGTCCTGCAAGGCTGGATGTCTCAGTTGTTTTATATAAACTGTTATATATGTTATATAAACTGAAATCCTGAAGAAGTAGGTAGGCTCCAGTGGATATGCTGGCAAAGTGAGGACAAGCAGGAGAAGAATGAACGCTTCCTCTTCCACTGTTCTCACATAGGCCTCCAGCAGATGGTGTGACCCAGACTATAGGTGTGCTTCAACAGCTGGACTAAAGGTATTTGTAATCCTGCCTCAAGATCCAGATCAAAGGTGTATTGTCTTCCTGCCTCAAGATCTGGATCACAGATCCATTTCTGGATTGTAGTTTATTCCAGATAGAATCCAGTTGACAATGGAGAATATCTATCACAAGAAGTGAGTTTGGGTCTCCTGTCATTTACAGCTCTGGGAGGGAGCTTATGAGTTTCCACAACCATCTTGTGTGAACATTGTTTTACTCAGCCTTGTATTCTGTACAGTAGCTCAGGATACAGTCTATGTGCCTAATTAGTTGATCTACTAGTTTTGTTTTTTTAAATATCTATATTTGTCTCTGTGTGTGTACCTATGAATGCAGATGCCTATAGGTACCCAAAAAGAGTATACACTATTAACCATCAGCCATCTTTCCAGCCTTTCTATATTTGTTTTATTAATATTTGACTCTAGAAGACATTTTATTTAAGACTATTAATATGCTTACTATTCTCTGAGTGTGACATGTCCCCCATAGGCTCGTGTCTGTCACTGCTTAGTTTCCAACTGTTGGTGCTGTTTCTGTTCAACCTTTAGAGGATGCGGTCTAGCTAGGGGAAGTGGATCTTTGTGGTGTGGGGCTTGTGGGTTGTAGACTGGCCCAAGTTCCATCCTCAACTCTCTGCTACCTGACTATTCACAGGATACAACTAGCTACCTCATGTTCATAGCTAGAAGCCATTCTCATTGCTATTCTTTCTTTGCCATGAAGAAATTTATCCCCCGATAAGGCTTTCTTTTCTTCTTTATATTAGGCATTTTATGAAATAAAATGCCAAACATTTACTACAACAGCTACAGTGACCCTGGAGATATTTGGGAGAATCTAGTCTGGGCTAAAGGCTTTGTTCAAAGCACTGGTCAGCCTGACTCGGAATTGTGGCTGCATAGCAGCTAAAGCTTATGTCAGCTTGGATTGTTGGATAGGGTAAGAACTCAGTAAATGGTTGTGGTGGTGACTCCTGCAGTACTAG
Organism: Mastomys coucha; assembly: GCF_008632895.1. Taxonomy (NCBI): domain Eukaryota; kingdom Metazoa; phylum Chordata; class Mammalia; order Rodentia; family Muridae; genus Mastomys; species Mastomys coucha. The sequence goes on along the minus strand of NW_022196913.1, from coordinate 17,129,360 downwards.
CTGGGCACAGGAAGCAGTAATTGTGTCCCATGATTAAAGAGTAGCAACAACTGACATCCTCTTCCTGTACTCACTGTAACAGAAAGCTACCCTGAGGAAGTGTGTGTGTGTATGTGTGTGTGTGTGTGTGTGTGTGTGTGTGTGCAGGTGAATGTACACACATTGGAAGAGAAGCCCGATCTGATGCTGTGGGTGGTGGGGAACATACATATACACAAAAGCACAGGGATTTGTTCCTTGGATCTGTGCTCTGTAAATACAGACTTGGCTGTACTTGCTGTTTTGCTTAAAGGGTTTATTGCTATGCCATTCTGAATGTGAAATGATAGTTAACGGAGACAGGAGGATTAATAGCAGAATTTAAAATCATTTAGTGACTAATAACTCCGTGACTTAAAAAAAAACAAACCCTACCTTGATATGCAGGGTGGCTATCTCATTAACGTTTCTGAGCTGTTTAGAAGTCAGCTGGATGCTGTTGGGTGCACATTCATTTTTCATCTTCTTGGCGCCATTCAGGAAACATCAATAGAATTGAATAATTCCCTGTCATTTCTGAGATAATAAATATGGTTGTAGATTATTAAAGTGTTATTTTTCATTTTCGTGGCGGGTAACCATTAAGAGGGATCCTCACTGAGTAGAAGTTGTGCCTTATTGATCATGAGCATATGATTCCTATAAAGCCACTCGGATACTTGCATGATCCTAGGTTGTTTTCTGGTGCTGCTGCACTTCTATTGAAGAATAGCGCTAGCTGTAATGTTTTACTATGAACTGGACTCCTGCTGGGCACACACTGCTTATATGATTGTGTGTGTTATCTTTGATACTGACATTAGCTTTTCAGAGTACCCAGCTTTTAAAGCTGAGCAGGGGAAGGCTGACAAGCTGCAGGAAGGATCCTAGTGTCTCAAAGCTTTCAATGTTTTTAAAGAATCTTCCTCTTAAACTTGAATGAAACCTAGCCTCCTGAGCAGGCATTTACTGTAGGGAATTTGGTCTTCAAATGCTGGAGTAGATTTCTAGCTCATGGGGATGAAGTTATGTGATGCATGCTCAAGTGTGTGTGTGTGGGGGGGGGGACACTGGCATATCATAAAACCACTACTTGCTCTTCCTCACACACAGCCTTTGGTTTGGGGTCCTTGTGCTCCTTTTGAGACCCAATGAAATGAATGTGTCAATTGAGGGAACAAGCAAGGAGAATCAGTAGACCTGAGACTGAGGCTTTTTCCATCTCTAAGGGCAAGATTTTCAGGAAAGTTTTTGGCTAGAGACTCTTTTTTTTTTTTTTAATATGTGTATTATACTGTATGTATGTATCAATAGGTTTATGTATATATATAGATATGTATATATATTTTTAACATACATTTAAAATTTGTTTGTTTACTGTTATTTTGGAGAACCCAGTTTGTTGGTGGTATCTGGAGCATCATATAGCCAGGAGGCAGCATGACACATGCTTTCTTCTCTCTATCTGCCTGGTCAGGGTATTGACTTTGGTCTTTCTGACACCTCGGCACTTCTTCCCAGCCTTTCTGATCTTCTACTGTTAGCTTGCAAACCACACTGAGCACAACTGTGTGGTCTTCTTTCTTTTCTAGTACTTTTGGTGGTCAGAGGAGCTGATGGTCAAGTGTGGGCATCCTCAGGATGGCGCTCTTCTGAGGATGTCTTCGAAGCCTCTGGGGCCTGGTGTCTGAGAAAGACATGGAAAAGACGACTTACCTCCTGGGTGGTTTTCAGAGCCTTTGCTTTGGCTCTTGTTGAGGGTGGGGTGTGAAATTCTTTCTTCATTTTGGGGGAAAGCCCAAAGATAATTTATTTTGTCATCCCCCCATTTATTATTATTTTTGGAGATAAGGCTCAATGTAGTAGACAAAGGTAGCCTTGAACTGGCTGGCCTCCTGATGCAGCCTACCAAGTGTTGGGGTTCTGTGCATCATCATGTCTGCCTGGCAACTTCCTTCATAGTTCCAGAAACAATGCTGACCCAGAATGGGCTGATCCTAGCAGATAATCTTGTGTTCTTCTTGATGTAGTCCATTTACTAACTAGTAGCAAGAAGGTTATAAGAGACTGCCAGACTATCCAGACTGACTGTCCAGAGGAAGCAGGAAATTGATTTCTTTTTTCTAAGCTTTTCTTAGAAGAGAAGAACAGTTTTTCCAAACATTGAAAAACAAACAAACAAACAAACATTTTCCCCAAGATACTTCTGTTTATGTCTCATTTGGCCCAGACAAAGTAGGGGCCAAATGCCCATTACTAAAATAATGGAAAGTAAAAATCTTCAGTGTAGCTGGGATGGAATGGTGGCTCCCCTTGAGGCACATAGATGTGGGGAAGGAACTGGTACCAAAGGGCATCAAGATCCCGCTACCTAGGAAGCGGGGAAGGATGCTCATCTCTTAAGAGTAGACATCCATGTGTATACATGTGGGAATTTAAGCTTACCTCACTTGCCGATCTGAGAGTACAGGCACCCTTCTGAAGACTAGCATCATTACCATAAAAGCAAAGAAGCCTGAGATCTGGTGGTGCAGTCTTTAGGTAGGGCACTTTAACAGCATCAGCACCTCATCCCTAAGTGCTGAAGAACTTGCAAAAGAACAAAGTCAGGCAATAATACTGTGGTTGCCCTGATGGTATGACCTGTTCTGTCTGGGCAATGCACTCATTCCCAATAGGAAGAACCAGCAGAACTGAGCTGAGGACACCCACTCATTCCCAGATTTACCAGATGGATGAAGTCATAGTGTAAGGATGGAGGATAGGGACTGAGCAAGGTTCAGAGTGGGTGTTGATGGATCCTTTCCTACCCCACTGTAGGTGTGGGCAGTAAGGGCTCCCTGTAAAGGTTGTGTTATGATTGCATAGTGTTGGGAATGTAGTGAAAACATCACATTACCATTAGAGTAGGGAATGGGGTGGGTTGCCTTGTTATACTCAGCAGGGGCTCTGTGGGAAACCTGCTGGTCTAAGCACAGCAGGGCCCCTCTCCTGGGTTCCTATTGATTTCTGACATGTGTCCCTCTCACTAATTGCTTGAGATTAAAGATGTCTCCTCTAGGGCCAAAGTGTTTGTGTTTTGTTTCTGTAACTCTGAAGGTTATCTGCACTTCCTCACTTTGCTAGTAGCATTACTTGTATATTTATTACGGACAGGGGGCAGTCATTGTGTTTCAAAATAGATTGCTATCTTTGAGAACAATGGACATGGAACAGTGCACATGGAAATTCTGTTTTCTTAGGAAAGCATCTAAGGCACTCGCTAGGCGCATTAGGGTTCATGGGAAGCAACACTAGAAGAGACCTGTCTGCGATAATGGTGTCCCCTCAGAGGGAATCCAGCCTGTTCCCAACTGTAATAGTCATTTGAGAGTGTCTGAGATGCTAGTTCACCAAGAGGCAAAGAAGTGATTTGTGGAGAAGTTTATGGCATTTGAACATGATAAAGCTCTGCAGAAGGAAGCAAAGACAGATTTAATTTCCAGGCCTGTCATCAGACAGGGTATGGTGTAGGCTACACTGTATTGATTTCTAGTCATAAGCATAAATTGGCAGAGGTTGGTCCAAGAATACAGAATTTTGGTTAGGAGATGTAGGTTCTTTTTTTTTTTTATTAGAAGTTTTCTTTATTTACATGCCATACAATATCTCCTTTCCCAGGTTCCCCTCCGAAAAAAATAAAAATAAATAAAACAAAAACAAAAACAAAAACAAACCCCTGTTCCCTCTCCCTTCCCCCTGCTTACCACACACCCTCTCCTGCTTATTGGCCCTGGCATTCCCCTACACTGGGGCATAGAACCTTCACAGGGCCAAGGGCTTCTCCTTCCATTGATGACCGACTTGGCCATCCTCTACTATACATATGCTGCTGAAGCAATTAGTCCCACTATGTGTACTCTTTGGTCGGTGGTTTGGTGCCTGGGAGCTCTGAGGGTACTAGTTAGTTCATGTTATTGTTCGTCCTAAGAGGCTGCAAGCCCTTCAGCTCCTTGGGTCCTTTCTCTAGCTCCTTCATAGGGGACCCTGTGCTCAGTCCAATGGATGGCTGTGAGCCTCTACTTCTTTATTAATCGGGCAGTGTCAGAGCCTCTCAGGAGAGAGTTATAACAGGCTCCTGTCAGCCAGCACTTGCTGGCATCCACAATAGTGTCTAGATTTGATGATTGAATATGGGAAGAATGCCCAGGTGGAACAGTCTCTGGATTGTCCTTCCTTCAGTCTCTGCTCCATAGGTAGTCTCTACAACTCCTTCCATGTGTACTTTGTTCCCCCTTTTATGAAGGAATGAAGTATCTACATTTTGGTCTTCCTTCTTCTTATCTTGTGGTTTGTGGATTGTACTTTGTATATTCTGATCTTCTGGGCTAGTATCCACTTACCAGAGAGTGCATACCATGTGTGTTCTTTTGTGATTGGGTTACCTCACTCAGGATGATATTCTCCAGATCCATCCATTTCCCCAATAATTTCATAAATTCATTGTTTTTAATAGCTGAGTAGTACTCCATTGTGTAGCTGTACCACATTTTCTGTATCGATTCCCCTGTTGAGGGACATCTGGGTTGTTTCCAGTTTCTGGCTATTATAAATAAGGCTGCTATGAACACGGTGGAACAAGTGTCCTTATTACATATTGGAGCATCTTCTGGGTATATATGCCCAGGAGAGGTATAGCTGGGTTTTCAGATAGTACTATGTCCAATTTCTGGAGGAACCCCCTAACTGATTTCCAGAGTGATTGTACCAGCTTGCAATCCCACCAGCAATGAAGGAGTGTTCCTCTTTCTCCACAACCTTGCCAGCATCTGCTGTTACCTGAGTTTTTGATCTTAGCCATTCTGACTGGTCAGAGGTGGAATCTCAGGATTGTTTTGATTTGCATTTACCTGATGACTAAGGATGTTGAACATTTCCTTAGGTTCTTCTCAGCTATTCAGTATTCCTCAGTTGAGAATTCTTTGTTTAGCTCTGTACTCCATTTTTAATAGGGCTATTTGGTTCTCTGGAGTCTAACTTCTTGAGTTCTTTGTATATATTGGATATTAGCCCTCTATCAGATATTAGATTGGTAAAGATCTTTTCCCAATTTGTTGGTTGCTGTTTTATCCTATTGACAGTGTCCTTTGCCTTATAGAAGCTTTGTAATTTAATGAGGTCCCATTTGTCAATTCTTGATCTTAGAGCATAAGCTATTGGTATTCTGTTCAGGAAAATTTCCCCTGTGCCTATGTGCTTGAGGCTCTTCCCCACTTTCTTTTCTATTAGTTTCAGTGTATCTGGTTTTATGTGGAGGTCCTTGATCCACATGGACTTGAGCTTTGTACATGGAGATAGGAATGGATCAATTTACATTCTTCTACATGCTAACTACTAGTTGAGCCAGCACCATTTGTTAAAAATGCTATCTTTTTTCCACTGGACAGATTTGGCTCATTTTTCAAAGATCAAGTGACCATGTATGTGTGGGTTCACTTCTGGGTCTTCAATTCTATTCCATTGATCCACCTGCCTGTGACTATAGCAATACCGTGTAGTTTTTAAAATCACAATTGCTCTGTATACAGCTTAAGGTCCAGAATGGTAATTCCACCAGAAGTTCTTTTATTGTTGAGAATAGTTTTCACTATCCTAGGTTTTTTGTTATTCCAGATAAATTTGCAAATTGCTCTAAGTCTGTGAAGAATTGAGTTGGAAGTTTGATGGGGATTGCATTGAGTCTATAGATTGCTTTCAGGAAGATGGCCATTTTTACTATATTAATCCTGCCAATCCATGAGCATGGGAGATCTTTCCATCTTCCGAGATCTTCAATTTCCTTCTTTAGAGACTTAAAGTTCCTGTCAAACAGATCTTTTACTTGGTTAGTTAGAGTCACACCAAGGTATTTTATATTATTTGTGACTATTGTAAAGGGTGTTGTTTCCCTAATTTCTTTCTCAGCCTGTTTATCCTTTGTGTAGAGGAAGGCCACTGATTTGTTTGAGTTAATTTTATATCCAGCTACTTTGCTGAAGTTTTTTATCAGGTTTAGGGGTTCTCTGGTAGAATTTTGGGGTCACTTAAGTATACTATCATATCATCTGCAAATAGTGATAATTTGACTTCTTCCTTTCCAATTTGTATTCCTTTGATCTCCTTTTGTTGTCTAATTGCTCTGGCTAGGACTTCAAGTACAATATTGAATAGGTAGGGAGAGAGTGGGCAGCCTTGTCTAGTTCCTGATTTTAATAGGATTGCTTCAAGTTTCTCTCCATTTAGTTTGATGTTGGCTACTGGCTTACTGTATATTGCTTTTACTATGTTTAAGTATGGGCCTTGAATTCCTGATCTTTCCAAGACTTTTAT
>NW_022196913.1:17121783-17122743 GCF_008632895.1 Mastomys coucha | reverse complement strand
ATCATGATGGATGATCGTTTTGATGTGTTCTTGGATTTGGTTTGCAAGAATTTTATTGAGTATTTTTGGATCAATATTCATGAGGGAAATTGGTCTGAAGTTTTCTTTCTTTGTTAGGTTTTTGTGTGGTTTAGGTATCAGAGTATTTGTGGCTTCATAGAACAAATTGGGTAAAGTAACTTCTGTTTCTATTTTGTGGAATAGTTTGAGGAGTATTGGTATTAGGTCTTCTTTGAAGGTCTGATAAAATTCTTCACTAAACCCATCTGGTCCTGAGCTTTTTTTGGTTGGGTGACTATTAATGACTATTTCTATTTCATGAGCAGATACGGGACTGTTTAGATTGTTTATCTAATCTTGATTTAATTTTGGTACCTGGCATCTATCTAGAAAATTGTCCATTTCAGCTAGGTTTTCCAGTTTTGTTGAGTATAGGCTTTTGTAGTAGGATCTCATGATTTTTTTTGGACTTCCTCAGTGTCTGTTGTTATGTCTCCCTTTTCATTTCTGATCTTGTTAATTAGGATACTGTCTCTCTGCCCTCTAGTTAGTCTGGCTAGTTTATCTATTTTGTTGATTTTCTCAAAGAACCAGCTCCTAGTTCGGTTGATTCTTTGTATAGTTCTTTTTGTTTCCATTTGATTGATTTCAGCCCAGAGTTTGATTATTTCCTGCCTTCGACTCCTCTTGGGTGAATTTGCTTCTTTTTATTCTAGAGCTTTCAGACATGCTGTCAAATTGCTGGTATATGATCTCTCCAGTTTCTTTTTGGAGGCACTTAAGGCTATGAGTTTTCCTCTTAGGACTGCTTTCATTGTGTCCCACAAGTTTCGGTATGTTGTGGCTTCATTTTCATTAAACTCTAGAAAGTCTTTAATTTCTTTCCTTCTTTCTTTCTATCTATCTACCTTTCTTTCTTTCTTTCTTTCTTTCTTTCTTTCTTTTTTTTTTTTTTTTTTT
>NW_022196913.1:17101685-17120070 GCF_008632895.1 Mastomys coucha | reverse complement strand
CACTGTATCTTTGTTTAGTTTCTGTTTCCATGATCTGTCCATTGCAGAGAGTGAGGTATTGAAATCTCTCACTATTATTGTGTGCTGTGTAATGTGTGCTTTGAGCTTTAGTAGTTTCTTTTATGAATGTAGATGCCCTTGCATTTGGAGCATAGAGGTTCAGAATTGAGAGTTCATCTTGGTAGATCATACCTTTGATGAGTATTAAGTGTCCTTCCTTATTATTATTATTTTTTTTTATCACTTCAGGGTAAAATTCGATTTTTTTTTGATATTAGAATGGCTACTCCAGCTTTTTTCTTGGGACTATTTGCTTGGAAAATTTTTTTCCAGCCTTTTATTCTGAGGTAGTGTCTGTCTTTGTCACTAAGGTGGGTTTCCTGTATGCAGCAAAATGTTGGGTCCTGTTTATGTACCCAGTCTTGTAGTCTATGTCTTTTTATTGGGGAATTGCATCCATTGATATTAATAGATATTAAGGAAAGGTAATTGTTGCTTCCTGCTATTTTTGTTGTTAGAGTTGGAATTCTGTTCATGTGGGTATCTTCTTTTAGTTTTGTTGGAAGATTACTTTTTTGCTTTTTCTAGGATATAGTTTCCCTCCTTTTGTTGACGTTTTCCATTTATTACCCTTTGAAGGGCTGGATTTGTGGGAATATATTATGTAAATTTAGTTTTGTCATGGAATACTTTGGTTTCTCCATCTATGGTAATTGAGAGTTTTGCTGGTCATAGTAGCCTGGCCTGTCATTTGTGTTCTCTTAGGGTCTGTATAACACCAACCCAGGATCTTCTAGCTTTCATCGTCTCTGGCAAGAAGTCTGGTGTAATTCTGAGAGGTCTGCCTGTATGTGTTACTTGACTTCTTTCCTTCATTGATTTTAGTATTCTTTCTTTCTTTTGTGCATTTGGTGTTTTGACTATTATGTGGCAGGAGGAATTTCTTTTCTGGTCCAGTCTATTTGGAGTTCTAAAAGCTTCTTGTATGTTCATGGGCATCCCTTTCTTTAGGTTAGGGAAGCTTTCTTCTATAATTTTGTTGAAGATATTTACTGGCCCTTTAAGTTAGAGGTCTTTACTCTCTTCTATACCTATTATCCTTAGGTTTGGTCTTTTGAGGGAAAGGGGCAGAGAGGGCTGTGGTTCTGCCATCCCTCCTAGGAGGTAGAAAGGATTCTGTGCTGGCTGCTTTGCCACTTGTGAGGCCCGTGCCTCCTGGCTGGTCCTGCCTTAGAAAGTCACCGGAGAGTAAATGGTTATATCACCCAAGTCCGAGATGTAGGCTCTTGATCTGTTGCATAGTGCAGTGACTTGATTAATGATAATGTGTTGATGGGCTGTTGAGAAGGCTCAGTAGGTAAATGACCTTGAGCATAATCCTGATGATCTAAAATTTCCCTTATTCAATCACTGGATTTCACAAGGTGACAGAGAGAACCAACCCCCAAAACTCTGACTGCTATCATCTTCACTACCACCACCACCATCACCTTCATCATCACCATCACACACACACTAGCACACATCCACAAACACACACACACACATACAAACACACATACATATACAAACACACACTCAGAAACACTTTTTGAAAAAAGCGACAAAATTTTTAAAAAACTGTGTTGCGTTTGAAAACTTCTAAGAAAATAAATTTTAAATCTTCTCATTTGATATTCAATCAATCATGCCTGAGTTCTTTCTCAAATTAAAATATTCTTAAGGAATTGACAGTAGTCCCGTCTAGTAGTAATTTTAATTTTGTGGGGTATTTAATTATATGTGGTGATACATGTGTGGGCATGTGTGTGAATGCTGGTACACATGTGGGAGTGTGTCTGTGTGCTGGTGCATGTGTGGGTGTGTGGAGTGTGTGCCATGCAAATGGAAGCCTCAGACACCAACTATCTTGTTTTGAGATAGGTTTTTCACTTTCTTGGAACTTACTAGTTCCATTTGGCCAGCTGTCAGCTGGTCTTTTTGCCTCTGTCTGCCCAATGCTGGGATTACAGACAGGAGCTACCACCTGGGCTCTTTTACATGGGTTTTGGGGCTTGAACTCAGGTCTTCTGAATTACAAGACAAGCACTTTGCAAACTGGCATATTGCCTCAGCTCAGAACTACCTTGTTTAAAAACAAGGTTATCCATTTATCAAGTGCAGGTTCAGTCCTGTTTCTGACAGTGTTTAATAAAAGTCACAAGGCCATTGATATATTGTTAGATCTTAAATCATATTCCTTAAATTATGGCTCCTTATCTTGAGGAGTACATTTGATTTTTCTTGTTCATGAATTAATGGCAGGGTCATTTTAAGAATATAATTTTAGCATGATACACAGGGATGGCAAGATTGTTTATGTAGTTGATTAAATTGCCTAGTCTCTAAGCAGCTATATATCAAACATGAAAGAACTATATGTCTTTTTTTTCATTTTAATATCTGGCTTTCCTTGTTTGATATTTTTTAAGCTAGTTAAATGTTTTGCTGAATAGGTATGAAGGGAATTAGCAAGTTCTTTTTTAGAACTTCCTCAGTAAATACAATTGTTGTTGGCTATGTGTGTTTAGAACTGTGGTAGAGAATCCAGTCTTGTTATTCATAGGATGCACATGGGTTCCTAATATGAATGTTGTGCATGCTTAGGTTTTGTTTAACAAACAGCAGCTAAGACTCTGAAATAGAAGATAGCAGAGGGGTATAGACACAGACCTGCTTTTCCATATAATCTGATAAAGGCCAATACATAAGGAATTATAATCCATGGACAGGAAGTCTGGACTGTCTAACCTATACAAAGGCTTGTGCTCATGACCCTGTCACTGTGGCTCAGTAGCCTCATGCTTTCAGGCCTGTTCTTCTCCCACTCTACCTCATTCCACTTTGCCTTTTGAAAGGTGATGTCGTGAATAACTGTTTTCTCCATGTGGATGAGGGCGTGAAGGGTACTCAGCATTTCTGGAACTTCCCTGGTCTGTGAGTGTACAATTAGCTTATTTTCACCAATAGGTGTCTCCAAAGCTGAAGTCTTCTCACTGCCAACAAATAGTCCACACCCCACTGTTCTCTAGCTTGCTTCACATGAATTAATTGTGTACATTAACTTCTTTATTCTGTATGAAGAAAAACAGAGGGAGGTTTTGGGTGCTTGCATGACTGAAAGTTGTGTTAAACACACTTTAGCCTTCTTGTCTACCTCATCCGTCACAGGATGGGGATGTGTAATGTAAGCCGCGTGTAGCTGAGATTTCTATCACTTTCACAGAGAGAATGGATAGAGAAGGAAAAAAACAGATCTTATGGGAAGGGAGTGCTAAGATGGGAGAAATGCTGCCTTGTGGCTATGGGACGTTTGCTAGTCAATCCTGTACTGCAGTGCATATTGCGACTCTGTGTCTGTGCTCCAATCCATCTTAATGACTAAAAGGTGTTTAATTATACTGTGCAAACCTAGGTTGTTTATACAGATCCAGAGGGCACCATTTCCTTCTTGGATTTTTTTTTTCTTGTTCAAACTTCATTTGTTTGAGCAAATCTTTTTATTTTTAAGCAATAAAGAGATTTTTATATTGTAAAGGATTGTTCTAGAAAACTTCTAGCTTCTTCTTATTCAGTAAATTTATGTTCATTTTTGATATGTTCTCTCTTCCTCTCTCTCTCTCTCTCTCTCTCTCTCTGTGTGTGTGTGTGTGTGTGTGTGTGTTTGTGTGTATGTGTGTGTGTGTGACTGAGCTCATACATGACTATGTCAGAGTTGGACCTTTTCTATTATTCTCCAACTTCCTCTCTTGAGAAAAGTTTGCTTTCTGGACCTGGAGGTAGACTGGCAAGCTATCCAGCCTTTGCCATCCTCCTGTGCATTCTCACACAGTGCTGGTGTTATAGACATATATGGTGCTGCACCCTGGTTTTTATATGGATGCTGAACATCAAAGTCAGGGTCTCATGCTAGTACAGTAGAGACTGTTACGCATGGAGCCATCTCCTCAGCTGATGTGTGAATTTTGATGGTGTATTTCTTCTGGGTGGATTTCTAATGGGTGTATTCTGTGCTATCATATAGCTCAGCTTAGTATGGTCATGTGTCTGTCAAGAATAATGGTGATTAGGCCTCCTCTTACCAGATTGGTCATTACATACTTTAAAAACGTAGGTAGGATTCCTTGGAATGTTCCCTAGGAGTACTACATCTTTTTGATGTGAGTTGATAAGATACTAAGAAAACCGAAGCTTCCCCTCCAGTGTGACTCTGCCAGCCATTATAATGTGAATTGTAGACATGGATGTAGGTCAATGTGTTACCAGTCAAGTTGGATTGGATATAGACGATATATTTTTGACTCAGTGTCACATATATTCCAGGTTGACCTTTAACTTGTGACCCTCTGGTCTCTACTTCCCAAATGGTCGGATTATTGGTGCTTGCCTGGTTTATTTGCTGCTTCAGGCCTGCTAAATCTTCTGTTTAGATTTCTTTGTCAACTTGATGCTAGCCAGGGTCTTCTGGGAAGAAGGAAGAGAGGTCATGCTTTCATTAGATGGGCTAGTAAACAGGTCTCTCAGACATTTTCTTATGAACGACAGATCTATGAGGTCCCAGCTCGCTGTGGGTGGTACCACCCTGGGGTTCACGGGGTCTTGAGTTGTCTAAGAATCTAGGTTGAACAAGGCAGTAAGTAGTCCCCCTCCAAGGCTTCTGCCTCTGAATTCCTGCCCTGTTTGAGGCCCTGCCTTGGCTTCCCACAATGGACTATAACCCAGGATACATAAGCCAAATAAACATTTCCCCAAATCTACCCAGGTTGTTTTTGGTCATGGACTCTATAGCAGCAACAGAAACCCTAGTGAGACGCTAGGCAAGCACTCTTTATCAACTGAACTATATCCAGAGCTTGATATTTGACTCAGAACCTCAGAGCTAGAGTCCAACTGAGCTTTGCTTAACTTGGTAGGTAGAAGTTGACTCATCCAGCCTCCTGGGCAGTCTAGTATGATGTCTTCTTAGATAATTAGCAGTAAAGTACCCCAAAGTGAGAAAGCTTAACAAGATTTTTTTTCTTTCTTTTTTTTAAAGGAGTCCCAGGAAAGCAGTGTGTTATTTGTAGAAATAGAAGCTTTTTGTTTCTACCATTAATGTCCCAGAGCCTCCACCCTTTTGGAGCATAGGTACTTTATACTAGGGAACATTAGCTTTAATTAACACAACCTAGAGTCACTTGGGTAGAGAATCTCCACTAGGGATTATCTACCTTGGGTTGGACTGTAGGCATATGGAAGATTATCTTAAGTTACTGGATGTGGGAAATCCCAGCCTCCTGAGGGTGGCTCCATTTCTTAGGCAGAAAGTCTTGTAAGGGTGGAGGAAAAGAAGCACTCACCAGCAAGCAAGGAGGAAAGGATGCACTCATTTCTCTCTGCGCTTGACTCCAGGAATGGGAAATGACCAGATGCTTCATGTTCTTGCTGCTTTGACTTCTCCCAACTAATGGACTGTATCCTGGAATTGTGAACTAAAATAAACCTCTCTACAATAAGCTGCTCTTTGTCAGGTTTGCATGTTTGTTTAATCACAGTAACATGAAAGAAGGTACAACAGATGCAGTGGACTTTATACTGCATTTTTAAAATAAGACCTTTACTTTTTGACTTGTGATGAAAGCTGACCCTATCATTTTTACATTTTTAGAGGACCATATGCCTCAAATCCTGCCATCTTGAGCAAAGTAACAACAATAAAATTAAAAAATAATATGCCCTTTTTGATAACTTGCAGAATTTTACATTTTTATTTCTCTCTACCTTTTACGTATGTGGCTTAATATGCAAAATTTTTGTGTTTATTTTGTATTTAAATTCCTCCATAAATTATTACTTCTGCTATCAGGGACTGGATCTTAAATTCAGATTTTTAAAGATCTAGAATTAAAAAATTTAAGAGTCTTTAAGGACTCTAAGATACCAAGCATATTGGTCAGTTATGGGATATTCCTATGGGCTGCTGCAGAATGGCTCTAGAGATATTGCAGGGGATTTACTAAAAAGGTGTTTTCCTTGGTTACTTGAGCTGCCAACATTTTTTTCCCTAGGCTTTCTGAAGCAACCTTGATCTATTGGTGGAACCCTTTAGGCTTTGGGAAGAAGCAAGACTCCCATCCGTCATGTGCTGTCATCCTAAGAACATACATTCCTAAATGCTAAGATGCTGCACTTCTCAGCCAGATGGACCCTTGAAAGTTAGCCTTAGTCCTCCCTCATCCACCAGTCCCTGCCCCCTAGCTTTCCCTCCCAGCTGCATCTAGACTTAATTCACAGCCTTTCTAGTTGGTGGGTTTGGCTGTTGTAATGTTGGTATTGGATACCTTCATGAGATGTTCTAAACAGAGAGCTAATTGAATACATATAGGTTTGCATTTGCAATAAGTGTTTAGTGGGAGATGGTGTGTCGTTCAGTCTCAGGTGCTAAAATACTTCTTTACATATTTCATATTGGAATGATTTCAAGTTTCTTAACTTAGGGGGATGAGTTAAAATATGTAAATTGAAATGTTGCAAACAGGCTCCTAACTATAAATTGACTTTCATTTTGCTTAGAGTGTTGAATTGGGGGGAAACTGGGAGGGTGATTCAAGGTTAGTTTTCTGGATATTAGGATATACTCCTAGGTAGTATTTAAACTTTGCTTAGTGTCTTATCTAGGGTTACTGTGGTGAAACACCATGGCCAAATCAACATGGGGAGTGAAGGTTTTATTCAATTTATTCTTCCACATTGCTGTTCATCATCAAAGGAAGTCAGGACAGGAACTCAAGCAGGGCAGGAATCTGGAGGCAGGCGCCAATACAGAGGCTGTAGAGGAGTGCTGCTTACTGACTTGCTCCTCATAGCTTGCTCTGTTTGCTTTCTTACAAAATTTAGGATCACCAGGCTTGGGGATGGCACCACACACAATTGGCTAGGTTCTGCCCTATGAATTACTCCTTAAGAAAATGCCCTACAGGCATGCCTACTAAAGCATTTTCTCAATTGAGACTCCCTTTTCTCTGATGACTCTATGTCAAGCTGATATAAAACTAGCCAGCATACTTAGTTAAAATTAAGGTAGAAGGTTTTCATCCTGGTTTCTCCCTGAGCCATCTCTCTGGTCCTTATCTACTCTGCTTCAGAGCTCGTCTCTTGGATTGCTTGTGTTGAAAGTCTATCATTCTTTTCAAAGAAATTATGAAATGCCCCCAAAGCTCTTCTGGATATCTCAAAGACTTCTTGAAAGAGTTCTGAACATTCTATAATTCTTTCAGAAATTCCAAGCCAAATATATTTTCAATTGTGACCTTTGGTTTATACAGGCCAACTAAATACTTTTCTATTAGCCTAGGAATTCCTGAAACTGAATTAAGGTAGAAAATTATGGTGGCAATTTACAAAACATACGTAGTAACGATAGTCTAAGTAGTGTGATTGTTTTGAATCCAACACTAAAATAAGCTTTAGGTCCACAATGACAAAATGAGCAAGTGACAGAAGGATCTTCTTGGATCTAATGTTTCTTATTTTGATTCATAATACACTGATTTCATAATACCCCTGGCCAAAGTTCAGATACACTGAGTAGCTCAGAGAGAACTTCAGATTAATGAGTAAGGTGGGTAACAACCTTGCAGTTTCCTTCCAACCCGTGATTTCATCTGAACATCATTCCTAAAATTAGAGTATTATCTTAGAGTGGGTTAGCTGCCTATGGAAAGATAATTCCATTTGTATGCAAGTAAACTAATGAAAAATGAATGAAAATGAAAAATAACACCACTTCTGACATGACCACTGTCTTAAGATGACACAGTATTTCAAAGAACATTTACAGATAGCATTCTAGATCATATGGGAATGGGTTGGGATGAGCACTGTGGGATGCATCAGGCCTTTAACCATTAGACTCAAGGATGCTGGCATTTGAAGAAGGAGGTAGATCTCTAACTGGAAAACCATACTCCTCTACAAACCTGATATCAGAGAGAGAAGGCACGTGGATTGTTAAGTTCATGTGTTAAGTCCAGGACAGGGCTGGAATGGAGTGCAGTCTTCTCTAGAACATTGAGGCATACTGTGCCAGACTCTGGGGGCATTGCTCTTGAATGTCAGCATGTTAATGATACCATTCACATGGGAGGCATCCAAGGCTTTCATATGTCTTGGACACATTCCATGTGTCTCTGGACACCTGGAATCTGATTTATCTCAGGTAGCAGAGTGGAATTTGAATTACTCTGTGGCCATACTCAATGTTGAGTTGGTCACCATGTTTATGTCTTAGTGGTGAGTGCAGTAGAGAGATCTGTTGGTGCTGCCCAGTAGTTAGTTGCAAAAATGATAACAGCAGTGTATAATTTTCCCCTTGAAGTTTATTCTATAGATTTTCATCCTTTAGGGAAAGGGATCCAAGGAAGAAAATTATTCCCACTAAACGCATAGTGAATGAAGAGAATACATCTAGGATTCCCCATGAGTGTGGGAGAGAACTCACAAAGGCAAAGCACTTGGTTCTGTGTTTGATATGCTGGAAGCCACGTTTTCCCATTAGCTGTTAAATCTTGGTTCTTCATTTTATCTCGACACTTTAATCTGTCTGGTGTCTTATGTCAGGCATTCTGTCATGGCAAGGAGAGAAGTGTATCATAAAGAGGAAGATTCTGACCATGGTTTGGAGGGGTTGAGGATCACCATCACCCTTCAAGTCATGTATACAGTCTTGGTGGATCCTCTTGAAGATAAATATCAGGTTGTCTCACCAGAAGAGACAGCACTCAGCAGTCCAGCAGTCCAAGGCATAGACTTTCCCTTCTGCTTGGGTCCTGCTGTTCATGTACATCACGTACCCAGTGGCATTCAGAAGTTTAGAGGAACCTTACCTTTCTACATGTGCGTCTCTTTAATCCCAGGAAGTTGCAGGGTACATGCTAGACTCACACTGTCAGAACATATAGAACACAGCTTTATGACTGTCTCATAGAAACCCAGCCTTTCACTGTTCAAAACTGGATTTTCCAGTGTTTTTTGCATCAGCAACTCTGAATGATGCATGTGTATAATAACTGCCCTGTTGACAAGCTTTTTTTTGGGGGGGGGTTCTGTTACAAATGATAGCATGTCACCAGGCTCACCAAGTAGTTATCCAAGAAGATTTCCACAGACTTCTCGGGGGAAGCCATGCACCTGTGAGTATGAGAATGAAGCTCAGCTTTGGGACCCAGCGCCAGGTAGTGGGCGTTTAGAACATCTGGAGAAACATTCATTTTACAGTTAAAACTTAAAGGGAGGTCAGCAATAGTGCCTCAAACAGTAAATGCCTACATGCATTAAGACTTGGGGTTTTAAATGAAATAAGGTACACACAACACAAGACAGGTATCTCCAGAATCACAATGTGGTAAAAAGGACAGTCTTGATCAGAGATCTGTGGATGACTTGAGCACTTGAAAATATCTCCTCTACCTATTGATACCAGGTTTTTAAAGCCAGAGGTGGCTTCTGTCTGAAGTCTCATTGTACTGGGAAAATGTTGATTGACTCTTCTTTTTCATGCTGGGGATGGAATCCTGGGCCTTGTGAGTGCTAGGTGGGTACTCTGCCAGTAGTCATGTCCCCAAACTTCTCCTAATTATCACACCTCTACATGACAGTGTCTGGGAACTGTTGCTGCTCTTCTTCTGAAGGCAGTGGCCCCCATCACTTGCACACAGCAGCATGAGTTATGAAGCCCTTGAGTCATTCAGTAATATACCAGTGGCCTCTTACATGTAGAGTGGTTACACCTTCCTTTCTGCAGTTGTTTTTAAGCCTGGTAGCTTTCAGTTCTTGTTTTTTCCATATGTTTGATTTGGTTTTTACATAGAAAACACTATCCTACCTCACTTCTTTCCTTTTAAAACAAATGTGCATTTGGATGGCTTGATTTAAGGAGTAATTTTTGACTCAGGAGAGCCAGCTAGGCAATAGAGAATCTAAGGCATTTGATTACCAGCTTTAGCTGAACATAAATATAAAAATTTGGTTAACTTATGACTTTATTTTTTATGATTCTGCATATTATTTTGAAATGATCATTGGTTATTAATCAAAGGCCATCTTTAAGATATTTTCATTTTGTTTAATACTGAAACTAGTATAAATATTTTTTTAACTTTTATCTGTTTACTGTTTTAATTTGATTAGTTGTTGCTTCTTTTCCTGGTTGCATTGGAGGTTTGGGGGGTTTGGGGACTGAACCAAGGACCTGGTACTACCTTGGACAACACAGTAAGCCACACCCCTTAATTTTACAGCAAATATATTTATCACCATGTCATGTCCTGTGTCATAAATAGCTCTTTCATATTTTTTTAAACGAGAATACTTAGAAAGAAGAAAGAAAGGAAAAATTACTCAAATGAAATAAATAGCCCGGAAAAGGAAGCATTCAGAGCTTTGAAAAGTATTTGTTTCTTTAAAATCCTTGTAGCCAAGTCACACTTTTCTTGTCACTTTCTTTTGATCTCAGGTTTTATATGATTTCTCCTCCCTACTCTTCAGGTTTTAAATAACAGGCTTGCACGATTACAGCGCCCACTTTGGCTCAGCCATTCATTGCGGAAGGGGTCCTGTCAGGGCTGATCTTGAATACGGCAGTTACAGTAACTCTCAGGGGAGGAAAGAAAGCTCAGGCCCACTCAGATGTCACGGTCTAGTGGGCTGCTGGTGGGTTCCAAACTCCATTGTGTTCTGCCTCCAGCTGTCACCAGTGCTATCTGCCTCTCACTAGGGAAAGGGTTCTGATGACAGCTTAACTTGTAGCCTTTGCTGGCCACTTACAGCACCGTGGGAGGCCACACAAAAGAGAACCATTTTGTGGAATAAAGACTCTCCTTAGGCAGCCATTTAGGTAGCTAGACAAAGGAAGAGCCTAACTGGTAGAGCGGAAGGGAAAAAGGGAGAGTCTCACTGAGAGGGACCTGTTGTTGGTTCCTGAAGAACCTGCTGGTACTTTAGCTAGATCTGCAGAGCTAACCGACCACAGCCCACTGGGCTGAGAAGACCTCAAGTTCTATAAGGCTTGACATGCTGCAAGCACAAGTCCTGAAGCAAAAGGGTTTATAGGCCCTTGGAAAGTTAAAATGAAGGATTGAGTCATTTGAAAGACCTACAGAGTCAACTAACCTGCACCCATGGGGTCTCACAGAGACTAAACTATCAACCAAAGAGCATGCAGGGGCTGGAGTTAGGCCTTCTACACATTTGTAGCAGATGTGCAGTTTGGTCTTCATGTGGGTTCCCTAACAATTGGAGCAGGGGCTGCCTCTGGCTATGTTGTCTACCATTGCGTCCCCTTCCCCTACCTGGACTGCCTGGTGGGCATCAGTGGGAGGGGAGGTGCTTAGTCCTGCTGGGACATCTTAGTCCCTAGATGTTCCAGGGTAGGATGGTACACAAGGGGGCTTCCCCTTCTCTGAGGAGAAGAGCAGGATGTAATCAGGGAAGGGATTTATGAGAGTGAGACTTGGAGGAGAGGAGGGAGGGAGGGCTGCAATTGGGATGTAATGCGAATAAAAAAAATAAATTATGGGGAAAAAAAATCTATCCATTTCAGAGGAGAAATCAGACTTGGGGTTCTGTGCTATTCACCAACCATGATAGCATCTTTGCAAAGACATCTGCAGCATGAACTCTGGGATATTAGTTTCATCCTCACCCCTACCACCAATAGTCAGTCACTCATATAGTTAATGTATGAGTTTACAATGTACACGGTGCACCTTCCTATTGCTGGAGAAGTAGGATTTCATAGAATTGTTTATTTGATCTACAATCCAGGTAATCAGTGAAGGGAGGAGCCCGGTTTTCATGACAGAGAAAGAGGCAGATAGGACGTTACCTTATCACCAGCTTTTCTAAACAATTCAGTTTGTGTTTTTAAGGACTAAGAAAGATGACCAGACATGAAGTTTCCTGATGGAAAATATTTTTAATCTTAAGATAAAATGGTGATTGATGAATTAGATGTCTTCAATCAGATATTGAAATCAGATATTGATTCAATTTTTGATGAGAAGTTTGAGAAGATTAGGACTTTGGGGCTGCTCATGGTGGGCTTTTCTTTTTTTTCCTCTAAGTGACATCTTCCTTAGCACTGGTCTGCCTGCTGTGACAGCTTCTGGTCCTCTTCAGGATCCCATCTCAACACTGCCTGTTTGCCATGCTGCAGAGAGGACCTGTGACTTTGTCCACAATCTCTGTTGCTAGTCCATGGTATTTGATGTAGGTGTTAGCAACTGTTAGCTCTTGGCAGGCATTTCATCCTTTCAAGTGTTCTATTTAATTTCACCTTGATGGTAACCAGGAGGTGTGGGTAAGGGAGCAAGTTAAAGTTTTGTTTCTTTGTGTGGCTATGCATATGTGTATGCATGTTCAAGTGTGTGCAGGTATCATGTGTGGATGTGTGTTCAAGCATGAAGGTGAATGTGTATGGAGGTTCACGTGTATGTTGGTCAGTTTGTGTAGGGACCAAGTGTGTATGTATGTGTGTGTGTGTGTATGTGTGTGTGTGTGTGTGTGGTGCAGTTAGGTTTCCTTGTTCAAGTATGAGTACATGTGTTTGTGGGCATACATGCATGTGTACCTTGAGTACAAAGACTGCAGGGCAACTTCAGGTTCATTCCTCATTGTCCATTATGTGTGTGTGTGTCTGTGTGTGGTGTGGTGTATGACTCAGTCTCTTATTCTTTGTGCAAATTGCCAATATAGCATAGCAAACTATGCTGGTTAGTCAGCAAGCCCTGAGATGACCCACCTGTTTCTGCCTCCTGAATGCTGGGATCTCAAGAGCACATCACCAACCTAGGTGTTTATGTAGGTGCTAGAGTTTGAACACGGCTCCTTGTGATTGTACAGAAAGTTCTTCATGGGTGATCCTTCTTCCCAGTACCTTGGTAAGGTTTTATGGGTATTATTTTCATCTTCCTCTTTTTAGTTATTTATTCATCTAATGTTTATCAGATATCTGCTACATTACAGATATGATAAGAGACACAAGTGCAACAAGAATAAGACAGGGGTTATTCTAAAGTATATAATCTGAGTGGGAGAGAGCTATGGAGAGAGTCATGCAGAACATGCCAAGTCATGGTCAGTCCCCATAAGCAAGCCCGTCTGCATAACTCAAGTCTGACAAAGTGAATTTATTCTGGACATTTGTATTTTTAGAGAATGATAACAGCCTCTTCTTATATATGTTTATGAGTGCTAGGTTGTGAGAATCTGAGTGAAGGGTAAAGGGACAGCAGGTTTTGAGTCTGTGACTATAAGATCTAGAGAGTAACGGGCTTTGCTGGGATGCTCATGGACTGCAATTGAGAAAATGCTTCGTTGGGATGCCCATGGCATGGCTTCCCTCCTGGGGCTAGGCTGTCTGTCACCCTCATCTGTCATACCATATAGCGCACAAGCCCTCATAATCAACGGCCGCCTTGTTCTCTCTCCCCAAGTGGCTTCTGAGCACTTGGTGGGAGGGAGGGGGTTACTAGTTGACAGCCTTTTTAGAATACTTGGCACATCCAGTCTATTCACACAACTGTGATATTTTTGAACTTCTGCTCAGCACCTTCCCTTCTCTGATTTGCTGATGATGCACATTCACAGAGCATTTGGGGCCCTGTAGAAGTCATCTTCCTTAAACATGTATCATGATGATGTATGACTAATGGCCTCTATGCTTAACCTTCCCCTCTTGGCATAGGCAGTGATTCTCAACCTTCCTAATGCTGAAGCACTTTAATACAGTCCCTTATGTTGTGGTGACCTACACATAACCATAAGGTTATTTTCACTTCTGCTTCGTAACTGTAATTTTGCTACTACTATGAATTGCAATGTAAATTTCTGGGTTTTCTGGTGGTCTTTGGGGGTCATGACCCACAGCTTGAGAAGCATTGCTAAGATGTCTTCCTTCTGTTGCCATATGCTTTCAATCATCTTCCTAACTCTATACCAGCCAAACTCCCAAGACCAACATCATGACACCTACCTTGGGATGCCACTTCCACTTGGGCTCTGAAGGCCAGGTGCAGATGCTTGAGTCACAGCTGCTGCCTGTATCATGGCTTGTTTCTCCTTATTAAGCGTTCTCCCATCAGATGTCATGTATAGTGATGGTTACTCTTATACACATCAAGAATATGTCTTGGGTCTTTCATTTGATTAACCCTGTCATTTTAGGCAGACAGTTGTCATCAGAAATGCTTTTCCTCTGTGGCCTGCTTAAATAATTGTATTCCACTCTTCCTCTGTCTTACTTTGGATTTGTGTATGTGTGTGTGTGTGTGCATGTGGTGTGTATGGTATGTGTGTGTATATGTGGTATGGTGAGTGTGTGTGTGCACGCACCTGTGTGTATGCTCATGTGCAGAGCATGTGTGTGTGCATATTTTACTATCTGTCCTTTATTTCCACAAGGTTAGTGTACATATATTATGGTGTGTGTGTGTGTGTGTGTGTGTGTGTGTGCATATGTGTATGGGCTTGTGCGTGTTTGTACATGTGGTATGACGTGTGTGTGTATGTATGCGTGCATGTGCATGCTCACTTGTGGTGTGCATGTGTGTGCTCATATTTTACCATCTGTTCTTTATTTCCATGAAGTCCGTTTTGTCTATTTGTGTATCCTCTATACCTCTATCTGTACTTCCCAAGAGTGCCTGAAGTATTAAAGTATTCCCCTCCCCAATCCAATATCCCTTTTCCTAACAGTACATCCTCTCAATTTACTGCTCCATTTGTTGAGAAAGCTTGGAAACTCTGACCATGTGTATTATCTTGCCTCTACCACATCCATTCCATCTTAAATGATTTTCCTTCTAGCTCTTTCCATTTCTCTTCAAAGGGCACCTGAGGAGTCACCAAGATCCCTAGCTGTCAAATGCCACAGCAATTCTCATCTTTCTTCTCAGTTGGCACCTGCTTAACATTGTCCATAGTTCAAGGGTTACTCTCTCTTTTTCTTCATTGGCTGTGTATTTCATATGGCTCTTGGCTTTCCTCTGCCCTCACAGGCCATCCTCTTTAAAGGTCCTCTGTTGAATTCTCTGAGCCTTCAGAACTCCTAATATTGGTAAGCTACAAATTGAGTTTTAGGCCTTTAGTCTTATTTATCCATCCATACCATCTGTGATGTTGATTAGTATTATATTTTTAAATACATTCTTCACTTTGAAGAAACTCATCAACAGTCAGTGACATTTCCCCTTGGATTCCAGATTTGTGGATCTAGGTACCCGCTTGGCCTCTCCATTGGATGAAAGCCCTCATAAGTCACGTGTAAATTGAACTTCTGCATCTTCCCCAAAGCAAGATGTCCTTTCCAGGTGTCAGTCATCTCAGTTCATGGTGTCACTATCTACCCAGGTGTTTGGCCATAAAACCTTGTGATCATTCCTTCTCCTCTCTGTCTACCACCACATCAGCAAATCTGGTTGATTCTACTTTTAAATGACTTCTTCCCAATACATATAAATGTGACACTAATGTTAGGTCCTGTCATTGTTTGATGTGGACACAGTAATAAGCTCTTTTACACACAGCATGGAGGGCCAAGTGAGGCTTTTAGAATGGACATATGCAAAATCTGCTAGTCTGCTGTTTGCTGTTGATGCTCATCTTGGTTGGCTATGTGCCAAAGCCCTTGGTGTGATCTACAAGGCCCTTTGGAAGGATACTGCTGCATCTCTGTCCCATTTCCTTTCACTCCTCTCAGTGTCCCTCTCCCCTCGCAGAGTCCCCAGGTCTTTCCCCTTGCTGAACACTGTGTTTATTGTGCTTTCCAGCTGCGATATTTCACACACTCAATCGTAGCTTTGCACAGATCATGGTTAGTGTCAGTAGAGAAGTCAGCTCTGGCTATCCTATAACATACCCCTTTGTTTTCTTGATGTTTCCACCTTGTGTTGCTTTTATTCTTGAATCATTTTCATAACTACACGTTTTCTCACTGTCAATACCTTCCCCAAGCATAAACTCCTTGACTGCAAGAACTTGCTTTGTCTTGTGTTTAGTAAATGAATTTAATCCTTTCAACTATAGGAAGGAGGAGGGAGCAACTATTTATCATCTTTTTATATTCTGGGAACCATTTCTTGGGTGCTTTGTACAAATTATATTCATGATTAATGTAGTTTCTTTAAGCAGTCCTCTACAACAGGACTTTTATTTTTTGTCATTTATTTTTGTACATTAGAAGAAAGAAAGAATGAAAGAAACAAAGAAAGAAAGGAAGGAAGGAAAGAAATAAAGAGAGCGATTGTGACCACAAAGGGTAATAGGAGGCACTGGGATTTGAGCCCTGGGTGTGGCTCACTCAAGAGTAATGCTCTTTTCATTTAATGGGTGTTGCTATGAACTACTAACTTATAACTGAGGATAAGTCACTACAAAGGATTATTATGGAATGACTTTCCGCCTGACAGTGAGAGCACTGAGGTAGAGCAATAGACTTGTTACCCAGGACTTCCCTGATGGATACCCACTACTGGTGGGGACAAGGGCTGGAAGTCTAGCTCCCTGATTCGGCCCCAGGAGCTTCCTCGTACCCAGCTACAAGATTTCAGTGGCATGGAATCTTTTTCCTTCTCATGTGTGATTAAGTCTCTTATGTTTTTGTCCATTTGATTTGAGCCTTGTTAACTGGCTGATACTCCTTGTGATCTCAAGGCCAAACTTTTGAAAGTACAATTCTAAAACTTATACCCTGAAGTTTTCTTGTGGTACAAGTTACCCTTCAGCTGATATCTACAGTATCAGTATACACCCAAGAAAAACAGCTGAGTAGAAACATGCTGCTTTACTGAGACTGGATTTTATTGCACCATTGCCCATCTTGATTCCTAGCATGGATAGCTTATGGTTGGGTATAAACTCCTAGCTCACTGAAGGATTTCCAGGCCAAAGAAAAGCCCTCATCAGTAATGTTTACTGTTTGTAAGAAAAGATAATCAATTCCAAAGACAATGAAACTGCAGGAGTTTTAATGTCTACTACACTGGATGGTCGTTAACATTTTAATTAAATAATTAGATTTATTGTTAACAAGAGAGCTTCATAATTTCATCAGCAACAGAAATGCATGTAATGTTAGGATGGAAAACTTCTATTTTGTTATATTTTTCCCAAATCAAATCTATGAATGCATAGACAGAGGCTATGCCTGTGCACAGAGTATAGATGCATAGATGGAGGTTAGTGCAATGTTATGGATGCTAATAGTCTGTGCCTGTGAAAATGGCTGTGGATTCATAGGTAGAGGCCATGCTCATGCATAGAGCTATGGATGAATAGATAGAAATTATGGCCATACACAAAGCTATAGATAGATGTTATGCCCCTACACAGAGCTATTGAAGCACAGGTAGAGGCTATGACCAGGCTCTGAGTTATAGATGCATAGGTAATGTTATCCCTGTGCACAGAGCTATGGATGAATAGATAGATGTTATGCTCACAAGTGCATGACAGCAAGAAGACCAACATCAGAAAGTGCCCTGGAGAGAAACGCACACACCCTTATATCAATCATATTAGATCAAGCTCTTTGCTGGTTACCCTCTTACAGTAGGGCATTATGATTTGTCTAGAGTACTGTTATCTTACCTGCTGCATTCTGAAAAATTGTCCTTGCTTCATACAACCTAAGAGAAATATGTTCACTGAAGGTCACTGTCTTGTACACACAAGAAAGGATGGTGTTCTCAAAAGTTAAATTGCCTTATCTTGGAAGAATGAGTTTCAGATGCATAGATTCAGATCTTAAAAAAATTGCATCTAAAATTAACCTTTCTACATCCTCTTGTAGAACAGTCTCTACTTAGGCAATGAAGTCTTTTCAGTATCTTTCCTTAAAATGGGCCCTTATTAACATTCTTCATTAAAATGAAAGCTTCTCAGAAGCCTCATTCAAAATGCTGGCTTAATTAGTATACTGTAGTTTTCCTTTTGGAATTTTAACATGGATTGCATCATATGACTGGGAGATGGGGCTGAGAGTTTCTGGGCCATTGCTTTTTGTGGGCTCTGTCAGTGTTTTGAGGGGAGGAGGATGGTGTCTGATATTATAAAATATTCATATATCAATAGCCAACCTAAACATATGATCACCTCTAAAATATAAGTGTAGCTAAACTAATATGTGTACTATGCACATATATTCATTCTTATGTGCCCTATATGTATGCCCCATTTGTTCTGTGTAGATACTAAATATTTCAAGGTACTATGATTAATATCTTTAATTTGTATGGAAACAAATAGCAGTTTGTAGATTAAGCATTGCCAGAATAGACACTAAATGCTCAACCTATTTGGGATTTTTTTT
>NW_022196913.1:17077145-17101675 GCF_008632895.1 Mastomys coucha | reverse complement strand
TTTTTTGCTATCTTAATACTTTATTTGAGGATTTGGGGGATGTAGAGAGCTTGCCTAGCATTCAGAATGTCCTCAGTTCAACCTGGCTCAGGCTGGTAATTCCAGCACTTGGAAGGTAGAGGCTGGAGAACTAGAAGTTGAAGGTCATCCTTGGGCTACAGTGTATTAGGCAAGCCTGGGCTATAGGTGGCATCTAGCTCACTGTCTTGTAGCCATATGCACCCCCTCCCATTTGCCTTACAAGTGTATAAATCTGCTCTTTCCTATCTCAAAAACTAAAAGTTATGCTTGAGCTCTCCTGGGATGGAGATATTGGTGGTGAAACTACTCTACTTGTCTCTGTGTGGATGTCCATCTTTTATGCGTGAATAGAAACACATTTTCTACAGTCATCTCCTTGATCTACTTGTAGGTGTGAGAGGGTCAGTTAACTTTCTTAGACTCAGCACATTCATAAAGATGAGTGTAATAGATGTCTTGATAAATGGGCCAGTCTTCAGTGCCAAGTGAGAGATGCAGGCCACTGAGAGAGATGCAGACCACAGAGGTAGCTACTTGATTCATGCTGCCTTTAGTTGAAAGGTAGAAATAGATGTATTCTCTGCTCCTCTTCTCCTCTGAGTGGGTAGGGGCTCCCCTGGATATCCTCTGCCCTCACCTTGGCACTTCAAGTCTCTGGGAGGCTAGATGCTTCCTCTCCCACTGAGGCCAGACAAGGTAATCTAGCTAGTAGAACATATTCCACATACAGGCAACAGCTTTTGGGATAGCCCCTGTCCCAGCTGTTCAGGACCTACAAGAAGGCCAAGCTACACATCTGCTAGTATGAGCAGGGAGGCCTAGGTCTAGCCCCTGTATATTCTTTGGTTCGTGGTTCAGGCTCTGAGAGCCCCAAGTGTCCAGGTTAGTTGACTCTGTTAGTCTCCCTATTCTATTATAGTATAATGCTATTGAAAACTTAGTGCTTTCAATAAAGATCAAATCAAATGCTCATCTATGAGGTACTTTCAGGTAATTGACATATATTATCTAACCTATTTAATCTCATGTGTGTTTGTATGTGTGTGTATTATGTGTGTCTATGTGTGCATGCTCACATCTTGTATGTGTGTGTATGCATGTGAGTATGTGTGTTTGCATGTGAGAATGTTCGATTGCACGTGCATATATGAGCATGTGTTTATGGAGGCCTGAGGTTAACATGGGTGCCTTCCTCTATTGCTCTCCGCTTTATATATTGAGACAGGGTTTCTTTCTTTTTTTTTTTTTTTAAGTTTTATTGCATTATAATGAGAGGGTTTCTTGTTGAGCCAGGAATTTGCTATCTTGGCTAGTTTATTTTAGCTAGTTTGCCTCCAGAGATCCCTTGTCTCTGCCTCGGCATGGCACTACAGGTGCATTGTTACCTCCAGCCAGCTTTTGCTTGGGTTCTGGGGATCTGACTCTAATCTGTTCTTCCACAGTGAATGAGTTACTCACAAAGCTGTTTGCCTGACTCCCCCTTTATCTTCTACTCACCCTAAGTTCCATGTTGCCACAGCTGTTAAACTATTTCAGAAATGTAAGCTAGTTTCAAGAATTTATAAGAAGAAAGGAATTTCCTTTGGCTCAAGGTTTCTGAGACCCCTTCTTCTATTTTGGTGTCTATTAAGATGTACAGTTTGTTAGGTTTCAGGTGGCTTCGTGATTATATCTTTAGTTTTTGTCATAGAGTTTGGAGTACTAGATAAGATATATCTAGTTCACTGCCATATAGCTGCACAGTGCCAGACAGCTGCACAGTGCCAGACAGCTGCACACTGCCATACAGCTGCATAGTGCCATACAGCTGCACAGTGCCAGACAGCTGCACAGTGCCAGACAGCTGCACAGTGCCAGACAGCTGCACAGTGCCAGACAGCTGCACAGTGCCAGACAGTTGCACAGTGCCAGACAGCTGCACACTGCCAGACAGCTGCATAGTGCCATGCAGCTGCACAGTGCCAGACAGCTGCACACTGCCAGACAGCTGCACAGTGCCATACAGTTGCACACTGCCATACAGTTGCACACTGTAAGACAGCTGCATACTGCCAGGCAGCTGCACAGTACCACTGCCACACAGCAGTACATTGCCAGACAGCTGCACACTGCCAGACAACTGCACACTGTCATACAGCAGTACATTGCCAGACAGGTGTACACTGCCAGACAGCTGCACACTGCCAGACAGCTGTACACTGTCATACAGCAGTACAGTGCCAGACAGCTGCACCCTGCCAAACAGCTGTACACTGCCAGACAGGTGCACATTCATCCTATTTCTCAGTCATACAGGTCTGCTCTTTTGTACTTCAGGACCCTGTCTCTCCATTTGCTATCAATGTTCTGTAGATCTCTGTCCCCTGTTCCTTATGTCCCTGGGTTCTTACCACACAGTAATGTCAGTTCTTTGCCACCCTTGTCTTCTCAGTTCCTTTACTACAAGGTCATTCTCTGTGATGACCTCTGGAGCAGGATGTAAAAGGATGCTCAAATGGGGGAGGTGACAGCTCCTGCAGAGCCGGGCCTTTGGAAAAGCTGGCCTGTGCTGCAGCTAGAAAATAGGCAGTGTAGCTTTCAGGGCCTAGGCAGTCTGTTAGCTACTTTCCTGTTGCTGTGACAACAAAAAGCGACTTACAGAAGGAAGGGTTTAGTTTGACTTACAGTTCCAGAGGGGTTGAGATCATAAAGGCTAAGAAAGCATGGCATGGTGCAGCAACAAAATGGCTGCTCATATTTCTTCCACACACAAGATGTAGACAGAGAGAAAACAGGAAGTGAGACCAGGCTATAAAGCCTTAAACCCACCCCCAGTGACATATTTCTTCCAGCAAAAAAACCTCTTAAAGACTTTATAATATCTCCAAACATGAGCTTATAGGGGGAATTTCACATTAAAACTACTGAAGACAAGTAGGAGGAAATTCTAAAGAAAAGCCCTAAGTGTCTGGTATTGATTATTGCTTAATTGATAGCATCACTTGTTGAGATACAGAAAGTGAGTGATTGGAAATACTTTGAGGAACAGCAGAAAAATCTACGCATGGGGAATATTAAATTCCAAAGAAAATACAGATCCCTACAAGGTGGCACATGTCTGCCATCTCAGCACTCAGAGGTGGGGGCAGGAGGATCAAGAGTTCAAGGCAAGCCTCAGCCTCTACAGCAAGTTTGAGGCAAGCCTGGATTCTGTGTGATTCTTAAAAAGAACAACAATGATACAATTTGTGGGTGCTGATAAGATGGTGTATCTGAGCCTTCTTTCCTATCTCTGTGTTTCTCTGGTGTTTGTAAAAAGCACACAAGCCTTTTCTGTTGATGTCTCAGCCTTTAGGTTTGCTGTCTTTGATGGCAGGAAGCCGAGCCCTTCTCCTCTCTGGAGATTATTGATGGTTTATGAGGAAGCCATCAAGGTTTCAATGAGATAGCTGGCAGAAAGTGCCAGCCTGGACATTACTGGTGCAGTAAATTTTCTCAGCCCCGATGAATGCCCTAATTTAGAAAGAAAATGCAAAGTTCCTTTCTGATAGAGGTATGTGCTTCAAAGACAGAGTAGAAAAGCCCTGCTAGAATGTTGTGTATGTTCAGACACAGTTCAGTCTTCAGATTTCTGTCTGGCTAGTGGCCATCTCTGGCTGGAGGAGAGAAAGTAAGAGGTCTGGCGTCTCCATTGAGCTTGTTGGATGTTCCTGTCTACCTTCCCCTTGGCTGACATTACCCAGGTCCAGGGTGGCTGCCAGCCTTATAGCCTGTAATCCTTTTCATGCCATCTTGTATATAAACTTTCATACATGAGTCACCAGTATAGAGCAGCAGATTACTTTTGCAGCTCGTCTGTAAGATCAAACTGTGGTTAACTTGTTATGATCTAGTGTTGTCTAGGAAGAGAGAACTTCAATGGAAGAATTGCCTCAACCCATTTGTTTTGTGGGCATATCCATGCACCATTGTCTTGAGCATTGTAGAATGGCCAAGCCCACTATGGGCAGAACTGTCCCTAGGCAGGTGGTCTTGAACTGTATAAGAAATTTAGTTGAACATAAGTGTCTGAGTGAGTCATCAAGCAGCATTCCTTCATGATTTCTATTCTAGGGTAGGCTTTGAATTCTTGCCCTGCCTTTCCTGGATGATGGATCATGACTGGGCAGTATAAGCCAAATAAACTCTTTCCTTCCCAACTTGCTTGACCAGAGTATTTTATCCCAGCAACAGAATGAAGCCAGAATACCTTGAGTCAGACCACATCATACCCAGAAAGGAAAGCTAGGAACCCTATGGTCCCTTCTATAGAAAACCAAGCCAGACATGGATGTCAGTGTAAGGTATCAAAGGCACACTGAATTACTCCCCTTGAAATTGCACAGGGGAGGATCTCTCTCCTCATTTGTCTTTCTCTCAGAACCATAAAATGTGAGAACTGGAAGAGACATTGGAGGCCCTTGAGCTCATCTGCTGGTGGAGATCTGAAACTAGGCAGTCACACTCGTAGTCTAAACAGGGTGATAGCACTCACTCCCAGTAAAAATGACTGAAGAAGGCCAGATACAGTGGCACTCTCATCTCAGTACTTGGTGGGTGGAGACAGAGGATCAAGGTCATATAGATACTTGGGCTACACAAGAACCAGTGTAGAAACAAACACCCACAAGAACATGAAAACCCCCAGATTTTCTCTAAGGTTTCTGTAGTATCGCTAACCTGGGAATACCAGTCACTATTAGGCCACAGGCACACATGCCAGGAGGGGTCAAGTCGCTTTCTGTCAGTGGCAGCTCCCTGAAAATCTGTTTTTCAGATCACACTGTGTGGTGGGGGTCCTTATTGGCTGGTGCACAGAAAACATGTAAAAATCAACCCAGAGGGAACTGGCATGGATAAAGTGAATCCAGGGAAAAGAAATTCTAGTGGAGTAAAGAAGTTAAAGGAAGAAAAATGTACTGGAGACCCTGACTCCTCTGGAAAGACTCCATACACAGCCAGAGGAACAGTGCAGATCACTTTCTTATAAATGAGGACAGCCAGGAAGGCAGAGGTATTTCCCCCTCTTGAGAGCATACAGAAAATTCTGGAAGCTGATCCCAACAGAAAAGGAGTTTGTCTTCTTACCAAGGCCTGCAGTTGATGCTCGCAGCTCATGGGAAGTTCAGTGGTGGACAGGCGAGCTCCACATAACTGTTCTTGATCAGTGTTTTATAAGAAAATGAAATTCTCCAACTCAGTATTTCTAATGCTTTAAATTACAGTATACTAAATAATTTTATCCCCACTGTGTCAACCTTCTGTACATTTATAAATCTAATAGTAAGAGTTTTTAAATCTTTGGCCAAAAAATTTAAGCATCACAGAACAATTGTAAACAATAATAGTTTTCCCAAGGAGTGTCAGAAGTAAAAATTTTGCTAACACTTAAACGGAGGAATGTAACTTCTACCAAATCCCAATCATAACCTCCCCCCCCTCTCACACACACACATACACACACACACACACACACACACACACACACACTTTTCTCTCTTATAGTTCTTTGCACCCGTGTGTTATCTGTTTCTCTCTTCGTTGCGGCAGGGGGCAGGGGGGATGAAGTTAACATTTAGTTTGGCCACATGCCAGACCAGCCTAATGCAATGAGAAAATAAGTGAGAAGTGTCAGGAAGGAAGAACTCAAGACAGAACAGGCATCCAGGCAGTATCTCTGTAAACTCTGGTCTCTTTGTTCCTCCTCTGCTACTGACCTGGCTGGAACCTTGTGCTGTGGATGGTGATAACCCTCGTTAGGCTGCCCTGTGCTCTTCATTGACTACACAGGCTGACCTCAAGGCTTTTCATGATCCGGCTCAGTTCCTGGCTCCCTTATGGAGTAACATACCATTCCCCCTGCTGGTTGAGTCCACTCTAGCCAAAAGGTTCTTCACTCCTCCCCTTCCCTTTCCCCTTTCTTTCTTTCCCTTCTCCTCCCTTTATTTTCCCCTCCCTTGCTTTCTTTCTATTCCGTTGCTTCCCTCTCTGATCCTCTATACATCTTTTCCTTTTTTCTTTGTGCTAGGTCTTAAATTAGGGGTCTTAAGCATGCTAGGCCTGCAGTGTACCCCAGAGCTATGCTCTAAGTCAGTGCTTCTCTGGGTGTTACCAAGATCCTCTTGTCTGGCTTGAACACCTCTTTCCAACCCCCTCCCCAAGAGCTTCATAGCCTTCAGAGTCATTAGCCGTCCTTCCAGGTCTTTGCTCAGAAGTCACCCCCAGTGAGTCCCTGACAGTCCCTCCCAGCTCTATAGCACTTCATTGCCCCCTTAGATTGCTCTTTTTTTTCTTCTTATAGGACTTTTCATCTTCTAACATGATTATACATTTCTTGTGTTTCTGTTATTGGATCTCTTCCCTTGCCAGCACGTAAGCCTAATGAGTTTGGGGATCTTTGATGTACCAGGCAATTTATCTCAAGCACTTAGAACAGTTCTTAGCATATATTTGTGTCCCAAGCAAGTATCTGTTAAATGACGAATGAACATTTGAAAGAGGTTGTTGATATTGTCATTTGAAAATTCTTTTCTGGCTGTTGTTGATGACTTGGCATCATTTGTTAGAGAAACCATGTCCTATTAACTTGTCACATGTTTGCCTACAATAGAGGATTCTAGCTCTGACCTTTCTCCCCATAAAAATCACACCTCCATTTTAGCAACTTAAAATTTTATTTATTTATTATTTATTTATTTGCTTATTTTATTTATTGGTGGTAGAATGCTGAGATGGGGAGTTGGGCAGGGGAACTCATAGGCCATGGTATGCATAAAGGTCAGAAAACACCTTCTGGAATCTATTACCTTCCTCTACAAATGGGTTCCAGGGATTGAACTCAGGTTGTGTATGAGTCTTGGTGGTGAGCAGTACTACTGAGCCATCTTGCTAGTGCTATTCTGATAAGTTTTAAAGTCGCAGGGCATGCAGGGGAGAATTGAACAGAAGGGATCCAACTCTGCGTATATATAGTTTTTTGAGCCATAAATAAATGCTGTGGTTTAAAGTGCACTTTGACATGATTGTTTTAGGTTTTAACTTCAGTGCCTCTTTTATTTTCCCCTCTTTATTTTATGTATTAGTATTTCACCTATATATCTTTGTACCACTTGAGTTCCTGGTGCCTATGAAGCCCAGAAGAGGACATCAGAGCCCCCAGGCTATAGTTTACAGATGGTGGTAAACCACTATGTTGTTGCTGGGAATTGAACTTAGGGCCTCTGAAAGAAGAGCCAGAGCTCTTAAGCACTAAGGAATTTCTCCAGCCCCTAAAGCAAACTTGGGGCACCTGTTTCCTATTCATCTTCTGGACAGATAGCTACAAGATAAGATATAGTGTGAGCATGCATGCATATGTGTCATCTCCTGGAAATACTCTGGAAATGTCTCTGTCTGTCTGTCTGTCTCTTATTCCATGTGTTTGTATATGTGTGATGTGGTGTATGTACATGTGTACATGTGTGTGGAGGCCAAAGGTTGACATTGGGTAATTTGTCTCTGTCTACTTTAATTTTTGAGACAGGGTATCTCATATAACCCAGAGCTCACTTATTTGGCTGGATTGGCTGATCATGAAGCTCTAGGGACACATCTATGTGCAAGCCCCCTCAATCAACACCCTAGTGCTAGGAGAATAGGTGCATCCGAGCCTAGCTTTTTATTAGGGTTATGGGGATTTGAACTTGGGTCTTTGTGCTTTCATAGCAAGCACTTACTAATTGAGCCATCTCCTTAGCCATAAGGTAAGGTTTTTAGTTAACTGAGCTTGGAAAGATCCTCATGAAGTAATGCAGAGACTTCTAACCAAAGCCTAAGCCTGGATAAACCAAGGCAAACTTATATATAGTACTTGGCATAAAGAATGGCTTTGAGTCTTTCAGCATTATTAAGGATATCTGTTGAGCTTTCAAGAATATGCTGTAGGGGGCTGGAGAGATGGCTTAGTAGCTAAGGGCACTTGCACCTCTTGCAGAGGTTATTGGGCCCAGCATCCACATGGTGGCTCACAGCCATCTGTAACTTCAGTTATGGTTGATCTGACTGCCGTTTCCAGCCTTCATGGGTACTAATCACTCACATAATACACATACATAGATACAGACAAAACATACTCATAAATGATTTTTTAAAGAGTACATCATACTTGTTAGAGAGATGGCTCAGAGGTTAAGACCTTTTGCTGTTCTTGCAGAGGGCCTGAGTTCAGTTATAAATACCCATATTGGGCAGCTCATAACTGCCCGTAATTCTCCCTCTCTCAGATCTGTCCTCCTCCTATGGCCTCTATGGTCACTGTATTAGTGTACAGAAAAATAAATATATTTAATACTAATTCAAAACTATTTTATAATTGACTCATGAAGAGTGTATATGAAAGGTAATTGTAATCAAAGTTTTATTGTATTTATGTGGAAATAGGAAAGTTAGGATCTACATGAGTTTTTCAAGTGACTGGATTTGATTATGTTGGTTCTGTGGATGTATATGTCACATTAAGATTTGCTGCATCTCTAATATACAGGCACTGTAATTTTCCCCCAGTGTTTCCCTGTTTCCTGGTCTCCCTTAAATCAGTGGTTCTCAACCTTCCTAATGGTGCAACTACTTAATACAGTTCCTCATGTTGTGGTGAATCCCATTCTTAAAATTACTTTGTTGTTACTTCATAACTGAATTTTGTACTGTTAATATGAGTATAACTATTTGATATGCAGGGTATCTGATACTCAACCCCACAGGGATCGAGACCCACAGGTTGAGAATTGCTGCACTAAATCATGAAACCACTTACTGGGGTCACTGACTACTACTCAGTTTAATTGAATATGAAGAAGGCTCTGACCCTGGTCCTATTAGTAGGTAATTCCAATTGTTGGCACAGAAGCACACATTTATGAACAGGCAGAGATGGTCTAGGACCCACAGTCATTTGTCTAGGACATATTATATTCATGGAGCATGGAATTAGACATAGGGATAGATCCAAAGCAGGTCAGGTCTTGTTTTTGTTCTCATACAGCTGTTCCTACCATGGCACATGTGCCTACAAGCAGAATATGGCCCGTGTAGCTGGAAAGAGCTGATTCTCATCCACAAGAAGCCTGTCATTCTCATGGTTTATATGAATTCTGCTTCTGGTTATTCAGCAGCAACAAGGAAATGGATATAAAAGTATGAGAAAAGATGTTTGAATTCTTCGTAAGTTTTAACATGCTAGTATTGAAAAAGATAGAGTCTCCTTCATTTTATACTTCCTACTTACACAAAGCAGAGGTTCCTATAAAGGATAGCTCAAAGAAGGTTTCCAGGTGTCAAGAGCTATTGCACCAGGCTGGCACACTGTATAAATGATTTTCTTTCCATGTAGGCACCTCCCCCCACAAGAGCCACATCCAAGGTAGATTTGGTCAAAATTGCTAAATCCCACTGAGCATTGTGGTTCCCACCTGTAATCCTAGAAATGGGAGGCAGAGCTAAGAGGATGTGAATTTGAGGGTAACCTGGGCTACATGGTAGGTCCTGTAGAGCTCACCCTTCTGTCTCTCCTCCTGTTCCTCATCATCACTTCCCCTGTGCCTTAGGTTCTAGATTCTCTGATTCCAAAATTAGCCCTTCACTTTCTGGCAACTTGTATCTCTCGTCTCCAGGACACTTAGCATTTCCTGGCCATTCAAAGGTATCCTCATATCTCATGGTTTTGGAGTCATCCAGTGTGTGTTTTACCCCAGTGCGAGGTCCCTAGGCACTCCTCGATGTCTTACTGTCTTTCTTTGTCAGTCTGTGTTTGTGGTAAAGCAGGGATCCTTCAACACTGAGAAAGACTTCATGCTGAGCTTGGCTCTTGAATTGCACTTGCACTATCTTCTGTGAGTTGAGTGAAAGTGTGTTACTCACCCACTCGAAATTTTTGGCCTTATTTTTTATTTCATTTAACATTCTTATGAACACATTCATGGATTTATGTTCACTGGCTCCCTCTTCATTCCTGACTCTATGGTTCGGGAGCTGTGTTTCTACATAAAAATAGTCTCAACTTAATAACTTTGATATTGATAGCTACAGCTGCAAGTGTTTCATGACCAAAGAAGCTAACAGGAAGAATACAGTGGCTGGGTGGTAAAACACTAAGAATGAACTGCCCGTTGGAGCAGGGGAGACTTGTGACTGTAACCAACCTGAACTGAAACTTGAAAGATGGTCATGTGTTAGCTGGAGGAGTGACAGAAAAGGCAAAATATTGAAAAGACCTCTGGGAGCATCAGAAGACTGGAAGTTGGTTGTAGGTGGTTCCCTGGCTCCAAACTGTTAGACATAAGGTCTTAAAAGCCAATGGATATTTGGGCCTTTATTTTTACAGAGCTGGAGAACCACTCAGGGTTATTCTTTAATGTCAGTTTTAGTCAATATTTCTCCCTTCCGTACTTCCCTTCCTTTTTCTTTCCTTCCTTCCTTCCTTCCTTCCTTCCTTCCTTCTTTCCTTCCTTCCTTCCTCTCTCTCTCTCTCTCTCTCTCTCTCTCTCTCTCTCTCTTTTGTTTTTGTTTTGTTTTTGTTTTTTGTTTTTGGAGACTGGGTCTCATGTAACTCAGGCTGGCCTTGAACTCAGTGTGTTGAGAATGTCTTTGAACCCTTGATCTTCCTACCTCTACTTCCCAAATCCTGGGATTATAGGTGTGCACCGCCATGTCAGTTTATGTGGAAATGGGGATCGAACCTTCCCTAGGCAAGCACCCTACCAGGATGTGTGAATGGAACTTTCTGGGTATTTAAGCAGCTAGAACCATTTGGCATTCCTAAAGACCTGAACATGTGTCATTCCTTGGAGGATGGCTTTCTTCTTAACTCCTTTGACCATTGTCATAATAGGAATTAGACATGACTAGCTAATGGCTACATTTGTCACACTGACTGACTTAGAAAAAGTGATCTTGAAAAATATATTTCTTCTGGGGTGTTATAATTTGAAATTTCTGTTTTCTTGTGTTTAAAACTGTATCAAAGCATTCTATGACAATGTTATTTAGATGTCAATTGTATACCACACATAAAACAAAGTATATTTTTCTTAAACAAATGAACAGACAAGAAAACAAAAACCTACCAATGGAGCTAAATTCCAAGCCAAATTGGCCTCAAACTCATGAGTCTCCTGCTTCTACCTCAGAAGCAGGCCTTGTTCCACTACACCTAGCTTCATGACATTTTTCTAAATTATTGAAAGTGTTTTTACTGTTCTATTCAGCATTTGCCTAAAGTATATTTATTGTTTGAAGCTTGTTTGACAAAATAGAAGATGATAGATCCAAGCCTTTCTAGAAGCAGCAAGAAAATTTGATGCTGCTAGTCATCTGTGCTTCACTGGCAGCTAGTTTTTTAAATAAAAAGAAATAATGAATTAATAACTACACTGAATCCAATTTGTAGTGTTTTGGTTGTGGAACAGGATTTGTTGTGAAGTGAGCATGAGGGTGGTGCTCTGGCAAGGCATTAGGGCACATGTCCCATGATTTGTAGCAAGGGAACCATGTCCAACCAACGTCCTGTCTACTGATGCTCTCATAGTTCTCAATATGCTGCCCTCTTTGTCCTCTCTCCAAATAACACCTGCCCTAAAATTTCAAGTTTAAATTTAGGCATTAGATATAAGTTTAAAAAAAGGTGGAAGGAGGTTAGCTAAATAGAAGGTTGCCAGTAAACATGAAGAGGATGTTATGGGGGTCAATATGACCCTAGTATATTGTATAAATGTATGAAATTATCAAATATAAAAACTGTTTAAGGTGCTTTTAGTTTTATGTGCTAAGGTAGGAGGTATGGTAGCCATCACTTGTGTGCCTTAGAGACCCACTTGATGCGCATGACCAGGTTCAGAAGTAAGACTGTGAATTTGAGGTTTAGCTCCAGGAGACAAGTCTCAAAAGTTAGCTTGGAAGAGGCCTTGTGACCCACCCAGACATTCTTCCCTTGTGTCTTTGTTGTGTTAGCATCCTGAATCTCATCCGTGTTAGGCAATGGTGGTCTTCAGCATTGGGGATAGAAACTAGGTTTTATACAAATGAGTATTCAAATTAGATCATCATACACGTATTATTCACATGTTAAGCGAAAGCAAAGTTGAAGCGCATGGGTTGCAATAATCAGAAAACCACAGATCTTCCCTATCAGCTCTTTCTGCAAAGCCTGCAGGCTCTTCTACCTCAGGAGAAAGTGTCTGTAGAGGGATGAGTGATGGGCTAATAAAAGGGAGCTGGCAGGTGGCTTGCGTTCTGCTGTTTTGGTCTGTCAAGTGTTTGGCATATATTACTTTCTGTCAAAAAATGGGAGCCCGTCACTTTCAAGGCTGTAAAATAGAGAGTGTTCTCATGTATACTAGAGAAAGCCTTGTGGGTCTATCAGGTTAGGCTTTGTCATTTCAGGCCAAATCATGACTGGCAGGCCTGTCTCCTTGATAGTGTAGTTGAACTTCTCTGAACATTGTGTTACATGGTTTCTGTGTTGCTCTGTCACCCAAGTTTAAGGTGTGACATAGAGGGAACTTGCACATAGAAGCTGGTTACATAAGTTCACTGGTGTTCCTGAATGGGAACCATTCATCTTCATTTGTTTCCTTACATCCTTAGTGTTCACACCACGTTGGTGGGCATTCCAGATGATTTCTACATTTCTGACTTTTTTTCTAGTATACTGGCCTTAACTTGCTAAATAGCCTAGGGGGACCTTCAGCATCCGACTCTTCTTCCTGAATCTCCCCAGGGCTGAGATTACAGTTGTGTGCCGCCACTTACAGGGATTGATACATGGTTTGGAGCTTGCCTGGCAGATTTTCTACCAACTGACCTATACAAACTATAGACTTATTTTAGTATTCTATTGCTTATTTCTGGCCTCTTTAGTGCTTAGAGAAGGCTACCCATGTCTCCCTAAGATCCAGATCTTTTGTGAGACCCATTCTGGATCCTGGGTAATCAGAGGATGGCCTTTAACATTGGCATTTGTTAGAAGTATGCACTTAGTGCAACCCAAGGCCTATGTTAGCAAGATCCTCTGGTGGCAGCATGTGTTGAAGAAACTACCCTGCTGGTAATAAGCATGGTGAAAACAACCAGTTCACTGTAGAAATGATGTGGAGATGGCTTTCAGATCAGATATGTTAGATTTAATGACTCAGTTCCTGGAAACATATGTAATAGGGAAAATTATTTTGTGTCTCCTTTTCTCCCTC
This sequence comes from Mastomys coucha, assembly GCF_008632895.1. Classification (NCBI taxonomy): domain Eukaryota; kingdom Metazoa; phylum Chordata; class Mammalia; order Rodentia; family Muridae; genus Mastomys; species Mastomys coucha. The sequence goes on along the minus strand of NW_022196913.1, from coordinate 17,088,416 downwards.
CTATGGAAGTATGTGACTAGTCTTTATATTGTGTGGGAATAGTGAGGGGCAGGCACACCCCAGGCCTTTGGAAACTGAGTGTCTTCTCTATTTTCATAGTTACCTAGTTCGGCTGCTGTTCTGTGTCCCCTATCTTTCTCCTATCTCCTATCTACTGTCTTCCCTCTGTTCACTTCTGTGTCTTTAATTCATGCATTCAAATAACCATTCAATAAGGTTCATCAGGGCAGTCTCCAGTTTTCCCTAGAGGTTATTTTACCTTAGAGTGTTGTTTACATATTAGAGCTGGGTCCATGGGACATGTAAGACAAAATAGTCAGAGACCTCTGGGATTTTCTAGGCCCGCGAGCATGTCAGCACCATCTCCAGATTTCTCATTATACTGCATGTTTGGAAACCACCAGATAGCTTTGATCTTGTAGTAGATTATGTAAAGCACTTCATGATCTTTTATTTTACCACTCAGCACATGAATTTTGCATTTGCTCTTACTTGTAGGGAAATCAGTCTATTTCCATCCCCCAGCAAATGGCTTTTCAAGTAAAATAAATGTTCACTCATATTAATGAGCACCTAGAGGTGAACTCAGAGGATGGATATTAACAACTGGCCTTGGCCCATGGTGGGCGCTATCTGCTAACTGTTCTTGCTGCTACTACCACCTAGAAAATAATGGCAAACAACAAACACTAGAGAGGTTTTAAATGCAAAGTAGAATTGTGCTTTTTCAGATGAACACAGCATTTGCATTGAGTTAACCAGCACAGCTTCTTTTCTACTTCTTGAGGCGTATCACACTTCTTTATCTTGTCTCTTCTATTCTACAATGGGATGCAGGACAAGTGTGGTCCTCCATGCTGTGCTTCAGGGACACCTCTCAGTCATGTGACATCTTGCTGAAGAGATCAGTGGATGCTTACAGTCTATTCTCTGTTATGTGTCCTTCTGTGGCTTTGCAGTTGATATGTCAAAATGGAAGTTATGGAACTGAGATGAATCAATAGACTGCTTCTTGTGCAAGATTAAGGACCATCTTTGATATCTCAAAACCCATGTTAAAACAAAAGAAAACAACACAACCAGGTGCAACAGCCAGTACTCCCAGCACTGTGGAGTTAGACACAAGGATACATGTGATACACTGATCAGCCCTCAGAGTCAGAGGAGCTCCTGCCTCAGTGAGAGACCCTGTCTAAAAACTAAAGCGAGGATAGATTAAGGAAGACACCTTGTTCAGATTAGATCTCAGGCCTCCACATAATGCATGCGTGCAAATGAATGCACACATACACACACACACACTCACATGCACTCACATACACACACCCTACAAGTGGTTGTACTTTTTAGACATTTGTGTTAGTAATAGAACCTGTTAAGTGATGATACTTCATTACAAACTACCCTCCCTCCTCTTATTCAGTGCCTGTTCAGTCCCTCAGTCATTGTGGTGACACTTTGTCATGCATCATCATTTCAGAGACTAAAGGCCTTGCCTAAGATCACATGACCACTAGTATATGGCCAAGCCAGGGTGGAAGATTCTGTCATTCTTTTTTGCTGGGCATAAGGAGCTAGTTGATCTTGCTATGTAGCCCAGGCTGGCATTAGGCACCTGCTCAACTCTAAGACCTTCTGGGATAAGTCACATTCTGTGTTAGGTCATCCTGTGGGTCACCTTTCCCCATGTGCACATCTGTCTGAAATTCTGCTTCAGTAATTGGTTTGAATCCCTTGTTGTATATCCAGGTATTAAACTAACCAATGGTCTTTCTGTGTTCTTAAGCATCCCAGAATCTTCTCAGATAGGATCAAATTGCCACAGTGCGGTAGAATTATGGTGACTTAGCATGAGTTGTTGCCATGTTTACTCATGTTTGCTTTGACTGGCATGCATGCCATCCTGTAGGACCTGTTTGGTTCAGGAGGGTGTTGGATGTTTCCTGGCAATACTGGTGATTGAAGCAGTGTGTGAGAGTGTGAACCAGAAAAATCCCACCTTTCACTTATTAACAAAGTAGCCTTTGGGTGACAGTGAGAAAACTGATGGCCTTGAATGGCTGTGTCTCGTCCCCTTCTCCAGCGTCCAGCTTCTTTCTTGCAGATGAAGAGCACCTAAGGAGCAGACGCTGCATAGCTCTCTTTGGTAGCAGTTTTTACATACGGCTCATGTTCTAGCTTCTACTCCTGTGATTAGAAACAAACCACCAAACAAACAAAAACACTCTGACCAAAAGCAATGTAGGGAAAGGAAGATGTTATGAGTCTTTCACCCCAGATTTTGGTCCATCTTTTTGGAGGGGTCAAGGCAGGAACCCAAGCAGCTAGACTCCTCACATCCGAAGTCAAGCAAAGAATGAATAACCACATCTTTCCATGATTTTTTTTTTTTTTAGATCGTTTTGTCCCTTCTTATACTGTTGAGGACCTCTTGCCTAAGGAATGGTGCTTCCCTTGATGGGCTGACCCTTCCTGAATCAGTTAACAATGAAGACATGCCCATACACCAGCTAACTTGATCTAGATAACTCATCACAAATAATTTTCCCCCCAAGTGATTCAAGTTTATGTCTAGGTGACAGTCAAAACTAACTAGCATAGCTCATACTTAATCATTTTATTTTAGATACTTTATTTTATGTGTATGACTGTTTTGCCTACAAGAAGATATGTAACCACGAGTGTGTCTGGTATCCATGGTGGTCACAAGATGATATCCAATCCCCTAGATCTTCTGGAACTGGAGTAACGGATAGTTATGAGTCACCATGTGGGTATTGGGAATGGAACTTGGTTCCTCTGCAAGAGCAGCAAATGCTTTTAACTGCTAAGCTATCTCTTCAGCCCCCTACAGCTGAGATTTTTAATAGGTGCTAAAGTCCTATGTTCTTAGATGTCACTTAACCCATCCCTGTGGAATCTCACCTTTCTTCCTGTTTCTTTCTGCAGGATGATGAGGTGGTTCTGCAGTGCACAGCGACCATCCACAAAGAGCAGCAGAAATTGTGCTTGGCAGCAGAAGGATTTGGCAACAGACTTTGTTTTTTGGAGTCTACTTCCAATTCTAAGGTGGGTTGAAAGCTCACAAGGCTGATGGAGTATTCTAGTTCCACTCATGGTAGTGAGTTTTTGTATGAGCATTCTGTCGTTTTCTAAGGAACAAGCAATATATAAATTAAACAGGGTAGAAGAAATGTTTATACTTCTTAATTGAAAACTTTGAGTCTCTCTGGGTTGCAGAGCCCTGGGATACAGTTCCATACAGGTGTGGAAAAGACTTTGACCCATGATGGCTATTCTGTAGTGGAGAAGCAAATATGTGCATAAGTGATATGATTTTGGAATGGAGAAAGGCCTAGAAGGAAAGCAGAGCAATCAGGAAGACCGAGATCAGGGCAGGTCTTGCTCTTCTACAGTGCTTCAGGGGATTAGTGATGGTTGAGCAGACCAGAATCAAGTGACTAAGTTCTTGAAAGTTGCACCAAGAAGAACCAAATCATGCAATGTCTCTTGGGCAAGAATGTGCAGGCAGAGTGCTTCACTAGCACAAGGTGACCTGCTGTAGTAGAGGGAGTTTCTAAGGATGACTTAGAACCCGGGAGAGGGAGGGAGGAGTCCATGGAGGCTGTGGGGGTGGGGCCCTGGGGCAGGGCAGTGGTTCCATTTCTTTAAAGGACTCTGCAGACTCTCAAGGCTCTTATAGGGATTTGAGACTGCTGACAGTGAATGTAGACTGGGAGATGAGCAGGAAGGAGCTTGTTTTGTCTGATTGGCAGCTGAATCTTCCTCTCACTAGGAACAATGAAGAGTGTGATTGGATGTGAACTATGCTCCATGCACACCCTTGGGGAAAGATGGAGGAAAGGGAAAATGAATGAGAAAATAGTTTATGAAGCTCTTGTGTAGTGCTTTTGGTTTATAGAGTTCTTGATGGGTGTAATCTCATTTAAATTCCACCGTAAGAGAATGTATGTATTGTGATCATATTCATTATACAAGTAAAGAACTGGAAATAAGTATCAAGTTCTAGTCTTGAAATACTCAACATTAATAACACTGTTGGCAAGGGCTATGCTCACTTATATCAAACCTTAGGGCTTCACATATTTGATGAATCCTTTATGACACATCGTATTCTTATTCTGTAAAACAACAGTGAATATATATCTGAAATGTTTATTACAGTCATTTATCCCAAGTGAAATGCCTAACATTATAACAGCCAATGTTAGATATATTAGACACCTAGATTTTTTTTGAGATAAGGACTCATGTAGTCAAGTACATGTTAAGAATAGTATACTCTTCCTCAGATACCTTTTTTTCTTTTTTTCTTAGATATTTTCTTTATTTACATGTCATATGATATCTCCTTTCCCAGTTTCCCCTCCAAAAAAAATAAAACAAAACAAAACAAAGCTGAAAACAAATAAAAACCTCCCCCTGTTCCCTCCTCCCCCTTCCCCCCGCTTACCCACCCACATTGTCCTGCTTCCTGGCCCTGGCATTTCCCTACACTGGGGCATAGAACCTTCACAGGGCCAAGGGCCTTTCCTCCCATTGATCACCGGCTATGCCATCCTCTGCTACATATGCAGCTGGCGCCATCAGTCCCACCATGTGTACTCTTTGGTTGGTGGTTTAGTCCCTGGAAGCTCTAAGGTACTAGTTAGTTCATATCGTTGTTCATCCTAATGGGCTGCAAACCCTTCAGCTCCTTGGGTTCTTTCTCTAGCTCCTTTCTTGGGGATCCTGAACTCAGTCCAATGGATGGCTGTGAGCCTTTGTATTAGTCAGGCATTGTCAGAGCCTCTCAGGAGACAGCTGTATCAGGCTCCTGTCAGCCAGCACTTACCGGCATCCACAATAGTGTCTGGATTTGGAGATTGAATATGGGAAGGATTCCCAGGTGGAGCCGTGTCTAGTTTGTCCTTCCTTCAGTCTCTGCTCCATAGTTAGTCTCTGCAACTCCTTCCATGGGTATTTTGTTCCTCCTTTTAAAAAGGAATGAAGAATCTACACTTTGGTCTTCCTTCTTCTTGAGTTTCTTGTGGTTTGTGGATTGTACTTTGTGTAGTCTGATCTTATGGGCTAATATCCACTTATCAGAGAGTGCATACCATGTGTGTTCTTTTGTGATTGAGTTACCTCACTCAGGATGATATTCTCCAGATCCATCCATTTCCCTAAGAATTTCATAAATTCATTGTTTTTAATAGCTGGATAGTACTCCATTGTGTAGATGTACCACATTTTCTGTATCTACTCCTCTGTTGAGGGACATCTGGGTTGTTTCCAGTTTCTGGCTATTATAAATAAGGCTGCTATTTTTGAGTAAGGGTCTCATGTAGCTCAGGTTGGCTTTGAACTTGCCAAATAGACCCATGAACTCATGATGCTTCTGTTTCCATCCCTGGTGCTGATATTTCATGGGTGTACCAACATACCTGATTTCCCCACTGCTAGATTTGAACTTAGGGCTTTGTCGATGCTAGGTAAACATTTAGCTGAGGGAGCTTCATCCCAAATCCTCCCTTATATTTATTTTAATTTGACAAATTTCATTAGAACATTCTCTTTGTAAAATTTACTGTGATAGGTCCAGTTATGAAAACTATTCTTCAAAAACTAGCATTTTCAAACTTACCATTTTCTCTGTTTTTTCACATTTTTGTGGTGGCTAGAAAAAGTTTCTTTGGTTAACTGGCTTTTTGAAAATGTGTGTGTGTGTGTGTGCGTGCTACATTCATGTATACGCATCATGTGTGTACATCATGTGTGCTCTTGGTACACTTGAAGGTCAGAAGGCAGCAGCAAGCCCCCTGGGACTTAGTAACAGGGAGTTATGAGCCACTATATGGGTGCTGGACACCAAACTCAGGTCCTCTGAAAGAGCATCTCTTAGCCTCTGAGCCATCTGTCCAGCCTGGTAACTGGGCATTTGACTTTACTTATTATGTCAAACATTGTATTAGATGATGTTGTTTTGATTCTTTGCTAAGGTAGTTGGTTTCTGACACTAAAAATCAATATTCTGGGTTAGGGAGATGACTTAGTTGATAAAAGCACTTGCACATTCAAAGACCTGAGTTTCATCCTAATGGGCTAAAACAAAAGTTTGGCATGGGGTTCACACTAGGCATTGGGGAGTCAGAGACAGGTGGATTTGTGGGGCTCACTGGACAAACAGCCTTGTCTGGTTGAAGACTTGCAGACTAGTGAGAGATCCTGTCTCAAAACTTAAAAAAAAAAATATGGACAGAACCTAAGGAATGGCATTCAAGGTGTCTTTTGCTCCCCTTACATAGTGATATACAGTCAAATTAATATTCCTAGTTCAATAACAGCATACCAAATGACAATCAAACATTCTAATAGGCCTAGGCGAACTGCTTTATTCTTATCAGGGGAACTTGACTCTGTATTTGCTATAGATAACTGAATGAACTGATTAGCTAATCCATTTGCTTTCGTGGTGTCTTACATTCTTTCCTAGAAGCAAGAACGAAAAGCTGCATGGTGTTATTTAGAGTGTAGAATTAAGGATAAAGCTGATGTTGGAGGGAGCACTGAGCTGTTTTTATTATTTCGTTACAATGTAAGCCCCTCAGGTGGCTGGATGATCCACCATGTTCGTCTTGTTCCTGTCCTTACCTTACTTCATTTTTTAAATTTAATTTTCTTAACATTTTTCTTAATTCACTTTACATCCTGATCACAGTTCCCCTCTCTCCTCTCTTCCCAGTTGCACCATTACAAATCCCCTCCCATTGCCCTCTCTCCTTCACCTCAGAGAAGAAGAACCTGCCCTTGGGAACCACCCCACCCTGGGGCATCTGCTCCCAGCAGGTCTCAGCACATCCTTTTCCACTGAGGCACAATGAGAGAATCCAGTTAGGGAAGGGGGTCCAATGGCAGGGAACAGAGACTGAGACAGCCCCCATTCCACTTGTTAGGGAACCAAGTGAAGACCAAGGTTTTGTATATGCTTTTATTATAGCATTTGCTATAAATGTGTAGGGGGTCTTGGTCCAGCTCCTGTGTGCTTCCTGGTTGGTGGCCCAGGCTCTATGAGCCCTCCTGGTCTCAGGTTAGTTGACTCTGTAGATTTTATTGTGGTGCCTTTGACCTCTCTGACTTTCTCACTTCTTTTTCCTACTCTTCCATAAGACTCCTTGGGCTCTGCCTGATGCTTGGCTTGAGTCTCTGCATGTGCCTCTATCCACTGCTGGATGAAGCTTCTCAGAGGCTGTTATGCTAGGTTCCTGTCTGCAAGCAGAGCAGAGTATCCTTAATAGTGTTTGGGGTTGGCTCTCTCACATGGGATGGGTCTCAAGTTGAGGCAGTTGTTGGTTGGGTTGTTCCCTCAGTCTCTGCTCTATCTGTAACCCTACACATTTTGTAGGCCAGACAAATTTTGGGTTGAAGGTTTTGTGGGTGGATTGATGTCTCCTTCTGTCCTCTGGCAATCCTGCCTAGCTATAGGAAGTAGCCATATCAGTCTCTATATCTAAGATAGAGTGTCCCTCATAGACTCCCCATATTCTTTTTCATCCCAGGCCTCTAGGTAGTCATCAAAGAGCCCCCTCCCCATTTCCATTCTCACTGCCAGGCCTTTCTCACCCCCTTTCTCCCATACCTGATCCCCATCTCTATTCCCCTCCCTCTTCTTTTCTTCCCCAGTTCCCTCTCTTTATCCATCCCAGATGACTATTTAGATGTGCATTTGCTCCCATGTTCATGTAGAGTTGGGATGCTGGACTTTGGTTCTTAGGACTCTCTAGTAACTTTAAGGCAGACACCTATTGCTGCTAAAAATAAAGGAAAGTGGCTTGTCTGTCAAAGCCCCATGAAGCAGCCTCTCTTTGGGGTTACCTTTCCCAAATTACCATTGTAGCCCCCACTTTAATGTTTTTTTTTCTGTCTGTATTTCTAAGATGTACCATTTGGTCTGTACCCTGAGAATCTTTATAGTGTATTACTTTCCAAAGTCTATGCAGATGGTCCTCTTGCCCCTCTATATGAAGCCTTGGGCCTTTGGGGACCATGCTTAACTCCTTTTGTTGTCTTTTAGTGACCAGCACAGTGCCCTGAAGTAGAAAATTTTAACAAGTTATGACAAAGGGGCAGAACTGCAGGGCTCAGTTCATGATTCTAATATGTAAATACAGCTGGAGCTCTGTTTTTCACCTGCATGTAGCTGGATTTCACTTCAACTAGTAGGAAAATGGGATGCAGTTTCCCTTTCTCCAATTGGTGTCTCCTGCGTTTATCATGAACTAAGGAGCATAGAATGATTGTCGGCAATAACCAGTCAGACTCTGTAAATTATATATGAACGCCTGGAAGCAGTCCCAGAAATAGCTCAAATCATAGCATCTTTCCATCAAACGTAGGGCTGCCTTATTGTGGAGTTTAGCCATTATGTTCCTAAGATGTTTATTCAGGCTCATCTTCTCCTGGAAGGGAAGATTTGAAATACCAATGTAGATTTTCCTGCAGAAAATATAAATGTCTATGGATTTACGATGGATGACATGATTGCTTATTCCTCATTCAACATGACAGGTATTTGCTGTGTATCCCTTATACAAATAGCATTTCATCTCTGCTTCTATAGAGTTTGGGAAGTTGGACTTTGATTTTGGGGCACTAGCAACTTCGAGGCAGAAGTCAGTTGTTAAAATTTCAGACAGTGACTGGAGAGGTGGCTCCGTGTAAGCCATGAGGTCCATCACACTCTTTCTGTAGCCATATTCATTGTTATACCAGGAAATGAGCTTTACAAAGTTGTCATTGAGAGCAATGCCAGCCCCAGCATCAAAGGTAGAAGAGTGGGAGTTGCTGTTGAAGTCATAGGAGACAACCTGGTCCTCAGTGTAGCCCAGGATGCCCTTTAGTGGGCCCTCAGATGCCAGCTTCACCACCTTCTTTTTTTTTTTTTTTTTTTTTTTTTTTTTTTTTTTTTTTTTTTTCGAGACAGGGTTTCTCTGTATAGCCCTGGCTGTCCTGGAACTCACTCTGTAGACCAGGCTGGCCTCGAACTCAGAAATCCGCCTGCCTCTGCTTCCCAAGTGCTGGGATTAAAGGCGTGCGCCACCACCGCCCGGCATTCACCACCTTCTTGATGTCATCATACTTAGCAGGTTTCTCCAGGCAGCATGTCAGATCCACAATGGATACATTGGAGCTAGGAATACAGAAGGCCATGCCAGTGAGCTTCCCCTTCATCTCTAGGATGACCTTGCCCACAGCCTTGGCAGCACCTGTGTATGCAACAATAATGTTCTGGGCAACCATCATGCTACAGGTTCCCAGAGGTGCCATCCACAGTCTTCTGAGTGGCAGTGATGGCATGAACCATGGTTATGAGCCCTTCCACATTGCCAAAGTTGTCACAGATGACCTTAGCCAGGGGGCCTAAGCAGTTGGTGGTGCAGGATGCATTGCTGACAATCTTGAGTGAGTTGTCATATTTCTCATGGTTCATACCTATCACAAACATGGGGACATCATCAGAAGGGGTGAATGTCATGACCCTTTTGGCCCCATCCTTCAAGTGGGCCCCAGCCTTCTCCATGATGGTGAAGATGCTAGTAGACTCCACGACATACTCAGCACCATCATCACCCCATTTGATGTTAGCGGGATCTCGCTCCTGGAAGATGGTGGTTCCCATTCATGACAAGCTTCCCATTCATGACAAGCTTCCCATTCTCAGCCTTGACTGTGCCATTGAATTTGCTATGGGTGGAGTCATACTGGAACATGTAGACCATGTAGCTGAGGCCAACGAAGGGGTTGTTGATGGCATCAACTCCACTTTGCCAGATGCAGAGGAGAAGGTAGCTTTGGTAACCTTTCACACTGACCTTCACCATCTTGTCTATAGAATGAGACTGGCACTACACAAGAAGATGTGGCTGTCTCTGGAACAGGGAGGAGCAGAGAACCGAAATGAACAATTTGTAGTCCAGACTATCCACTTACTACTGATCTTACTGCCTCAGCCTCTCCCTGAGTCTAGGACTACAGATACTCACAATTGTGCTTAGAGCCCTATTTTATTATTTTAAATATATAAATAGAATAGTCCTGTGTGGTGGTTCATACTAGAAATCCTAGTACTTGGGATGCTGGGTCAGGTTGTGGCAAGTTCCCAGTCAGCCTGAGTTGCATAGAGAGTTCAAGGAAAGCCTGAGCTACAAAGTAAGACCCTATTTCAAAGATACAAGCAAAGGTATACTCCTGTGTCCTACTTCTTTGTGTGGATTCTAGGGATTGTCCAGAGGTCCTCGAGTTAGCAAGGCAATCACTTTGCAGCCTGAGAAATCTCCACAGGCCTCACAGTCCTGTTAAAAAGGAGACATCCAGGTGTAGAGTGTAGATTTCATTACAGAACAAGGCCTGCCTAGCTGGCCTTTGTGATGACCTGATCATTGTAATAGAAAACCCATGTTTGACTGGAGTGGCTTCAGATGCGCACTGTGAGGAAATGTGATGGTTCTGATGTTCCATTCTTCCTCCCACTTACCAGGACTTTATGATCTGCAAGATAACTCATTAAGGGCGGGATCCGCCAATTTCTCTCAGGTGAGGTTCTGAGACCAGAGCAGCCGGCCAGGAGGCACAGGCCCCATGACTAGGGGAGCAGCAAGGCAGCAGGGACACGATCCTCTCAGCTTCCTAGTGACAGAGGAGGAGCAACGTCCTTCTCTGCCCCCTCCCTGCAAGTGGAGGGCCTACCTCCAGAGAGCGCCTTAAGCCAGAGACCCGGGCGGGATCCGCCATTTTCTCTCCGGTGAGTTTCTGAGACCACAGCAGCCGGCCGGGAGGCACAGGCCCCACGACTCCCAGGGGAGCTGCAAGGCGGCAGGGACAGGATCCGCTCAGCTTCCGAGTGACAGGGATCCGCCATTTTCTCTCTGGTGACTTTCTGAGACCAGAGCAGCCGGCCGGGAGGCACAGGCCCCACGACTCCCAGGGTAGCAGCAGGGCAGCAGGGACAGGATCCTCTCAGCTTCTTAGTGACAGAGGAGGAACAGCGTCCTTCTCTGCCCCTTCCCTGCAAGTGGAGGGCCTATCTCCAGAGACCACCATAAGCCAGAGACCCGGGCGGGATCCGCCAATTTCTCTCGGGTGAGGTTCTGAGACCAGAGCAGCCAGCTTGGAGGACCCAGCCCCACGAGTCGCAGGGGACTTACAGGGCAGCAGGGACAGGACAAGCTCTAGCCACAGACACTAAGAACATCTAACACCAAAAAGCAAAAG
>NW_022196913.1:17076128-17076677 GCF_008632895.1 Mastomys coucha | reverse complement strand
TTATAGAAGAAAACTTCCCTAACCTAAAGAAAGAGATGCCCATGATCCTACAAGAAGCCTATAGAACCTCAAATCAACTGGACCAGAAAAGAAATTCTTCCCTCCACATAATAGTCAAAGCACCAAATAAACTAAATAAAGAAAGAATACTAAAAGCAGTAAGGAAAAAAGGTCAAGTAACATATAAAGGCAGGCCTATCAGAATTACACCAGACTTCTCACCAGAGACTATGACAGCTAGAAGATCCTGGACAGATGTCATACAGACCCTAAGAGAACACAAATGCCAGCCCAGACTACTATACCCAGCAAAACTCTGAATCACCATAGATGAAGAAACCAAAGTATTCCATGACAAAACCAAATTCACACAATACATTTCCACAAATCCAGCCCTTCAAAGAATAATAAATGAAAAACTCCAACACAAGAAGGGGAACTACATCCCTGAGAAAGCAAAAATGTAATCTTCCAATAAATGTAAAAGAAGATAAACACATGAATGGAATGCCAGCTCTAACTACAAAAATAACAGGAAGCAACAACTAC
>NW_022196913.1:16991132-17070262 GCF_008632895.1 Mastomys coucha | reverse complement strand
AATAAACTGGCAAAAAAAAAAAAAAGAGAAAAAAAACAAAGATAACTCATTAAGCAATAACCAGTTCACTGGATATGCCTTTCGTGAATTTTCATTGCTCCATGACGTTGACTTGAATTAAGTGAAGAGATTACTCATGGCTGATGGTTAGTAACTGAGACCAGGTGTATTTAACCACGAGAAAACTAAAACCAAATAGTCCTTTGTGCTTTTGCATAGGAGACCAGAATAGCAGTAACCAACTCAAATGGTCCAACCCCCATCCCCTCTGTGAGGGCTTTTATGGTATTTGGACTTATAGTTTCACTGGAGACTGGTATGGTTGGCTCTTCAGTTCCTGACAGGGGCAGTGTATAGTTCTATGCCATGGTGAGTACTTATCTTCTCATATGGTGCCATGAGCTGTTGTATTCACCTTGTTTAAGGATCAAAATCCATGACAGCAAGCACTTTAGACTTAATGAAGTGGGACTGGCCAGGTGACTCGTGGCCAGATAGCTGAGTTCTTTCCCTGATGGTGGAAGGAAGAAAATGACTCCTGAAATCTCTCATGACTCAGGCATGCACATATAAAAATAAACTTAATAAAAATTTAAAAAATTGTAAGGAGGCCAAGTGGTGCTAGTACACACTTTTAATCCCAGTACTTGGAAGGCAGAGTCAGGCAGATCTCTGTGGGTTCAGAAAAATCATAATGATGTATCTAATTTTTTATCAAAGCAATCCCAGTTTTAAAAGATGTTATTAAAAAGAGGACAATTTTTGAGTACACGAGTTTGGCCGTATAAGAATTTAAAATGGTAAGAAAGATCACCACACTAGGAAATCATTTCACCTACAAACACAGTAGATCAGATGGAAACCAGAGACTCCACAGCCACAGAGTTTGGGAAACACTGTTCTATACAAATGTAACCATCTAATGTGCAGCAGTTTACAGAGCAATCTTAAGAAACTCATTGCAACGAAGTCCTGCTTTTATTTAATGGTCTTACTGAGACAAGCCATCTACCAGACATTTTTTTTTTGTGATACAGAAAGTGTGTGGGTCATATAGATTCCTTGCAGCTTCAGTCTCTATGTTGCCTAGGCTAGCCCTTGTTCACAACATGCATAAACAGCACTGTTACTTTTGATCAGGCTTTCAAGACTTTTCAGTGAGCTCTTCCCAGGAGCTGGAGAGATGGCTCAGTGATAAAGAGCAATTGTGGCTCTTGCAGAGGACTCAGGATCGATTCCTAGCACCCACATGGTGGCTCACAACCATCTGTAACTCCACTTCCATGAGATCTGACTTCTTCTGGCCTCTGTAGGCACTGCACACATGTGGTACACATACATATAACACAGACAAAACACACATACATGTACAGTTAAAGAGAAAGAAAGCTCTTCATTTCTTGCAGTTTCCCTGGCATCACTTTAATTACAAGTATTTCTTCCCCATAATGGGACATGAAAAAGCAGAATTTTATCTCTGGTGACTTCTCATTTCAGGATATTATTCACCCCATCAATAATGCATGGGGCCATCAATGATGCATGGCAATTGTGCTATTCCAGATGAACTGCTCTTCTTATTCAAGTGGGAAAATTTGAATAATAAAAATGTCAGTATGAGATAAATGCTAGATGATGTAAGAAAGGTTGGCTTTAAAATGAGGCTTGTGAAACATCTTAAACTTCAGAAGCTTCTTTCACAGCATGTTTCCTCCAGTGTTTAATTGAAATAATAAAACATGCTAGAGGAAAACAAATACTAGTATTACTGTCATTTTGTTTATTCATTTCATTTTTTAGGGGATTCTGTTTGTGCAGAAGGGACACAAAAGAAAGACCAGCATGTTGTAGAAGAAAGTAAAATTTCCAACAGTCACTCTTGCTTACCACTGTCGAAATGATGCGTTATATGCTATTCATTTCCAGTATTCTAAGAGGAAAGAAAAGTAGGCAGTGTGTTTGGAAGAAAGACAATATTTTCATGAGGGCTGGGGAGATGACACCATTAATAAAGTACTTGACTTGAAAGTTTGATTCCCAGACCCATTGGGGGAAAAGCTGGCTATGGTGACACATGCTTGCAAAACCTAGTGCTGGGGAGGCAGAGGCAGGCCATGCTCTGAAGCCTGTTGTCTAGCTTAACTAGCCTACTTGGTGAACTCTAGGCCAGTGAGAGGGAATCTGTCTTATAAAATAAGGTGGCCAGCTTCTGAGGAATGACAGCTCAAGATTGTCATGTGGTCACACACACACACACACACACACACACACAAGAAAATTTAGAGTAATTGATTTTATAATTAGGTGGCATGACCATGGCCATCTAATTTGGGGGCAGACTATTACATTGGGATAGAATGGAACAGTGTGTTTCTGTAAGTTATGGGTGAATAATTCCTGTTAGACTTTAAACACTCAGTGATGCCACTACCCAGTTAGGAAAGGATAGCTACAAAAGAATATAACTGTATAATAAGATGACATAATCAAAATTCTTCATATAAGAAGCATTTTATGGAATCTTTAGATATTAAATGTGACATCAACATAGCCTTATGAGCTGAAGATTCATTGTGAGGAAATTTTAAAGGTTTTAAAGAATCCTTGTTATGGTTAAGAAAGGGCTGCTTGGTTTCCTAGTAAGCTTCTTGCAAGACTTAGAAAATGAAATAAAAGGAAAACCTTAGAAGAAATTTTACCCATCATCTGGTGGAGCATGGGGCAGATGGGACTGCCTGGAGCAGATCCTCCCTGGAGCTCTCCTCTTGCCCGGGGAGTCCCTGTAAGCACAAGGACAAGAATGGCAGATGCCATAACTCACCTGGTCCATCTGTGACACACCTGGGTACCATGCTTGGTCAGCAGCTCAGTATCTGCCTTATGGTGTGGGCTATGGCTAGCAGGAAAGTGAGGATGGCTTGTTAGGTATGGTTCTGACCAATAGGTGCTAAAGGCCTCTAGGGACAGCCTTCTAGAAGCTTGGGTGGGACTGGGTGCTTGATGATAGTGTGTCCCAACACCAGAGAAAAGATAGTTGTAGAGGAAAGAGAAGCTTCTAGTTCCAACTTCTTTCCCATTTTTCATGTGTGTGTATATATGAGTATGTGTTTGTATGTATGTGGTATGCTGTGCATGTGTATGAATGCATGCTTTTAAAAATTTATTAATCATTTTGTTTTTTAACATTTCAAATGTTATACCCTTTCCCTGTCTCTCCTCCATGAGCCCCTCATTCCCTCCCCCTCCCTTTTGCCTCTAAGAGGGTGCTTCCCACCCACCCATTTCCTCCTTATCCCTCTAGCGTCCCCCTCCTCTGGGGCATTAAGCTTCCACAGGATCAAGTGCCTCCCCTCCCTCGATGCCAGATAAGGTCATCCTCTGCTCCATATGCAGTTGGAGCCCTGGGTCGATCCATGTGTACTCTTTGGTTGGTGGTTTAGTCCCTGGGAGCTCTGAGGGGCCCATTAGTTGATATTGTTGTCTTCTTACAGGGTTGCAATCTCCTGCAGCTCCTTCAGCCCTTCCCCTAACTCTTCCATTGGTAACCCCAGGCTCAGTCCAATGGTTGACTGCCAGTATCTGCATCTGACTTAGGTGCTGGAAGAGCCTCTCAGAGGACAGCCATACCAGGCTCCTGTTTGCAAGCATATCTTGGCATTAGCAATACTGTCCAGGTCTGGTGTCTGCAGATGGAATGGATTACACAATGGGGTGGTCTCTGGATGGCCTTTTCTTCAGCCTCTGCTCCACTTTTGTCCCTGCATTTCCTTAAGACAGGGACAATTCTGGGTGAAAAATTTTGAGATGGGTGGATGCCCCCATCCCTCCACGGGGGGCCATGTCTACTGATGGGACTGGAGGTGGTCCCTACAGGTTCTATTGCCCCATTGTTGAGTATTTTGGCTAATGTTTTCCCCATTGAGTCCTGGGAGCCTCTTGCATCTCTGATGTCTGAGACTTTCTAGTGGTTCCCCAAGGCTCCCTCCCCACTGCTACTTATTTCTATTCATTCTCCTGGCCCTCTAGACTTTTTCTCCTGTCTCTTCCCAAACCTGGTCCTGCCCTTCTCCCATTTTTCCTTCCCCTCCCCTCTCCCACCCAGGTCCCTCTCTCTCTGCTTCCCATGATTATTTTGTTCCCCCTTCTAAATGGGTTCAAAGCATCCAACCTTTGGCCTTCCTTCTTTCTACATATGGTTTTTGAGTTGTATTGTGGGTATTCTGAGTTTTGGGGCTAATATCCACTTATCAATGAGTACATACCATGTATGTCCTTTTGAGTCAGGGTTACCTCACTCAGGATGCTATTTTCTAGTTCTATCTATTTGCCTGCAAACTTTGTGAAGTCATTGTTTTTAATAGCTGAGTAGTATTCCGTTGTGTAAATGTTCCACGTTTTCTGTATTCATTCTTCCATTGAGGGACATTTGGGTTGTTTCCAGCTTCTGGCTATTATAAATAAGGCTGCTATGAACATAGTGGAGCACATGTCCTTGATATATGTTGGAGCATCTTTTTGATATATGACTAGTAGTATATAGCTGTGTCTTCAGATAGAACTATTTCCAGTTTTCTAAGGAATTGCTAGATTGATTTCCAAAGTGGTTGTACCTCTTTCTCCACATCCTAGCCAACATCTGCTGTCACCTGAGTTTTGATCTTAGCCATTCTGATTGGTATAAGGTGGACTCTCAGGGTCGTTTTGATTTGCATTTCCCTGGTGACTAACAATGTTGAACATTTCTTTAGGTGCTTCTCATCGGCCATTTGAGATTCCTTGGTTGAGAATTCTTTGTTTAGTTCTGTACCCTATTTTTTAACTGGGTTATTTTGTTTTCTGGAGTCTAACTTCTTAAGTTCTTTGTATTTTTAGTATTAGCCCTCTATCGGATGTGGGATTGGTAAAGACATGTCTTTTGAATGTACATTCACACACATCGTCTCCATAAGGAGCATGCCCTGGGTATTCCCTATCTTTGCCTTCCAAGACTGGAATTACAGACTATCACACCCACCCAGGGTTTACATGGGATCTGAACTCGGGACTTCAGTCTTGGGAAGCTCTAAACCACTGACTTTGTCTTCTCCCTACCCAGAAGTTGTCAGTCTTTGACACTTTAACCTGAATTTGCAGAACACCATGTGGTGCTCAGGGCTTTCATGCTTCCACTTTTCTAGGTATGAGAGTGTGACTTATCTGTAGTAGACACATGGCAGTGGAGCTGGCTTGGCAGCTTTTTCTGGGAAGAGCCAGAGAGTAAATATTTTAGGTATCTTGGGTCATGTTTTCTTCTCAACTCTGACATTTAGCCCCAGAGCAGCTGTAGACAGTAAGCCATGAGCCTAAAAATTGTATTGATTGGTGCAGAAATAGGTATTTCAGACATTTTGTGCATATGTGTTTGTGTCTTGTACATGTGTGGGTGTACATGAGGTATATATGATGTGTGTGTACATGCAGGTGGAGGCCAGAGGTCAAGGTCAGTTGTCTTCTCCTGTGGTTCTCCAACTTCTTTTTTTGTGTAGGAGTTCACTGAATCACTGGGCTGACTGTGAGCTGGAAGGTTCCTCTAGTGGCTGCTTCCCCAGTGGTGGATTATAGGCATGTGCTACTGTCCCTAGCTCTTCTGAGAATGTGAACTCATGCTCTCAAGCTTGCATGGTAAGCACTGAGGTATCTCCCAGACATATGATCCTCCTCCTACACACATACACACACACACACACACACACACACACACACACACACAAACACAAACACACTGGAGGAAACTATCCTCATCTTATGAAATGTAAAAATAATGCAGTGGCTAGATCTGGGTGCACAGAGGTAGCATAGCTAGTCTGGTCTGGTCTAGTCCCTAGGAAGCATTTCCTTTCTGAGGAAGCAGCCAGAACAAATGTCCTAAGACTAATAGTCAACTTCTGGCCTGAAGTATTAGTTGAATCTTAGGACAGTGGAGACACAAGACTTGGTGGATCTTCTAGATGGAGAGCAACTGAAGAGTTAATATTTTTGAAAGTTGAAAGGGACTACTTGGTTAAAACTCAGGTTGTATAGAATATAAATAGAGTGTGGTACAGAAGCAAGCAGCTGCCAAGTATTCCATTGAGAGGTATGGCTGGTCTTCAGACTCCCTGTCTCCAGCATATTAATTGAAAGGCAAGAAACAGCGGGCACTTTTTTGAATGCTGCATTGCGTGTCTTTTGCTTCTGCTTACTGATTTGGTATTCTGAGAATGTGTGAGTACATTCCCCAGAGTATAAATAATCTAGTTTGGTTTTCCTGAAAACAACACAAAACATGGCGCCTTTGAATATGCTCCACATTTCTCTCTTCCCAGAACACCCTTGCACACACTTCACTGGAAGGAAGCTGCCTCCTCTTTCATTCAGCTGTCAAGCAGGACTTCCTCTGTAAACCTCCCTACACCTGTACTACATGCCTTTCTTCTGAGAGGTAAAGCCTTGGGTCCTCTCTTCTCTCCTTCCTCCCCCACTCCCATCCCCTTCCCTTGCCTCCTTCCCCTCCTCTCTCTCTCTCTTTCTCTCTCTCTCTCTCTCTCTCTCTCTCTCTCTCTCTCTCTCTCCCACACACACACACACACACACACACACACTCTGTCTCTCTCTCTCCTCTCCCTTCTCTCTTCTTCCCTTTCATTTCTCTCTCTTTTCCTTTCTCATTGGCTCATTTGTTCATTGGCTTTCTTCTCCCTCCATCTCTGCCCTTCTAAGCCTTCCCAGCAAGGTGAATTTCTTCTGCTGCCCCCTCCTCCCCTACCTTGCTACAGAGTTTATGGTCCTGTCCTCCCTGCTTTCTCTAGCCCGGAAAGTACATGCTGGCAGAGACAACTACTCACTCGTCTCACCTCTCAGGAACTAACATACTTTTGAGGGAAGGAGATGTTCAATAAATATATATTGAATTTCCTTTTATTCTTTAGAGCCATAATAATACTGATATTCTATTCTGACAGTTCATCAGTTCATTTAGCTTTGAAAAGATTCTCCTATTCTCCCACAGTACACAGAGATTGCTTTCCTGCTTTATGGAATTAATTGAATGTCTTTAGCTTGACTGGAGTAAACACACTGTGGCTACAATAATGCTTAATCCTGTTCTGATTGACTATGGGTTTGGTGCAGGGTACTTGGAGTGATATTTAATTTACTACTTGATATAAAGTATGATTCTCTATTGTCATATATAATATAAAGAATAAAAAGCTTTACAGAAAAATTCTGAAGATACATAATTTCAAAACTTCACATAATTAAAATGCTAACATCTTTTGCTAGTATAATTTTCTAATATCTGCATAAAATATCTTAGCTGCAAACATTGGTATGTGATAATGAAGATCATGAAATTACATTTTAATACAAAATGGAGCAATCGTTTTGAAAAATTGTTATTTCTGATAGAATTAAAGTTTTATGACTTAGCCTGGCAATCCACTCTTGGTTATTATCTATCCAAGAGTTATTTATCTGCTTCTGCTCAGTCTTGTGTGTTTAGGCATTTTTTCTTAGAACAGCCTCAAAGAAAGAAACAACCAAAATTACCATCAGCTGACAAAGGGATAGTATATAGTTAAAAATAAACTATTCACTTGTTTCTATAATGACTAGGATACTGTCACTCAAAGCCACAATTGTCTTGGCCATGTGCTCTTAGCACTGAGTGGCATCCTCAATTCTGGATTTAGTAATATATGTGACACAGAATCATTAAATAAAAAAATAGAAGTAAGTCCCAACAAACAAACAAAAACAACAACAATCCAAACACATCGCTGATGAGAAAGGAGTTGAATAGGAAGGTTTGGGGGAGGTAGATGGGAACTTCTGTAGATCTATGTAGATGTGCTTCTTTCCTAAAATAGATGAACACATTGTACTTTGCACTTAGTTAAATGTTAGTTTGATGTTAGTTAAATGATAGTAGAAAAGTCTGAAGACCCATCAGATTGAGTACTTTAATTGGTAAAGTTTATTGCTTGTGAATAATACTTCAATCAAACTGATTTTTTTAAAAAAAAGTTTCAAGAATTACAAACATTAAAACAAAGTAAACTTTTATTTCACAACATTGAAAAGAAAGACTTCCAGATATTACAGATACCATAATACATCATAAAACAAGCAAGCAGAACAAATACTGAAATACATAAAACAAACAAGCAAAAACAACTGGATGAAGCTCAGCTTGGTGAAAGAGGTTTCAAACTGTGCAGGAAAAATATGGAGAATTTCACTCTGGAGAATGAACAGATATTCTGTAAGTTCATAATGAGAAAAGAGCATCTGAGTAGACAAAATACTTCATGTACTTGAAATGTCTTTAAGAGAGGAAATTCACACTGCTTCCTAATGTTTTGAAAGATGTTTGGCAGTGTTCATGATGATCAATGAGAAAAAGGAAATCACACTGTGATGAATCACGTGTGACACTGGTAAAAGGTGACAAGGATGACTATGTATCATGGTGACAACAGGAATCATGTACATTTTTGATAGGACTGTAAATCTATACAACTTCTTTAGAAAGTTCTCTCTCTTTTTCTCTTACTCTCGCACACATACACATATACATATAGACACACACATTCACACACATGTACACACAGAGACACACATACACACACAGACCATCTCCACCCTCCTACTTTTCACCAGTTTCTCTGGGACTCTCACTGCCATCCCCTCCCATGCCCTCTATTTTTAATGTACTGGGTTCAATTAGTGCTGCTTATATCCACATGAGTTAGAGGCTGTCCACTAGAGTACCGAGACAACCAACTATCAGGGGCTACAGCTCCTGAAGAAAACAATCTTACCCAGCAGCCATCAAATGCCAGCATGTCCTCAGCCAGAGATGGAACCTCTTGATCCCCTTTCCACACTGGCGCACTGACCTGCTTGATCTTGTGCAGGTCTTGTGCATGCAACCACAGCTGCTGTGAGTTCATGTATGTAATGGTCTTGCCATGTCTAGAAGACACTGCTTCATAGCAGTGTGCCCCAAGCTCTTACAGTCTTTGTACGTTCTTTTCTACCATGTTTCCTGAGCCTTGTGAGGGAGAGGATGTGATAGAAATGTTTCAGTTAGTGATGAGCACTCCACAGTCACTTATAGACACTCCTAGAAGCATATTTGTCCTGAACCAGCTTGTTCACTTTGTAACCATGAAAACACACACATCATGTTGATGTCAATGTATTTGCAGTAGAAAACCAAGATCTATTAGAAGGAATGATGCTAGCAGGTGATGCTGGCATGCTAGTGAGGCTGTGGAGCAGTGGGAATGGTTGTCCATGGCTGGTGGCAAGGCAAATCGAACAGGTGTGTTGACCAGGTGTGCAACACCTTTACATCAGTTAAACGTGCCTTCACTATGGGATTCAGTTACCACAGAGCTTAGGAAGATGCCTTAAAACATAAGGTCCTGTAGACAGCTGTACTTACTAGTACAGCTCATGCTAGTAGAAGCTCAACCTTGGAAGAAACCAGCATGTCTTTCGGCAAGCAAACAGATGAACTTTGGTACATCCATACAGTGGAGGGGGAATCTACACTAAAGAGAAATGAACTATTCATCTGAAAGAATATGTGTGAGAAAAATGCACAATGCTAAATGAAAGAAGCCAGCCTGAAAGTGGCTACACTTTACATGTTGCCAAGTACATGATGTTCTTGAAAAGGTGAAGTTGTGGGGACAATGCGTTGATCTGAGGTTGTTTGGTGTTAGTAAGGTGAACAGGAAGAGCACAGGAGGCTTGGGCAGTGGGACTGTTCTGTTGGTAAGCTGTAAGTGACAGGGGCAGGGAACACATGGGACCTCTTCCACCTTCTTCTTAGTGTTATTGTGGATGCAAAATTACAATAGAAAAATCAATACATTTGGAAAACAAGCTAAACAACTGACAGATACCTCAAAGTATTCACCAGATTTGAGTTAGAATGTATTTAAGCCATGTGCATTGAAGCTGTTAAGTACACATGTCAGTAGTAATCAACTCAAAAGTTAACCCATCATGTATATAGACATTACTATATATGACACACACATATATAAGCAAGCTAGTTCTACATAAGCAATTGGGATATATTCATAGCAATATCTGAATAGGTATTCATAATATTAAGCAATAGTTCAGCAGAATTTATGGTACTTCTTCAGGATGGAATTAAAGCTAGGCTGGGCCCTTAGTTTGCTTCATTTCTGTGTGAAAGGGTTTAATTTTTAGCTGGCTGTTAGGACATAGATGCTGATTACAGAATTGTATATGTGTAAGAGCATTTTAAAGATTATGTATGTATATGTGTAGGTGAGTTCAGTGCCTGCAGAGGCTGGAAGAGGGCATCAGACTCCCTGGAGCTAGAGTTACGGGCAGTTGTGAGCCTGTGAGTGCTGTGAGCCAGACTCAGGCACTCTGCAAAACCAGCCAGCACTCTGAACTGCCCAGCTGCCTCTTCAGCTCCAGAATGTCTGTATATTTGATTTCTGAAGTACACCATTCAACAATGGCTCCAGACAATGGTGTTTGATTTGCAGCTAGACATTTTTAAATGAGCAGAGCTCAGACAATTCATCTAGGAAGCTCTCATGCCGTAAATAATATATATGCACGTATTCTTGAAGTATTAGATGTATACTTTCAAGGTTCCAGAAGAAGTTGCTTTGCTGGAATTTTGTTGCAATTCAAAGTTGGTGTTGAGATACAGGAGGCAAACTTGCTGAAAAGTAGAATGGCGGTGAGCTGAGGAGATCTGCATTGCAGTCCACACTGCAATCCTTGAGTCCTAGCAGGCTGCAATGTGACCCTACTCTGTGTTCCAACCGCTAGTAACTAAAGTTTACCCCAGTGTTTTAATTAGAAGCCCCAATTTGCACAAATTCCATGACTAAGTCAGGGTTCCAGAACTGATATGACAAACAGCAAGAGCAGCAACAACAAAGCAGGATCTTTCTTTTCTCGTTCGTCACACAGTCAACACAGCGCTTTACATACCAGATGGATGGGATGCTGTCTCTGTACACCTGGCAGTTCTCCATGGACACTAACTAGGCGTGCTATGACTTAACTCAGTTCTTACACTCTTTACCTGGGGTAGGCCTCAGGTCACATGTATTGAGAGCTCAGTCTCTCAAGACAGCATGTCATATGGCAGGTTCCAGCAGTAGGCTGACACTGACATCTGACTGTTTGTAAACCCAGAGCTACCAGGGCTTCCTCCATAAGCTAGACCAACACTCAGGAATCAGGCACTGTCTTCACTGATATTTTAAAAACTAACATTGGGGTTTTATTCTTCGGTGGTGGCTTCACATATGCACGTAATGAAATTTTCGTTGTTTTTACCCCCTTCCCCTCTCTCATCCCCCTCCCTCTCCCAGTGAAGCTCTTCTCAACAAGCCCCCTCGTGCTTCCATGGCACATGTATATATAGCGCCTCTGGCAGGGAACAGTTGTTCAAAACAGGAGCCTGGGAGTGACCATTCATGGACAAACCATAGCAGTAGACAACATGGTATTGATACTTAGTGTTATGGTCAAAGAACACACACACATGCACACACACACACACACACACACAAACACACACACACACACACACACACACACACACACACACACACACACACAAATCCCTTTACAACCCTAGAGATTCTGAGCACAGGCTCAGTGACTCTGAAGGGATGTGCATGACCAGCGACAAGCCTTGCTAGTTTTTGCAGGCTCTGCCCTACAGCCAGCTCATGTTTTAGTGACCAGTGCACCTGATTCCTACAGATTTCACTACAGAGTAAGCTAACAGTTTACCCACAAATTACCCCAGTGCTCTCAGGCTAGAAGAATTGAATCTGAGATTATCAGAAGCATCACTGTTGGAAACAGGATACCTTCAGTTGACATTTCAGCACTTGCTGGGCATGGGGGCACATGTCATTAATCTAAGCTCTAGGGAGGCAGAGGCAAATAGATTTTTGAGTTGGAGGTCATCTTGATCTATACAGGGTCAATTTAGGGTAGCTATGGCTATACAGAGAGACCCAGCCTTAAAAAACAAAATAAAAAACAATAAACAAAAAACCCCAAACAGATGTACCAGCTCCTTAATTCCAGCTCCTTAAATATTTATTTCTCTTTTATTTTAAATGATTTATTTTATTTTTAAAATTGTGAGTGTGTGTACATGTATGTGTGTGTATGGGGGAATGGTTAAGGGTGGTGTGCTGTGTGCATGAGTGCAGTGGCTTGTGGAGTCCTGAAGAGGACAGTAGATCTCCCTGGGACTGGGATTCTGGGGGTTTGGAAGCAGTCTACCAATGCTGGGAACTGAATCTAGATCCTTTGCCAAGAGTAGTCTCACACTTAACCTCTAAACCATCTCTCTAGGACTGTCTAACTGTCTATCTCTCCTTTCCTTCTTTCTTCCTTCCTTCCCATCTTCCTTCCTTCCTTCCTTCCTTCCTTCCTTCCTTCCCTTCCTTCCTTCCTTCTTTCCTTCCCTTCCTTCCTTCCTTCCTTCCTTCCTTCCTTCCTTCCTTCCTTCCTTCCTTCTTACCTTTCTTCCTTCCTTCTTACCTTTCTTCCTTCCTACCCACCTTCCTTCCTTTTGCATCTATGTGGTATTTTCTCAATACCTAGGGTATGAGAAGATACAATCTAACAGGTTTTACATGTTCTCTGAAAACAGATGAGAAAGGAATGAGACATCATCAGTAAGTCAGAACTTCTTCTCCAGTTTATCCTTCCCTCGTTATTCTGAGTGACATTTGCTTACACAACACCCCTTGTGTAATGTAAGTGACCCAAGGCTTTCTGCTGGTGAGTGGCAATCCCACATTTGGAGTGTGTCTGGTTTGCTTTATAACAACAACATACTCATCTGGATTAGCCGAGATCTGCTGAGAACAAGCTCCTGTGTGAGCTGAGTTAACACGTCGGATGCTCAGACCAGGCCTCTGCTGAGAACAAGCTCATGTGGGAGCTGAGTTAACACATGTCGGATGCTCAGACCAGTCCCAGGCCTACCACCCAGAAATCGGGTGATGGTATTCCTGTCATTTAGGGGGGTACTCTTAAACCTTTGAGTCCTACTCAGATCTGCTCCAAAGCACACATCTCATCTTATGAGATTCTGTGGAGAAGCACACACTGAATACTTCATTAATAGAGCACACATGAAAAAAACAAACACAGGCGGTGCTGTTTTTTCCTCTCTTAACTTCCTAATAGCTGCACTGTGAGGAGTCAGACCTTGACAGTAGTTAGATCTGACATGTGCTTGGCCCCAGACATTCAGGTCTCTTGGGAAGCTGTTTGTGATTTTCTGTTGTTAATGACGTACCTTGCCTGTGGGTCTATGACTCACGACAGGGGCCAGTGCACTTGTAAGCTTATCAGGGTCGAGATTTAGCTAAGAGGCAGAGCGCTCTTCCAGCAATCCCAGGGCCCTGGGCTTAATCCCAGGATGTCAAGAAAATGAAGAAAAGCTTCTCCTGGGAACTAAGTGTTTGAGCACCTAGTTGGAGTGCTAGGTAATGTGTAACATCCTTGAAAAAGTATTTCCATACCTTTCTGGGACCTTTATCGGTGGAAGAGAGAACCTGAAATCCTTTGGAAAACTTAACATGAACTGGGTGATATCATGGTAGGAAATCGTTTTTCCTCTCATTTTTCCCTTCCCCCACCCGCTCCTCTTGCCACATCTATTTCCCTTTCCTTTGCCCCATCTCCTTCCCTTCCTTCTCTCCTCTTCCTTAATTTAATTATTTTTTTCCCCTTTTCTGGCTGTCAACCAGATTTCTAGGAGTGTCTGGACCAGATCACTGTGTTCTACTGCAAATATAATTTTTAGTGCTTTTGAGAGACCGCACATGGAGCTTAATAGCTGAAATTTCATTTGGAAAGGTGATGACTCAGCAGAAAGATGCCCCAGGTTTCTTTGTGTTTTTTTCTGAAGGCCAATTGCTCTCACAGGTCTTGGTTTCAGAGCTTTGAAAGCCAGTTGTACCTATGAGGCAAAGGGAACTTTCAAATGTCTTCTTAAAGCCCGTTCATGTTTAACATTACAAAGAATTCAAAGACAGGAGGTATATGCTTTCCACTTTTCAGGCAGCTCTTCGGGGTCACGTGTGCTATGAAAATGCATCATTAGTTGATGATGGGTCATTTCCACAGGAGTAGTGTAAGCTGCTTAGTGTTGGAGGTGTATGGCACTGAAAAGAACTTAGCAGCAGGATGCTCAAGGGGGATACTGTTGCTCCTGTGTTGGCAGAGAGGCATGTGGTTCATCTTTTAGATAGCACATCCCCTGGGCTGCTTCTCTTTCTTCTCCATGGCCTAGTACTGGCTTATGAAGAAATTGAAGTCATCTTCTCCAGAAAATGAGGTTAAAGGAACAGGCATTTTATCAGGCCCTAGAAATGCGCTTCATTCTTGTGTCATTAACCACAGATATATAAACAAACTGGGGTACAATATGGACAAATTGAATAAAACCTGGGCTTAGCTTGGGGAAATCAGATAGATAGCTACTGTAATGGAGGATGATATTACTAACTTTCTTTTAAAAATTATCAGTATACTTATTTGTGTGTGGGTGTGAATGACGCACACACAGACCAGAGGACAACTTGTTACATCTGCTCCCTCCTTCAACTTTGTGTTTCCTGGGCACTGAGCTCATGCTGTCAGGGCTGGTGGTAAGTGCCTTTACCCACTGAGCCCTCTTGCTTGTCCTCTTATTCACTTCCTTTCGCACCACTGAAGGTGGTAGTTTCTTATGTTCTCATTCCCATCAGTCATTGCTGCGGTACAGAAGATCCCATCCTTGCTGGAACTTCTGAAATATGATCCTTTCTTGTTACTTCTACAAAACTTTTCCCTAAGTATGCCTGGTGATAGCTTAGATCAGATTCACGGTCTCTGGCTTCTTCACCCTGCTCGGCCTCATGCTTGGATTTGTTCCTTTGAAAATGGGGTGTGCCTCTTTTCCTGTGACCGTCTGCCCACTGAGTGCATTTTACTGCTTCTTCCTTGTGTGCGCGAGTCTGTGGGTATGTGTGTACACACATGCACATGCACATTGTGTGGAGGCCCATGGCTGAAGTCAGATGTCTTCCTCAGTTACTCTCTGCTCCAGGTCTTCTCACTGAGCCTGGAGCTCATCAAATTCCAAGGATCTGCTGGTCTCTATCTATCTAAGTCAGGTATTACAGACACTTGCTGCTTGGCCTAGCTCTGCAATTTGGGTTCAGAGATCCTGTGGGTCTCCCTTCTCCCTGGGGTTGTTGGCCACTGGCCCATGAGGACAAAGGGAACAGAATGGATAAAAAGGGTTTGGGGTTTTGTATGGCCTGGGAGTATGACAAAGATAACATACTGGAATCAGCTTCAGGGAGACTGATCAACTTTACTGGGGGTGAATCAAGGGTTATATAGTTTGGAGGAAGGAGATATGAGTATCCAGGGTGGGCAGAAGTCATTGGCTGACAGCTAAGATACTGAGATACCTCATCCTCGGGGGGGGGGGGGGACATTCCAGGGATCTCAGTTACTGCTGAACACGTTCTTATCAACCTAAATTTAGAGCATTCTTGTGGTTTCATCAAGGCCTTGCTTCCAATGCCTCCCCCACAATGGGTAATGTCTTAAAGTGAATGGAAGTGGAAAGAAGAGTTTTCATGTATGAATACATCTTGTCTGCAACAGAAAACTTTTGTTACTGAGTGGATCAAGTCAAACAGCTTTTTGCTATCTGCTGACATACATTTGTCAAAGTGAGACCAGACAAGACTATATCAGAATAATCATGCTAGTGGCCAGATACTTTCAAAGGCATATATTCTAAGATAGCCACCTAGATGTTCTGACTTTTATCCTGATGGGCAAATGATAAATACAAAAGCTTAAACTCAGGTACATGCAGATCTTTAACTCAATGGTTTTTTTTAAGTATATTTATTTCTCTCCTATGTTGTTGTGAATGATATTTTGTTCCAAGTTCCATTTGTATTGCTAGTATAATAGTTGAGTTTTGTGGTTCTGGGGAGATGGCTCAGCCGTTAAACTAAGAGAGCGTGCTGCTCTTCTGGAGGGGACCAGAGTTCAGCGTCTAACACCCATGTTAGACAGCTCACAATTGCCTGGAACTCCTTCTGTGGGAGATTTGGCATTATTTTCTGGCCTCTAAAGCAGTTGTCTTGTGGGTCTTGACCCCTCTTATGTCACATATCAGATATCGTGAATATCAGACATTTACATTATAATTTGTAACAGCAAAATCATAGTTATAAAGTAAGAACAAAATAATTTTTGTGGTTGGGGATCACTTCATGAGAAACTATATTAAAGGGTCGAAACGTTAGGAAGGTTGAGAACCATCACTGACCTAAGGGTACCTGCACACATGCAGTGCACATAGATCTATACATAAACATGTATAGAAAGTTGAATTTTGTGTATTGATCTTGGCTTTCTTTGTTAGGAAAAGTAGATTTGTGGGGGTGTTAACTGACAGTGTGTAAATTCAGTTCCATTTCTTTTCTGATATCTTTATCTTTTATTTCCTTTTCTTCTTTCTTTCTTCATTTAACTGTACTTTTCATGGCATACTTTCTTATTTATAAACCTATTTGTCTCTGAATAGGTATTGATAAGCTTTTCCAGATTTCTCAAGGTCGAGACTTTCATGTACATATGTTTTATAAATATCTTTTTATGCATACATCTCTGTGTGACTTTCAGACTGTGGGATATGTCCTGTTGGGGGTGCAGAGTTAGATCATGCCTTTTAAAATCCTATTTGAAAGTAAAAACTCCTCTGCATTTTGGTTAGAGTTTTTAGACTGTGCACATCTAATGTACACATTTATACTTTTGTTAACATTGGCCATTTGCCTTGTTTTATTTTAAAAAATTTAATTTTTTATGCATGTGTTTATATATGTGCACATACATGCATGTGTATGTGTGCGTGAGAATATAGTGCCTGTAAAGTCCTGGAGAGGGTGTTGGGTTCTCTGGAGCTAGAGTTGCAGGCAGACATGAGCTGCCTGATCTGGGTGCTGGGAACCAAACTCAGGCTCTCTAGTAGAACAGCAAGTACTCTTAACCACTGAGACATTCCCTAGCCCTCCGATGCAATTTTTAAATGGCTGGTACATGCATTGTACTTTACCCAGCCTATGTGACCTTCTGACTCCTCCCTCTCCCCTTCCTCCTGTTCTCTCTCCCTTCCTACCCTCTCTTTGATCTTTCCCTCCCTCTTCTTCTCCATCCTCTAGTTCTTCACTGACTCCCTTTTTTAATCATTTCTCTATACAGAGCATGAAATAGTGGGCCATAGCTCTGTGAGATCACATCATGGATGGTTACGGGTGTATATATTTAAGTACATTTACAAATGGTGTCCTCCCAAAGCAAATCTCCCCCAGCTTTACCCTCTCTCTTTTAATGCTGGGGACAAACCACCCATGTGAAGCAGGTGTTGTCCCACTGTAGTATATACACCAGCCTTGTTTCCCATTGTTAAAGCTCTATTTGTAAGAAAATAATAGCTGCTTCCAAGTGCTTTCTCACTAAGCCCAAGTCAGAGATTAATTTTCCTGATCACTTTATCACTGCACTGTATATTAGATTTTCCTTTTTTTTTTTTTTGCCTATGCCAAAATTTTGAGTTAGAGCTGTACATTTTAGAAAATATAGCAGTTTTAAATTCAGGTACCTTCTGCTAAAAGCTATTCTGGCTAGACTTTTTATATGCCGTTTTTCATTGTTGAGTGAATTTCCTGGATTAAGTCTTTAATTTGTGGATATTAATGTCTCCAATCAAAGTTTGAGAGGTTCTTTTTATTCTAAGAAGATTTTCCTAGGTGAGACTTTGTCACAGCCTAGCTGGTGCCATATTCTTGACAAACCTCCTTATCTGCTGAGTAGGAGGTAATGTGTGTCTGTGTGTGTCTGTATGTGTCAGTATGTGTGTGTGTGTGTGTGTGTGTGTGTGTGTGTGTATGTTTACATGTGTGGACAGGGTACAAAAGGCTGGGATAGGGGATACTAGGAAGGAACAATACAGATGACTCAGTTCAGAAGCTATCTAAGCCATGGATGTGTCTCACATTTTTGTATGTAGTAAGTATATTCTTATGACTCTGAAAGTGTTGGGAGTTTATTTTTGTTTTATTTATTTATTTATTTATTTATTGTCATTTTTACTCAGCTTTCTATTTTAAGTGGTGGTTATACTAGCCTTCTCCATCAGCCATAAAAAGGAACTCCCCATAAATCTTTCTTTAATGAATCCTCAACAGACCTTTAAAAATATGCATGACTGCACATATATTCACATATATAAATATATATAGTATATCTCTATATACAGTATATATATACACATGTATAAATATGTATGCAAAATGCATATATAAATTGTGAGTAATATTCATCATGTATCTATCCCCTAGAGTTATCTTCCTAAAATATCCCTTTCTAAAAAAGATTTATTTTGTGTGTATGAATGTTTGCTTGCACATATATATATATATATATGTGTCATGTGGGTGCCCTTGAAAGTCAGAAAAGGATGTCAGATCCCTTGGAATTGGAGCTACTGATGGTTGTGAGACACTATATAGGTGCTGGGAACCGAACCTAGGTCCTCTGTAGGAACAAGTGCTCCTAAACCCTGAGCCACCTTTGGTTTCTTCATGTCACCCACTGACCCTTTTAAGCCAAATTATTTGCTAGATGAGGTGAAATATTTGGTTCACCAAACTACACTTTAGTTTATTAGATTCAACTTCAGGTTTCTAGTCTATACAACCTAATAGGACCCCAGAGTGGTCCAGATCTCGCAACATTAGTCAAAAAAAAAATCAAGTTTCCAGGTGTAGCTTCAATATTAATTCTGTATAGCAGGTCTTGTTTGCCCTGCAATTACACTCTATCTCTTCCATCGAGATTCATCAACCAGAAAATGTCCTTTCTATAACTATCATGAACCTCATCTGCAGACAGCAAGGGGAAGGACCGTGGGTATGCAGCCCCACAGAATGGCTGACCACATGTGGCTGTTTCCATGCTGCCTCTCTTGGTCCCATCGGTCCTTTCTCAGAGGGCTTGTTCCAACTCACAAGCTTCTAAACTCCCTCTGATATCACAATCATAGAGTTGAGCCAGTGCACCTATGAATGGGCTCTGTCTAAATCTCCTCACAAAATCCCCGTGAGACATCATCGCCAATCCAAAATTTCCTCAGGCTACCATCAAGCTTGTTTGTGATTCGTGGTGGTTGGGATGATTATCAGGCAGCGCTGAGGTCTCTCTGATCCTAATATTCAACACCTTCAGCACCCTGTGGTGTTTTGCTTTTCCTATCTCTATATTACTATGACAAGGCCAGATGCTTGCTACATATGCAGTCATTAAAAACCTAGCTTTTGGGCAGCATGTGAAAGTTGCCTTGTCATCAATTAAGCTGTTTGAACAATAGCAGTGGATCCAGCATGTTCATTCATTATTGTGCCCGTTCTGTGTATTTACTTGTTTTTATGTCTTTACTCAGACCGTTCTAAATTCTGAGATTCGAATGCCATAAAGAAAACTGTAAAAACCCTAATATCTATCTACCTGTCTGTCTGTCTGTCCGTCCATCCGTCCGTCCACCCGCCCGCCCACCTGCCTGCCTGTCTGCCTGCCTGCCTGCCTATTTTGTCTATCTATCTATCTATCTATCTATCTATCTATCTATCTATCTATCTATCTATCTACCTATCTACCTACCTATCTGTATGTATGTACATGTGTGCATATATGTGGGTGTTTCTCATGGCATGGGTGTGGAGGTCAGAGAACAGCTTTTGAGAATCAGTTCTATCCTTCTATCTTATGGGTCAGGTGGATTGAACTCAGGCCATTGGGCTTGCTGCGAAGAGCCTTTACCCGCTGAGCCATCTCACAGACCCTATAACTTTTTAGTAATAGTTTTTATTCACCCTGAACCCCTTCTCAGAACATTATTCTAATATGCAAGCAAATGACTGGGAATTATGGGTTTTAAATGAAGCAAGTATGTGGGTCATACCAGAAGTCTGAATGGTTAGTATATAGCCCTCCTGTTTGAGATCATAAATAACAGGGCGGAGATGGAGAGATAGCTTATTGGCTAAGAGTGCATACTATATAGAACGTGAGTGTAGTTTCCAGTGTGTAGGTGGAATGGGTCACAACTGCTCATAATTCTACCTCCAGGGGAATCTATCTGGAGCTACCTTCTGGCTTCTAAGGGCAACTGGACACATGTAAAATATGTTCACACAGATATACACATAACTAAAATCCATTTTAAAATTAATATCACTTCACATTTAATAGGGTAGAAGTCAACTTGCTTGCAGTGGACTAGCCTTGGCATTGTGAAAAACAAGGAGCTCCATGGGGTGCCTGGGTGTTCACAAATGCAACTTTGATAATTTTAAGAGACCTGATGTATAACTCTTTTTGTTTTGTAGGACAGGGTATTATGTAGCTCAGGTTTACTTTGAACTCATTAAGTAGCTGAGGATAACCTTGGATTTCCAATCTTTTGCCTCCACTACCCCAGTGCTGGTATTATAGGATTGTACTACCTACCACACTTGGTTTTTGGTACCAATTGAACACAGTGAACCCAGAACTCTGTGCATGTTAGGCAAGGACTCCCCTAACTGAGCCACATCCACATCTCCTGTGTATTACTCCTCTTCAGTAGGAACAGACTCTTCTCTGGTGTGTGGGTGTGTATGTGTGTGTGTGTTGCTCTTTTGTGGATGCTGGTCAGTTATGACTCCCATTCAAGATGCACATGAACAGATACACTGTGTGATATTTAAGAGAGAGGGGCATGTGGGAAGGAATGTGACCCTGGCACAAGGTTTCTTATAGTTTCACACGGGCACAGTTGGTCTTTAATATTTTGAAAAATAGTTTTAAAAGGTAGTTTGCACTGCCTATAGTACTATTAGATTTGAAAGATGTCATGTTATGGATACCAACATGATTCTGTAGCACCATGAGGTCCTTGGGTATTGTGTTATAAACATAGATATTGAGGATTGAAAACCCTTTGAACCACCACTAATTCATGAGAGATTTTCATAATTAAGTGCTAAATTGGCACAGCTGTGTCCTTTGAGGTGCTAATGTCCTGCTAATCATCCCTCATTTAAACCTGCTAATGCCTCTCTCCTACCTAGACCCTGCTGTGGTCCAGCATGCCAAGTTCAATGCCTCCAGCTTCTCTGAACAATTTGAATGCCCAGGGATACCCAGGTGTACCAGCTTCATTAATTAGCAAACATTTACCCTTGGCTTTCGTAGAGGTGACATGCAGAATTCATTGACAGAGGAACAGTCATTATTGTGCCAAGGTGCTCATATTAAGTTCTGTGGAGGAGACGGGTGGAGGGGAAAGAACAGGCCAAAATGGGGTGGAGGATGTGGCTCAGTGGGCAAAGTCTTTGATGTGCAAGTGTGAAGGCCTGAGTTCTGGTTCCTAGCCCCCAAGTTAACATCAAGGTGCTGTGGCATGTGTGTATAATCCTAACGTAAGGGTCTGAGGTAGGATCATAGAGCTCATGGGCTGGCAGGCTAGCCTGTGGGCTTCAGGTTTAAGGAGAGATCCTGTCTCAAAAATGATATGGAAAGTGATGGAGAAAGACATCTAAAAGACATCAGCATGCACATTAACATATACAATTACCCACACATTTTTGTTTTTAAATAGACTTAAAAAAAAAACAAACGGAATGGTGAACATCCATGGAGAAGTGAAAAGCTTGAAATAGTATTTCCAGATTAACAATATTATGACTGAGGTTTTGAAGCCATGTAAAGAGGAAAACATGAAGTGAGTTTTTCATGTGTTCTGGCTAGTATTTCCTTCCCACAATGTGTACCAAAGGTCATGAGTCCAGAGTTATATTGTCACCCAGGGAACATATAAACATCAGAACAATGGTTTTTGCCGGCTGGTGGGCGAAATCTTGCCAGGTCTCTGTCCAGTCAGTACATTAGCAGCAACAACTCCCCTGCACCACTTTGATGCCCCTGTAAGGCAGGGAGGAGCTGGTCTCCCAGTGGTCATGGTGCTTTGCCAGAACCACCTCAGCAGATGGCTGTCCAAGCACAATGTACTTGCCTCAGCCATAGGCCATCTGCTCTGTCTTAAAGCTTGCTGTGGGTATCTTTCTATGTCTCGGCCAACCAGCAGCTTCTCTCTTAATTTGTACTTCTAAGATTCTGAGCCTTCATGAGAATGTAGATTTTTCTTAAGTTGGAGAGATAAAATTATATTTTATTGGCATTTCTTTTCAGCTTAGAAGACAGTTTTTAAATACTCGAGTCTTAGCGATTCTCTGGAGTAGGAGAGTTCTTTCAGTCCATAGATAGGAAGCCCAAGAATTTTGCCCTATGTCTTTTGCCTGATCACCCATCAGAACTGGATTCCGAGTCTCTTCTTTTCTCTTTGCCATCAAGCTATCAAGATTGAAAACAGCATCCATTTTAAAAATACATTTTTGAGTTGCCTCCATGTTTCCCTGAAGGTTGCTTGAGGCACACTGGAAGTAGATTTAAAATTTTAACCAACTTGTTTGCCTTCTTGACAGGAACCTAGGATTCCTAACAGAAAACCAAAATGAGACAGACCCACAGCTAAAACTAAAACTCTCTCCATCTCTATATCCATGTGTTTAACTTTCTGGAAACAGTTGAAGTTAACATACGCAGAACTATAAATAAACAAGAAAATGCAACACATACTTCTATAAAGACAAGAGCCAAATCCCCACATCCCAAGTTGGAGGCAAACTATGAATCCAGCCACAGGAATATAAATGTTTATCTTGTACAAAAGAAAAACCCTGTGTCAATGAATATTTTATATCAATTCATTTTTCTGTTTGCCTAACTCTGTATTAATTTGAAGCAACTGTTACTTCTGTCTTTTTAATATCTTTGTCATTGTCAGGCAGCGTGGTATGTTAGAAATGAATATTTGAGAGCTGGAGAAACCTGGGCTCTAAAATGGACTTTAAACATTTTTATAACTCTGTGGCTTCAGAAAAGTTGCTAAACTTCTCATTTGTTTTATCAAAACCATTGTTCTAGAGACTTTGGTCATGTGACACCGGCAGTGTAGACAAAGTTCCAAGTGTCATGTGACTGAGTATGCTCCATGAGGAACAGATATTGTTCTGTTAGCTCAAAGTGTGTTAAAGTGTGTGTGTGTGTGTGTGTGTGTGTGTGTGTGTGTGTGTGTGTGTAGGGGGGATTGTGGGAATGGCGAGATAGCTGTCATCTGCTAAGGTGGGGCTGGGGAGATAGCTGTCATCTGCTAAGGGACTTTAAGTGCTTGCTGTAGAGCACCTGCGTTCTATCACCTTGAACTCAAGTAAAAATTAGGCAGGCATGGTAGTGCACACTTGTAATCCCAGTGCTAGGGAGGCAGAGACAGGAGGATTCCTGGGGACCACTGTTAGCTAGCTTAGACTACTTGAGAACTGCTGGCCTAAGAGAGGCCCTGTCTCAATGAAGAAAAGGTATATGGGGCTGAAGCGATAGTTTAGCAGTTAAGAGCACTGGCTGTTTTTGCAGAGGACCTGGGCTTAGTTCCCAGCATCCATGTTGCAGCTCACAGCCATCCTTACTTCCAGTTCTAAGAGATCAAATGTCCTTTTCTGACCTCTGAGGGCTTTCTACCACTGAGCTAAATCCCTAACCACGAATTCAACTTTCTGTGTTAAAACATTAAGAACCATTAAAAACGATCAAAAAGATAAAAAATAATCAATAGTGCCAGTGTGAAACCCTAGGTGAAGCTACCTTAAACCGGTTGCATCACTTATTTTTTAGATGTGCATTGATTAGAATAAAGTGATTTTATTTAAAAATAACTTTTAGAAAGTGGACAGCACGTGAGCAGTGACACTTTGTTGACCTCTGATCCTGTACATGCATACTCCTGCACCAGCACGCACACAAGCACATGCCCACATACACTCACAGACACACAATAAGGCATTAGCAATGAACAGTAAGCACAGCGCATCCTACATAGGAAGAAGATGGTGAGAAGTGACTGGTGGGAAGGGAAGGGAAGCCTTAGACATTCTCCTGACTGCATGCACGAGGATGCCCTCCTAATGGCTCTTCCTCTCTCTCCTCACATAGAATGTCCCTCCGGACCTGTCTATCTGCACCTTTGTGCTGGAGCAGTCCCTGTCAGTACGGGCCTTGCAGGAGATGCTGGCCAACACAGTGGAAAAGTCAGAAGGGGTGAGTACCCATTTTTTGTTGTAGACATGTGGTTTGTTTTGTTTGTTTGTTTTTGTTGTTGTTGTTGTTTTTTTCACTGAACTTAGATGTGTGTAAATCTTTGTTTGCCTGGGTATTGTGTTTTTTTTTTTTTTAAGTCAGTGGCTTCTTCATGTAGGTTTCTTATGATTATCTAGCTATCTAGCTTAGGACATCTTAAAGACCTATAAAAAGTAATCCAACCTCCTCCTGCTTCATGCTTATGTGTGTGGTTTGTGAGTATTTGTGTGTCTCCTTCCATGTGCCCATATCAGAGTCTGACTTTGTGCCTGGTTGTTTGTCATTGAGCTCTGTGTCAGCTTCAAATGTCCTTCCCCAAATAACACTCCTAAGCATCTTTGTAACTAATACAATTTCATGGCATCATTCTGTATTTTAAATAATGAAATTACAGCAGTAGCTTCAGCAAGTTGTAATTTGTAATTTTGGAAACAGCAAAACCATCTTCTGAAAATTAAAATTCCCATTTTATCTCCTAATGGTGATATTTT
This sequence comes from Mastomys coucha, assembly GCF_008632895.1. Lineage (NCBI taxonomy): Eukaryota > Metazoa > Chordata > Mammalia > Rodentia > Muridae > Mastomys > Mastomys coucha. The sequence continues at coordinate 17,045,399 of NW_022196913.1, read as the reverse complement.
TCTTGAAAGCCTATTAGATTATTTTTTTCAGAAGATACAAGATTATTGACTTTTGGAGTATTCCATGTTCTTAATCAGTTCATTAAAGTTTTCATATAATCAGGAGAATAAATGACCACCCCACACCTTTCCATTTACCAAGTTGTTTCCCAGTCTAAAAAACTGCCAGAATTTCAACTGGCACTTTCTTTTGCCATTATTGACTATATGTTGTTATTGTTGAGCCTTTTGTTTTTCAGTTTGTATAAATAAAGAGATTAAAAAAAATTGTCATAAGTTTCACATGATGACTGATCAGCTATGCTACATTATTAACTTTTTTAGCCTTAGAATTTCAAACGCACCTTAAAACTTTCTTATTTTTCATCAATTCTAAATTAAATTTTCACATATGAAATATATGTGTGGCCAATCTTGACAAACCATTTATGGCTATTGTCCAGAAAGTTTTATATTTGTCTGCAATTCTTTGGAAATAAAATAGAAAACAAAAAGTCTACCAAGTATGAATCTGTTTCTTGGTTTCCCTTTTAGGCCCAAGTTGGAGTGTGAGTGTTAGCATGGCCATCCTGTACCCATCTCACAGTTTTTCGGTTTTACATAACAAATTTAGTTGATTTAAAAATTAAATCTCAAGAAATTCTGTGAGGGAGTATGCTTACACACTGTTGGTAGAAGTGAACGTTACTGTAATGATTGGGGGAGACAATTTAAAGATGCCCCAGAAATGTGAAGTAGAACTGTCACATGGTCTAGCAATTCCACTATAAGGCATAAATCCCAAGAAAATAAAATGAGCATGTTGAAGAGAAAAAAGTTTTAACATAATGTACTAATTTTGGGAAAGAATAGTGATTTTATTCACCATTATATGGAAAACTGTTTTACTAGCCTACAGACATGTTACATGCTTTATATTATTTAAAAGTCACTTTGGTGACTACAAAGTACAAATTTCCCATATTAACAGGTATGAAGTTTTTAGAATTTATCTTTCCTTTTTCAAGGTTTTCCATTCTCTTGCAATGGAGTTAATTTATGAAAAGGTGCAATTTCTGTTAAAACTGGTTTCTTTCTGGAACATCCTCTTGTGGCTTTTAAATATCATAGAGGCATACCAATTCTGAAATTTGAATCTGTCTTTACAAACAAAACTCTAAACAGCTGTTTGCATTTGCGATTATTGTTTTCCCATTGTTGTGGATTCTGTCTTACCTTAGGTGCCCAAATTAAATTTTTATATTGCAAAGCTGCTTTTTCTAAACTTAACTTTTGCACAAGCTGAATCCATGAGGTCGAACTAGGCAAGCTCTGAATGTCCCATGCCCAGAGGAAACAATTTAAAATAGCATTTAGGGAGTTGTGTTTTTAAGCTTTTATTGTTAGAATTCTACATACACACACACACACACACACACACACACACACACACATACACACACACACTACCACAATGCTTTCACTCACTCAAATTTAGTTTTGAATTGATCTCTAACTTGGACATTTCTACCACCAATAAAGTAGACATCCATGTGAGGAGTTGGATCAGTATCTTTCAAAGCCCCACGTGGTTGCCACAAGCATTAACTAGGGTGTAGAGTGTGGTAGGACTCTCCTATAGCATCATTTCTCAACCTATGGGTTGCTACCCCTTTGGGAATCAAATGATGCTTTCACAGAGGGGACCTAAAGGCCATCAGAAAACACAGATTCATTTTAATTCACAACAGTCATAAAAAATACAGTTACGAAGTAGCAATGAAAGTAATTTTATGGTTGAGGTAACCAGCATAAGGAACTGTAGGAAGGTTGAGAACCATTGTTCTATACAGGATGTTGGGGGTGATGTGAACAGGTTGGGGCATATCATAATGGATCTTGAGGAGGTCTAGGTTAGGAAGCCTTCTTGGATGGTGACCATTTCCCAACAGAGAAATAGTGGTTTCCCCTTTTTCGGCATGTATATATAGATCATCAGCTCAGGGCTAGGTGAGAGCTGCTGTCCTGATAGGAAACGAGTCTCTTGGACTCAGCAGATATACATATCCTCTCTCCCCAGTCATATGATACCTCTCTAAACCAAAAGCATTCTGGATTATTTCATCCACAGTGATAAGAGAATCCATTGTTCAATAAAACAGAGATAGAGTTCTGAGATACATGTAACATTTCATTGAATTTCATTAGTGTTTGCTATTCAGAGAATCACAACAGTGAAGGGTAACAAGCAGCTGCCCGCAGATGCCCAAAGATGCTGAGGACCTAGAAAGCCCAGCGAGGCTGCAGGAGGATGCATCTGTTGTGCTGTGTCCACTGTGTCTTGCTCCAGTTTTTAGGGTTTTTTTTTATTTTTTTTTCTGATATCACATCTTTCCTTCTGCAAGTCCTGGATTTTCCGTGGCTCTTAGTTCTTGTCTGCCCCTGAACCCACCAGAATGGATGCTTCTTCCAAGGTCAGCTTCTCGGTGTTGCTCTAACATAGCGTTCAGAGGCAGGGCTTGAGGGGCCCAGCACTGTCATATCTTAGCTCTGTCTTCTCCTCAGAGGGAAGATGTGTCTTCACTCCCAAGTTTGAGTAATGAGCAAATGATGTTGGTATAGAAGAGTTAGCACTCACTGCAAAGTGGCTTTTAAGGATCATACCTATACTCCTAGCACCCAGAAGGCTGAGGCAGAAGGAATGCCATGAGTTTGAGCCCAGCCTGGGGCTACATAGTAAATTTCAAGAAAATCTGTGCTACAATGTGATATTCTGTTTCTAAATAAACAGAGGATTAATCTTTTCTTAATTCTCCTGCATGAGCAACCCACATGGTTTCACTGGAACTCCTTCCTGCCTTTATGGAATCTTGGCTGATCCCACACCCTAGGTCTGCCACACTGAGTTGAGCAGCTTAATGATGTCATCGTATTAAAACACAGTGATAGCACTTGCTATTCTAGTTTCAAGAAGTTTAACCCTGAGAGCTAAGGAGGTGAGGAGGACATAACATCTGTCCCAACACTGGGAGTAACTAGGGACCAGTGGGACCCAGGTAACTGGGTCCAGTGGGACCCAGGTAGGCAGGAACTCCGCCAGCCCAGTGGCACTGGTTCCTTCCAGTCTGTCTGGGCTGGTGCTCTGAGCAGACCTTGGGTGCAAAGTTTATAGCCAGTCCCACAACACCGAGAGGAAGTTCCACTCCCAGGCATTCTAACAGGCTCAGGATCACAGGATCCCAGGATCCCAGGATCACAGAAACAGCTTGACTCTGAGAGTTCTGACACAACCAGGATCACAGGTAGGACAGGTACCAGTCAGATTTAGCCCGGGCAGGTAGCACTAGAGATAACCAGATAGTGCGGGGCAAGCGTAAGAATATAAGCAACGGAAACCAAGGTTACTTGACATCATCAGAACCCAATTCTCCCACCATAGCAAGTCCTGGACACACCATCACACCAGAAAAGCAAGAATCAGATCTAAAATCACTTCTCATGATGATGATACAGGATTTTAAGAAGGACATAAATAACTCCCTCAAAGAAGTACAGGAGAACACAGGTAAACAGCTAGAAGCCCTTAAAGAGGAAACACAAAAATTCCTTAAAGAACTACAGGAAAACACAAACAGATGAACAAATGAACAAAACCATCTAGGATCTAAAAATGGAATAGAAACAATAAAGAAATCACAAAGGGAGACAACCCTGGAGTTAGAAAACTTAGGAAAGAACTCAGGAGTTATTGATGCAAGCATCACTAACAGAATACAAGAGATAGAAGAGAGAATCTCAGGGGTAGAAGACACCATAGAAAATATTGACACAACAGTCAAAGAAAATGAAAAAAGCAAAAAGATCCTAACCCCAAACATCCAGGAAATCTAGGACACAATGAGAAGACCAAACCTAAGGATAATAGGTATAGAAGAGAGTGAAGATTCCCAACTTAAAGGGCCAATGAATATCTTCAACAAAATTATAGAAGAAAACTTCCCTAACCTAAAGAAAGAGATGCCCATGAACATACAAGAAGCTTACAGAACTCCAAATATACTGGACTAGAAAAGAAATTCCTCCAGTCACATAATAATCAAAACATCAAATGCATTAAACAAAGAAAGAATTTTAAAAGCAGTAAGGGAAAAAGGTCAAGTAACATATAAAGACAGGCCTATCAGAATTACACCAGACTTCTCACCAGAGTCTATGAAAGCTAGAAGATCCTGGGCAGATGTTATACAAAACCTAAGAGAACACAAATGCCAGCCCAGGCTACTATACCCAACAAAACTCTTAATTACCATAGATGGAGAAAATAAGATATTCCACGACAAAATGAAATTTATACAATATCTTACCACAAATCCAGCCCTACAAAAGATAGTAGATGGAAAACACCAACATAAGGAGCAAAACTTCACTCTAGAAGAAGCAAGAAAGTAATCTTTCAACAAACCCACACAAACCTAATTCTACCTCTAACAACAAAAATAACAGGAAGTAACAATTACTTTTTCTTAATGTCTTAATATGAAAAATAATATTACCAACATATCCTAATCAATTGAAATCCAAAAATATGAGGAATTAGAAATTTGTTGGCTGTCATCCAGTGGTGTCTCTAATTTGGTAATTGGAGAAATAGGTCCAACATTGTACAATACATATTCACTTTCTGCTTGTTTGTACATGACAGTGTCTTGCTGGGTTCCACATAATGATCTTGAAATCAGGCTTCTCCTATCTCAGCCTCTCTACTAGTAGGATTGTTTATTTGATGTTTTTACACTATACTATGGTTTTCAGAACAACTTACTTATATTTCAAAAGTACTTATATACCCAAAAGAAACATAGACAATTAACTTGGGAGGTGGCTTGTAAGAGAACAAGAAAGAGTGAGACTGAATGCTTTGCTTGATGTTTGTAACTATTGTATCAAGTTTGAAGAAGAGGACTTTATAAGTTACTCTTTCCCTGAGATGAATGCTTTTCAAAATCATCACGGCCAATGAACCAGATTCTTACCCTCACCTAATATCTGTGCCACCCTCCAAGCAGAACCATTGTTCACTGAAACAGTTGGTGAATGACTTCATGAATAGACCATCTTAATACACACACCATTTCTTAAATGAATGTAACCTGTTCTCTGTGGGCTGAGAATGATGACAATCACTCGTCAAATAGCTTTGACCATAGCAGGAAATCTGTATCCAAAAATCGTGCCTACAATTCATTCCTTGGTGCAGCAGAACTGTCAATTCTCAGCTTAGCTACAATGGAGGTAAAATCCTTTGGTGATGTGAGGGTCATTGAAGTACAGCCTTATTACAATGAAATCCAATGTCTATAAATTGTTCTTTATTTTGGACTTGTACCACAGTAGGAGCCAAGATTTTAAGCTCTACTAAAAACAGAACAAAGAAAGAAAAAGACTGTATCTATTTATGTTCATTTAAAAAAATACTAGTAGTGATGTATTATTTTAAAATATACAGTTAATATTTTTGGAGTTATTTCAAATTTAAAAAAATAAAGGAGAAGTTAAAACAAAAAAGAAGTTAAAAGAAGTTTAACCCTTTGTTTAACTTTTGCTCTTGCTGTTGATTTTATCTTGGTTAACTTACCAAAAATATTTGACATACACTTCTTTTTATGTGACTTTGTTTTTAAACACATAGTTGAATTCTGCTTCCATGGGCACACCTGCCAAGTGTGCAGTGATGGGGGCTGGGGTGGAAGTGCTTGCTCAGGAGATTTATTGGCACTTCTTTCTAACATAATGTTTGCAGTACTGATCATTTGTTATGAAGGCTTCTTTTTTGTTTAATGTCATAACTGCAACACACAACTTGTATGACCTATTTTGGAGCATGCATTTTTTAAAAAAGAAACACTTTTCATTCCCTGTCCTTTCTGTCTCTTGGTAATGGTAGTCTTTGGTTCTGGAAGACTGTAAGCCTTGCCCCTTTTGGCCTTGGCTAATGAGTATTTGACTGCTATTTGGATATTCCAAGGTATGTAGTGCTTTCTCTGAGCCTTAAATGTAGGTGAAAGTTGAAGAAGTAAGAGCCAGAAGCCTAGGATGTCTGCTGCTAGATAGTGGCCCCAAGACATGAGAGAGACATTACACCCACAAAATCATAAGCATATGGTTGAACAAACCAACATAATGACAATACCAGTTGGCATGACAAGCTGAGCAGGGGATAGCCAGCAAGGTTCTATTCCTCGATGAAGAGCTTCAGGAGATCAGTGGCTACTGAGAGAGGGACCAGGAGATCAGTGGCTACTGAGAGAGGGACCAGGAGATCAGTGGCTACTGAGAGAGGGACCAGTTCCCATATAGGTTGTCCAATCCCAAGTGGTCTGCCCTGCATTCATTACCAACAATGGTAAATTAATTAAGTAGGTTGTATGTACACTTGTACATATTTATATATGCATGTAACAATAGTAATTGAGGAAGAAGTTGTCATGAATTGGGAAGAAGGGGGACATGGTAGAAGCTGGGGAAGTAGAGCAGATGTAGTATTCATGAAGTTCTCAACAAAAATTAAAATTAGACCATTAAAAAATTACTGTAGCATAATCTAGGAAGTTGTAATTAGAATTAGCTAGAGCTTGCCCATGTAGCCTGTTCTCAGACAGGGAAGAATGTTGGTGTTTCTGTCACTTATTCAGTTTAACTCCTGGTAGGCCTACCTTGCTGTGGATCTTAATGGTTTACTATAGATTATGAATGATGCTTTTTTTTAAGGATATATATTATAGCTTTTATTTTAAAAATGTATTTATTTTTTTACATTCCATATTTTATTCCCCCCTCTCCGCCCCATCCACTGTGCTACTGCTCTACATCCCATACCTCCTCCCCACTCCCCTGTCTTCATGTGGATGTCCCCACCCCCCACGTCACCTGACCTCCAAACTCCTGGGGGCCCCAGTCTCTTGAGGGTTAGGTTCATCATCTCTGAATGAACACAGACCTGGCAGTCTTTGCTGTATGTGTGTTGGGGGCCTCATATCAGCTGCTGTATGCTGCCTGTTTGGTGGTCCAGTGTTTGAGAGATCTCAGGGGTCCAGATTAATTGAGACTGCTGGTCCTCCTACAGGATCGCCCTCCTCCTCAGCTTCTTTCAGTCTTTCCCTAATTCAACAATGGGGGTCAGCTGATTCTGTCCATTGGTTGGGTGCAAATATCTGCTTCTGACACTTTCAGCTGCTTGTTGGGTCTTCCGGAGTGCAGTCATGCTAGGTCCCTTTTTGTGAGCGCTCCATAGCCTCAGTAATAGTGTCAGGCCTTGGGACCTCCCCTTAAGCTGGATCCCTCATTGGGCCTGTTGCTGGACCTTCTTTTCCTCTGGCTTCTCTCCATTTACATCCCTGTAATTCTTTTAGACAGGAACAATTATGGGTCAGAGTTGTGACTGTGGGATACCCCCCTCCCTCATTTGATGCCCTGTCTTTCTTCTGGAGGTGGGTTCTAAATGTTCCCTCTCCCCCACTGTAGGGCATTTTGTCTAAGGTCCCTCCCCTTAAGTCCTGATCGTCTCTCACCTTCCAGGCCTCTGGTGCATTCTGGAGGGTCCCCCCAACCTCATTACCTCCCAAGGTTGCTTGTTTCTATTCTTTCTGCTGGCCTTCAGGGCTTCAGTCCTTTTCCTTCACCCAATACCAGATCAGGTTCCCCTCTCCACCACCAGTCCCCCTCCTCAGTCCACTCTCTTTCTCAGTTCCTTCCCTCCCTCCCCATGCCTCAGTCCCACTTGGGAGGGAGAAGAAAGCAATCACTTTAAAAGATACTTTTAAAGTAAATAAAATTTAGGATATGGTAAAATATATAAAATTATAATACCAAGTTGAACCTTGAGTGAATTGAGTTCCAGTCATTCATTTATTCAATGCTATTTTTTTAAACATTTGGAAATAAGCTATACCATATAAAGTCTCTATGGCTCTAATGGTAACTAATGTGAGTTTTGTCATTGATGGTTCTGTTATTGCAGGGTCAGAAAAACACTTACATGTGAGGACTATGTTAAATATGTAGGATTTCTTATTTCTGACTCTGAATTTTCTCTTAACTTTTAAACTCATCCTCCACACAATTAGGGTTACTATGAAAACTACTTGCATGAGGCAATTTCAAATTTGTTTCCAGGAATAATATATCATGGTGTTCTTTAGAATTCATGTAGATAATGGAACTTCCAGAGTAAGAATACATGATATTTTCATCAGTCTTCTTTATTTTCTGAAGGAAAAAAATATCACTTTGTATAATAGACACTCACAGAAATCCTCCTGCCTCAGACTCCTAGGTGCTAGGATTATAGGTGAGGGCCACTGCACCTGGTTCAGAGGTACTCTTAAAGTCACTTGAATGGTTCCATTTACTAAAATAGTTCATTTGATATGGAACTATAAGCACGCTGCTTGTTTCTAAACAGCCTTTCCTTCTAATGAACGAAAGAGGGATGCCCCAGTGGCTTAACTTGGTAGAGCTCGTAGATGTAAGGTGATTCTATAGTGTGTGTGTGTGTGTGTGTGTGTGTGAAAAATGAGTTGTAGAATATGACATATTAACAAATCTTAAATTTTATTCTCATAAAATTTTATCTCTTTGAGTCATGTTTTCTGAGAACACTCAAAGGTACATCAAAAGGCTACTAGCTGAATTCACTGGTAGGAGAATTTTCAAAAATACATTTTAAAAATATCAAAGCACCATAAATGAGTTCCTATGAGTACATATACTGAGCCTCGAGGCACCGATTTCAGATAAGTAATTGCATAAAAAAAATGATCTTGTACCTGTGCAAGAACAAAGGTGAAATTCAGGGAGTCTGATGCTGTGTCTTGTAGTGGCCATGTACAAGGATTATACAGCATACTCCTCAAGTTCAAACTCTGGCAGGCCACTGAGCAATTTCTCTACCCTGTGGACTCCTTATTTATAGAGTGAGACAAAACAAGAGCATTTCCCCCATGGAGTCATGAGACTTAAATCTGTGTCAGACACAGGACACGCCCCCCACAGGGGAGGCATTTGGGTGTGTTCATGCATTGGTATGCTTTCTCTGTTGAGTAGGATAGGACTGTGCAGCTCTGTCTATCTACCCTCCTCCAGAAGAAAGCAACTATGAACTATAGACTGAATATAATAACACGTGCATCATTACATCATTTCACTCAGCACACCAAATATGCACAGGTTTCAGATGTAGTTTCCTCTGTCTCTTGAAACAAATGACCACCATTGTCATGGGGTGGGTTAAAACATTGCTTATCATCGTACATTTCTACAGCCCGCATATTTATTAGTTCCTGTGAGCTGGGGCAGAGGTAAGGGTAATCTGGCGTGTTAGTTAAAGCTCTTGTTATTATCTAAAGGCATCAGCCAAAAGCACTCTAACAGAGGGAGGGTTGATTTTCTGTGGTCCAGTCCACTATGCTGGGGAAGGCACAGAGGTAGGAAGGAAGGTAGGAGGTCAGGTTATATCCACAGTTGGGAGGCAAAGAATGATGAACGCTAGTGTTCAGCTCACTTCCTTATGCAATCCAGGACGTAAGCCATGGGATGGTGACACCCACACAGGAGAGCCTTCCCACTTCAGTTTAATCTAGTTAAGATAACTACCCCACCCCATTCATGGCCAGTGCTAATGAACATAACCCTCTACAGTCCATCTTGGTGACTTGTTTCCTAGGTGATTCCAGATCTGCTCAAGCTGACAATTTACAGTGGCCACCACAGTCATTCAATGTATTTATATGTTCTCCAAAATGCAAGGAGAAGCTTCAAATACCAAGCATGACCACTTCCAGTCCCCATTCATATCTGTGAAATGCTTAAGGGACTGATGCTTCACATAGTAGCCAGTATGACGTCACTGCCTCTTTATATGAGAAATGTCTATTCTCAAATGTCTACTGTAACTTACACTATCTTAAGGGGCTGGGTTCTGTTTACATCTGTTTTTTGGAACCTCCTTCTCAAGTAAAACTAAAGACAACCATTTCTGGGAGGACCCCAGTATACTAGTAACTTGAAATGTTCCTGATAGATGTGTCATTCCCTGTTGTATCTAAAAGCCCATGCATATGAACATATCTTTCCTTTTACGCACAGGATTGGAATTATAATTTAAAAGAAATGGGAGTATACCTTCCTAAACCACCTCCAGCCACATTCATTTGCTGAACCTCACCTATTTTCTTGGACATTTCTTGGTTTATATGCGGGCTGTAGAAATGTACGATGATAAGCAATGTTTTAACCCACCCCATGACAGTGGTGGTCATTTGTTTCAAGAGACAGAGGAAACTACATCTGAAACCTGTGCATATTTGGTGTGCTGAGTGAAATGATGTAATGATGCACGTGTTATTATATTCAGTCTATAGTTCATAGTTGCTTTCTTCTGGAGGAGGGTAGATAGACAGAGCTGCACAGTCCTACTCAACAGAGAAAGTATACCAATGCATGAACACACCCAAATGCCTCCCCTGTGGGGGGCGTGTCCTGTGTCTGACACAGATTTAAGTCTCATGACTCCGTGGGGGAAATGCTCTTGTACAGAATGTGGAAGCCTGTGGTTGAAATGTGCTTCTTCTTTTATTTGTAGACATTGCTTTCTTTATATTCAGGAGAAAGGCTACATGAGTCTGCATTTGACCGAAGTAGTTCACAGTCTCCCCCATCAAACTCAATAAGGAGGTCAATTTAATCAGTGTGTAATTTAATCACAGTGGCAGAGTTATAGGCTGTTTTAGATTATGAAACCTGAATGTATAGGTTTTTTGATTTGATTAGAATCATTCAATTTGGACATTTTCTCAGAATTCTTGTATGCTTACAATATGATTATACTTTATTATTATGTATAAATATATATTTATATATAACACTTCCTAGTAAATGGACAATATGATTCATTCATGTGATGATCTATTGCAGAATTACTGGTATATTAGTTACTTTTATGCTGCTGTGATAATAAAACATTGTAGCCAAAGATTCCTTAAGGAAGAGAGAGTTTATTACTTGCCAGGATTTTTTTAGACTAGTATTGAGTGGGTAGGTCAGTTGTCAGTGTCTTTTACATTTCTTGGTTTATTTGATATTTACTAGTTAGTTTTTACTTAGACTGATGGAAGCTCTGTAAATAATTTACAGGAACATGATAACCAAAGTTAGAGGTTTAGTTCCTCATCTTATGTTTTCTAGACAGTCACATATGGGTATGATAGGATGCATTTCTTATTCCTATAAGCCCATATCACTGTGTGGAGCCTGGTGCATACATCTGAAGTCCCCAATGCTTCATGCACGTGCCCTGATCTCTTGGAGTGCCTGAGGGTCTTGATTCTTGATGCACATCCCATGAGTACTCTTGTGAGTGTATACTGTGAGTTTCTAAGTCATCTTCTTGTCTATGGGTCTTCTTGGCATGTGTAAGGCCCTAATTGTAAAGGAAGAGGGCTAGAGTTACTTTAAATCCACTGTTCACCTCTACACATACCATTTTTTCAAAGTTTACAGCATGGGGGTTTAAAAATGTGTTTTTTCATGATGTCTAGGGGTATTCACAGTAGACCTGAACTTTTCTTAAGGTTAATATCTAGAATTTTTCTCCTAATAATTAAGCAATAGACCTACATTATCCATGGCTGGTGATTCTCATCCTTTGTGTTGGTTATCAAGTCTTTAAAACACATTAAATTTGTATACAGTTCCAGACTTGAGACTCAAAGTAAGCATTCTGCCACACAAGTATGTCTATTATTATCCCTCAAATAACAATGATTAAGTATTATAGAAATGTATCACCCTCCAATGAAGTCCATCCTAAGTGGCTGCATTTTTCCCTCCCACACATTATTCATGTTCTTTTAGTTTTTTTAAAAATTGTCTCAAATGAGATTCCTTGTAGCATTTAATTGTGCTTAGTAATTCTGAAAAACTGCCTACCCAGCAGCCAGCTGCCTGTTATTAACATAGGGACCTGCCATTTGAATTTGTTAGCATGAAAGCTTATGCAAGTACCTCTTTGACATACTCTTTGCTTCATAAGAGAAACTGTTGGCAATTTGAAGCTTAAAATGTACACATTTCCCTGAATTTGTTCAAATTCAGGGATCATTTAAGTAACAATAAAGTCACGATCCTGCTTCTACAGAGGAATAATTGAGATCTCAGTGTTCTGTTGCCTGCTTTAAACTTAAGGGAGGGGAATGAGTTGCAGAATAAAAATTATAAGTACTTTTTGCTGAATTAGGTCACATGTGAGGGTTCAGGACTCCTGAGGTGACTGGTCATGACTGACAGATCTGGCAAAATGGAAGCATTGTGAGTCATTTAATACAAAGCAGAGTTAAAAAGAAAAGTTGGGCTAATGTATATAATTCAGCAAATTACTGGACTTGCTTTTGTGGCTTCATTTGCTTAATTAAATTTATGGTAAATTTTTTTTTTCTCAAACTGACAGCAGAAAGAATTTTGCAGTCTCATGCAGTTTAAAAATACACACCACAGCCATTATTCTCAGGGACAGATATGGCTTTAGCATTTATAATCTCTCTAATAAGAATGCTGTGTCTGTGTGTCCTCATTTACTGCTTTGCATTTTCCATTTTGAAATTACTTGGCCTGTTCCTGGAAACACTTCAGAGGCCTCTCAGTTCGCGGTCTAAAGACTCTCTAATTCTGCCATTTGAAAGTATGTATTAAGAGGCTCAAGATGGCTCAGTATTTGAAAGTATGTATCAAGATGGCTCAGCAGTTAAGAGCACTAGCTGCTCTTTTGGAGAATCGAGGTTTGGTTCCTAGCACCCACATAGTGGCTAATAACTATCTGTAACTCCAGTGCCTTAGGGTCCATCCCCCACCCCCCTTTGGCGTATGTGAGTATAAAGCATATATGTGATACACTGACATACATGCAGACAAAATGTCCATACATATAAAAGTAAAAAGACCTTTTTAAAAAAGAAAATACTTACTAGTATGGGAAAGAAGTAGTCTTCCAGAGGATGTGGCTCAATCCCCAGCATCTATACCATGTGGTTCATAACTACTTGTGACTCCAGCTGCAGATCGGACTCACACCTCTGACCTTGCTGGGCATCTAACTCTCAAGCACAGCCCCACCCACACATATTTGTTTAAAAGGTGAGTCAAAAGGAGACTTGAAAGACTCCTTAGTGGCTGTTGTGTACAGTAGTCAAGGAAAGCATGCTGGAAAGCCTGATATTGTGCCTTAGACAGAATATCTGCAGTAAGTATTAGAATCTTTCCTTTCAGTGGAAAAACTCCCTGTTGAACTTGAACTGTGTTAAGTATTAACATTCTAACATAACTGTGTGGATTTCTTTTAATTCTGTGTTGATTGGCAGTTTGATCACTTAAGAAATATTTGGTGATCACAGAGTCCACATATACTACATAGCAAGTTTTGCAGGGAAAGAAACCTACAAACCCAAGCAATGTTTGTTTTACATTGTTTCTCATCTGAGTCAGACTTTTGCAGGAAACATTTGGAGAGGAAAAAGATCAGTAATTTTATTGATCTTTTCAGTAAGAGAGCAATTGACCAGTATTGTAACCTTGGGGATAAAAATTTAAAAGGCTTTAAATTAGGAACATTTAAAAATGACTAATTTAGAATTTGTTAATTCCAATAAGAGGTGCTAAGTTACATAAGAAACATCAGAGACAATGGAAACTTCTAAGGTAGCTAGGGATATGGAGCCAGAGTCCCAGCACAAAAGAAGGACTTTGAGATATGCCTGGGGTTTAAAATATATGTGCTATGGAGTATGAGAGAGCGCTTATAAGTTAAGAGCAGTGACCAGTCTTGCAGAGGACCTGGGTTCAGTTCCAAGGATTGGTGTAGCCGCATACAGTGAAGATCTGATACAGACACCTGCATGGATGTGGTACACAAAACCTCATAACGAACACATATATACATAAATAAAAATAGGAAATATATACCTGCTGTTGAAATGAATAATAAGATAACACAAAAAGTGGGAAGACAAAAACTGCTTTTTCTGGAACATGCTGAAGTTACTAGTTTGTACTAGAATGTTAAATACCACCAATGCCTAGGTAATCTTGAGCATGGAAAAGACTGGTGTACTCAGCAACCTTTAGGGGAAATGAAATCAAGATATTTGATTAACATAAAGGAGAAGGGTGAAGAGAAAAGACTTAAGAACACAGTGGGATTTAATCTATTCTGAATTTAGATTACGGCGATGGCTTTCTACTCTCTAAATACGGCAAAAAGCATTTGTTAATTGTGTGCTTTCATAGGCAAAATTATGAAATGTAAATTGTTTCAATTCCCTTCCCTTCCCTCCCCTTCCTCCCCTTCCTCCCCTCCCCTCCTTCTCCCTTCTTTTTCTCTACTTTCCCTTCCCTTCTCTCTGTGGTATAGTGGCTGGGGGCAGGCGTGGGTGGGGCTGCTAGAGGATAAAGCTAAGAACATGTTTAAGAAGAGTGGTGCTCTGTCACTGAAATATAACCCTAACTCTGTAAGTTACATTTCAGTAACAATTTAACAAGACCAGGATACCAACAGGATATGAATAAAATGATAGATATAATGTAGCAATAAAAATAAATGTAAGTGAATAGAATATTCAGATTAAAATTCAAATAGGGCTAAGGAGGCTGAACATGCAGGAGGCCTGAATGCTACTTTTTCTATTGCTTGATTGACAAACACATTCTGTTGACCACATGAAATGACAGGAAAAATAAAGACAGTAGTCTGACAATGTGTGTGCATGGCTGGAGTGGCATGTTACTGACTGAGGAGTAACAGGGCAGGAAACAGTATCAAAATAAAGATGGAAGTGTCTTTACAAGGTCACAGCTCATTTGTAAGACAAATATAATGTTCATACATTTATATGACTAGTGATAGAGCTTATACACTTAGTGAGTCAAGACAAGCACAAAGATAAGGACAACCTAAGCCAGTAGACCATTGGTGTAAGACTACAATTGTCATAGTAACTGTTAATGTACATCGGGAGGGCAGTTGACAGGGTGTAGAAGATTTGCAGGCAGCTCCCTGGACTCTCTTCCCAGTAACCTTTTACACTTTGCAGGGAGAGGGCCTGTCAGTCTTGTGACTTTCTGTATTTTATAAATTTCACTGGCTTCCTGATTCTTTAGAACCTCACCCTTCTCTTGAGAAGGGGCTTTTTGACTAGGAGGAATACCTGTACAACACCATCTCAAAGAAAAGGAAATAGAGTTCTAAGAAGCAGTAGCAACAAACTAAGGTTATGTGATTTCTGTCTTTTCGTGAATTCGTCTGTAATTAAAACATAAACCCAAAATAGAGACAGTATAAGAATTATCTGTTTAATTTTCCTTAAATGACACAATTTCAGCTTGAGTTATTTTGTATTTTGGCTGAGTCCTATGCTAAGTCAAGCTGACATTTAAATGAACATTTCTTCTAAGAGAATTTTGTTTTTTTTTAAAATGAAGTTGCTCTTCATATTAATGATCATATGATAAAACACCTAGTATAATCTGCTACAAATATTATAGTATTTCTATAGCATGATAGGATTAATGTATGTCTTTAAACTTCCACATAATTGGAGCTAGGGATGTAGCTTAGTATGCACAAGGCCCTGGATTCTACTTCATTCCTGAGAAAACTAACCAGTCTATACTGCCAGCATGTGGGAAGTAGGGTAGGAGGATTAGAAATCCAGGGTCATTCTCAGCTACACAGGAAGTTCAAGCCTGAGCTACATGAAATCTTGTCTTAAAAAAGAAAAAAAAATGACACCCCCCCAAATCATATAATAAGTTCTTAGAAAAATGTTCATTTTTTTTCTCCTATGTTTTTATGAATTTGGTGGTTGCTTAGATTCTAAAACTGATCAAATTTTTGGAGATTTTTTTTTTGTGTGTGTGTGAATTTATTGATTACTCCCATGGAAATTGGTTTTGTCTCATCACTATTTGCAGGAATTGCAAAAAGTGACTAATGTTGACTTTGACAAGAGCCATGTCATGACGTCACTCTGCCTGGCTTGTCTGTTGTTACAGCCCTGTGGTCCTTGTCTTGTGTGTCTAGCTGATTGTTCACCGCCTAGCACTTGCTGGTGCTAAGTGTCTGTCTTTGGGTATTTAGAGAGAGGATGGGTCATACCATTCTCACCAACTCTGATGAAACTCCTGTAACCACAGTTAACTATGGCTTCATCCCCAAGTCTATCTTCTGATAAATCCTACAGTGTTTATCTTTGTTCTTGTATATACAAGCCTGTGTACTATGTGAATGTCTAGCATTTAAATGTGAACATGATGATATCATGTATTTTGATAATTATTTATAGTATTAATTTTTTCCTGGTAAATATGTAGAAGAAATAACTGTTTAAATTTTTCTTCTTATAAAAATACAAATATAAAAAAAAATACAAATATAAGATTGGTCCAGTTGGAGGCAGGACAGTTTGTGTCAGCTGAACCACAATTTTCTTTCATTGTTACCTTACAAAGGATTGGGTTTCATTATGACAGTTTTTTTTTCTTTTCTTTTTGTTTCTTATTTAGAAGGTGACTTCTCTTTTTTAAAGATTTTTTTATTCACACACACACACACACACACACACACACACACACTCACACACACACACACACGGGTACTTTGTCTGCATGGACATCTGCACACCAGGAGACCCAGACAGTTGTGAGTTGCCTTGTGGGTGCTGGGAATTAAGCTCAGGACCTTCAGAGGAGTAGTGTGCACTTAGAGTGTAAGGGAGCGAGTTGCCTTAGAGCAGGTGTCTCTGGCAACTAAACGAGTACCTCGGACAGCCAGGGTGCTCTGTGCTAAAAGAAAGATCTTTGGCATTTCGTAAGGGCTTTATTTACGTTGGTTTTTCTTTCCATTTATTGTTTGTTTATTTGTAGACAAGGTCTCACTATGTAGCTCTGGCTGGCCTCAAATTCACTATGTAGGCCAGACTCATCTCAGACTCAATGAAATTGGCTGCCTCTCTCTCCTGAGAACTGGGATTAAAGGACTGTACCACCATGCTCAGTCTAAACATCATTTTATAACATTTAACAAATGTTGCTTACAAGAGGTGGAACCACTTAGCTACACCCTGGATTTCCTCTAAATGGCTTTAGCTCTTCATCTGATTGATAAAATTTTCTAAGAAAAAAAATTAAAGTAATTTATGCATAAGAGCAGGTAGTTAAACATCGGTTTTCACAGGACACAAATCATACATTCTATTCCAGGGTGAGTGGTAGAGATTTAATTTTAGAAGGGAGTGTGTCCCTTCAGGATGGAATCCAAGAACATTCTAAAAGACATTCTTGTTGACATTGGATTTTGCTTTTTTTTCTTTTTCTTTTTTCACTGAGGGTATAATACTAATGTCACTTATTTTATTTTTCTTTAAAGAGTTACACTGTGATTAGAATACCATGCATTTCACTAATAAAAATAATTTAAATTAACCTGAATGTCATATCAGAATTACTTGACAAAGATAGTATGCTTTTTTTTTTTTTTTTTACCATTGTGGAATTGTATGTGATGCTGAAAAGAATGAGGTAAGAGAAATTTTGCTTTTACTGTTGTATGGGAAGTAGTTACCATGAAGCACTGTGTGTCCAGATTGTTATTTCTCTTTATAATTAAATGGAGCTTGGTGGGAGGGGTTCTGAACATCAAGATGGCAGATTGTGTTTGAGAATCCCATCACAGCTCAGCTCACCCTTGAGTTCACTCGGCTGTCTTCTGGACCTGCTTCATTTTTAGCAGAATACCGGTGGGACTGCTTCATTAACTGAGATTGCTTTTGTGCACTGAGGTGAATTGCTGGTAATGAAAAGTTTGAACATTGTTGTGTGTTCTTTAAAATGGGAAGTAGTTTTTGGGTCAGGGGTCACATTTAGTTGACTTAGACAGCCCTCGGAAACATTGTTAGGAGCTCTGTTTAGTTTTGTTTTTTAAAATTTTTTTTTGGCTTTTTCTTTCCACAGCAGGTTGATGTAGAAAAATGGGTACGTGTTTCCCTGCATTTACAAAGGACTTGTGGTTGAAAAGCGCATGCTCGCTGCTGCCTCTGAGCTTTTTAATTTTGCTTCCTAGCATAGCTTCTTTTAGTGTTTGAACTAACTGCTTGGCTACAATGAATACATTTCACAGGTCACTAGTTAGAATCTTTTGTGTCTCTGAATTATCATCACCATCTACAGGCTGCATCAAAGGACTCTCCACTCCCAAACTAGATTGTTTTACATAATTGGCCTTAATTAAGCAAATGTCAGTGTGTCTCTGGCCACAGGAAGGGCTTTGTTTCTAATCTTCAATATGTCTTGTTAAACAGAAGTGAATGTTCCATCTCAAAAATGCTGCAGTGCAGGTTCAGTATTCTTTCATGTTTTGTAGAGAAAACTGCAAGATTTTTCCTGTATCTGTGCAAATGTGAAAAATGAAGATGAAAAGCGAATGGCATTACCATACAGAAGAGTAGTTATAGATGTCTGGAGACAGTCTGAGTGAGGCCAACATTGGTAGCGGCTTATGTGATGGTACAATGGCATTGGTATTTACTGATTCTTCATCGGCTAAGAAAAATTGGTAAGGAAAGAAAAGAGAGACAGGGAAATGAGGTGAGGGTAAGCAGGTGGAGAAAATGAAGAGCAGGGGGTCAGTTTAGATCCATTTACCAAAGGATCCAGGTTCGAGGGTAGATCTTCATGGCAGGATTTATATCCCCACTCAGTTTGTCCCCCAGTACAAAGCGGTGACAACTTCCCTTAGTGTTGTGCTTTGACTTGCTTTTAATTTCATAGGAGGGGGTCTCTTGAGACAGACTGAAGTTGTTACTCCATTTTGCCATCGACAACCATCATTATTTTGGGCCTGGTTTTCTTCATCTTTATGTTGAGGCCCAGCTTTTTCCAGCCTTATCTTGGGATCTGCTTCTTTTAATACAGTATTTAATGTTTCCTCACCTTGCCCACCCTACCCAGGGGCCTTTCAAAGTGAACCCCGAAAACTGCGTGTCCATGTGGATGTTCCGAATTTCTTCCTCCCTTCGTTCCTCTTGCAGCCATTTATATCTGAGCAATTTCTAATGATGAAACTTACCGCTTCCATGTTAATGATATCTATCCTGTTCTTTGTGAACATCCATATTACATATAGTACTAGGAAAATTTAAACCTATCATATCTTAAACTACTGCTGACTTGCCTGGCTATCCTCTTTCTCCCCCCAAATCTAAAATTGTATGTAAACTTTCCTCTGTGACAAATTCTGACCCATGCTTAAACTTTTCCTGGTGGCCTATAGACTTCCCAAGCACAGCTATGACACCACCTTGGTTAATCCCTGTCTTAGTCAGGGTTTGCATTCTTGCATAAAACATCATGACCAAGAAGTAAGTTGGGGAAGAAAGGGTTTATTCAGCTTACACTTATATTGCTGTTTATCACCAAAGGAAGTCAGGACAGGAACTCAAGTTGGTCAGGAAGCAGGAGCTGATGCAGAGGTCATAGAGGGATGTTCCTTACTGGCTTGCTTCCCCTGGCTTGCTCTGCTTGCTTTCTTATAGAACCCAGGACTACTAGCCCAGGGAAGGTACCACCCACAATGGGCCCTCCCACTCTTGATCACTAATTGAGAAAATGCCTTACAGCTGGATCTCATGGAGGCATTTCCTCAAGGGAGGTTCCCTTCTCTGTGATAACTCCAGCCTGTGTCAAATTCACACACAAAACCAGCCAGTGCAATCCCCATTCCCTTGATATCAGCATGTTAAACATTTCTCTTTCTCTGTGTATCTATACCCTTCATTTCCACTGTAGCAGTTCTGTACTGTGTCTAGACTGATACTTTCTTCAGTATCCACTCAAGCCACTCTTAATTCTTTCAAAAGTCAACTATGTAAAATACATAGAGAGAGACATATAAACAGAGTTGCCCACTTCCTGCTGTTTGAAAGCCTTTGCAACCATTGCTCTTTGTGCTCATTCACTTTCAATCTGCTCCCCTATCACACATACCTTCTTTGTCCATGATGACTTCTCATCTTAAAACTGACTTTCTGGTGTGACTTTTATGTTAGAAATTGCTTACTAGTTCTGAGGAGGTCGTGGAAACACCATTGAACTGAACGTCACAAGGCTTTGTGTGACTGCTGGCCAGTTATGTGGTCTCTTAATTCCTGAGTGTTAGCACGCTGTCAGGAGTTACGCACATTCTTGCTGAGATGTGCACTCACTGAGAAACAGCCTCTGCAGAGTCTGTTGTTCAGACTGTGATGGCCACTTTCGCTGACCTCTTTCAGATCTCACCCACCGGTCATTTGAACTTTGAGAGTCTACTCTAACAGATATAGTGGAAGGGCAATTGGAAATAACTCCCTGGTGTTGTGTGATTCTGTTCTGGGGAGAAGGGAACACATGTCTGGTAGAGAATTGATGACAGACTAAAGAGAAGATGCTATCAAAGTCCAGCTTGGTCAGCCAGGGAGCTTCATTGGATTGCTTAGAGGAACAGAAATGACTCAAAGATGTATCACCAAAACCCACCCAGCATGGATGACAGCTTTTGAAAAGCTGGAAACCCAGAGAAGGGAGCTCTGCAGGCTAGAATCTTTTCCAGGCAGCTTAAATGATCTCAGAGTGAGTCTCAGCAACTCTTACTACTTATACATGTTTTGGGAGGGAGGGACCTAGAGAATCTGCTCGGTTTCAGGAACTTCCTGAAGGCTTTGAGTTGTTTACTTCCTGAGTTTTAACAAGTTTCTCTGAAGGACAAAATGTTTCACCTCCCTTTAGAAAATTCTGCATTTTAATCAGCTTCATCTGCAGGATGGAGTATTTTATCTTGGAGGTAATTGGTATACACAGCAGCTAGGATCTGGTCACATTGCTCTGTGGGGCACATTCTTTTATGCCCTTTATGTCCAACTAGGATGGCCTTACTCATAGTCACAGACATAGTGTTCCATGGTCATTTCTGTCATGCTAGTCTCATCATGGCAGTCATCGTGATGCCCTATTGGGACAAATAGGACAAATACCCTATTGGGATGCCTCTGGTTCTCTGAAATTTTGCTTAGTTAGGGATCCCAGGTCACTCTGGCCACATCCCTGAGGCAATGGATATGGGAAGTAACCTCTTACTATGTCCTGCCAGGTTTTCATGATCCTATTCTATACCCTTTCCATGTGTGCTGGAAAGAGAAGAGCTCAAGGCTAGCTGAAAGGCTTCTCATTCCAGAGTCATTTCATTTTCTAGGGCCTTGCTGGGCATCTTTGGGGAGCTTCCATCATGGATGTCGATTCTCCTGCTGTAGTCTCATGCTTCTACTCTGTCTGGTCTGGGTGATCACCTTCTCTTGGTGTGTCCTAGGACAGTCTTAGGCTAGATCTGCCCAGGCTGCCCAAGTTGTTTGTGGGCAGTACAGTCTGTTCCCAGATGCTACTCCATAGGAGCTATATGGATCCCTTCAGATTTTGGTCTTCATGAATTACTAGTCTACTGGGTTTCAGTTCCTGGGGACAAGAGTGAACCTGATACTACCTGGCTTGTGGTGAGGGCACTGTGATGCTCGTGAAGAGAGGCAAGACTCCCAGCCTAATACCTCTCTTTCTAAGAAGCCATCTTCTTGCCCTGTTGCCTGCTGACAGCCTGCTGATCAGCTGATGGAAGCAGGTGAACTCTCACCATGCTCTTTCGGCACCTAGCTAGGTGGTGTTCAACAGTGTGATGGGCGCCATTGCTTTTTTCTTGCATAGGTTCCCCATCTTCATATATACTACACTGGCTTGCATACCATGCCTTCAGCAGGCCAGATAAAGCTCTTAGGAACCTTATAAATCATAAACATATTCATATACACAGATAATGTATATATGTGGTATAGGAAATTAAAATGGTGGCTCTGGATTTTCTTGTAGTATAAACCTGAATAGCTTCATCAAGGTTCAAGCTCCTCTTCCCTACTTCTCCTTTCTTCCCTGGAACATGTTCCTTTCCTCCTTCTCTCTCTATTATTCACTCTTCCCTTTTGTCTTTCTTCCCTCTCTTCTCTTCTCCCTCCCTCTCCTTCCCCTCTCTGATCTGTTTGTCCCCTGTGCTCCTGTCCTTCCTCTTTCTCTTTACTCTCTCCTTCCTTCCCTTCTTACCTCTTTCCTCTTCCTCCATCTTTTCCTTCATTCTTATACCCTTCCTCTCTATTTACCTCCATTTCTTCTTCCCTTTCTTTTCCTCTCTCCTTTATTCCCCTTGTCTTCCTTCCTGCTGACCATTTCTCTTCATTTCCTTTCCTTTCTCAATTCTTTCTCTCCCCTCTTTTTATTCTCTCTTCCCTTCTCTTGTTCCCTTCCTTATCCCCCATCTCACTCGTCTTCTCCTTCCTCTGCCCCTTTCTTTTGCCCTTGCTTCTTCTCTTCACCTCTTTCCTCTGTCCACTTCCTTGTCTTTCTCTTTCCTCTTCTGCTTCTGTCACTCCTTAATTCCCTTCTTATCTTTCTTTCCTTCATCCTTTTCTCTCTCTCTCCTCCCCTCAGTCTTCAACTTCTCCCCTTTCTCTTTGGAACACCTTTGTACTTTTTTAAACATAAATCCATTGAGTTATACAATATAACCCTTCACATTTTATAAAAAGAATGTTATTTCTGAGTCTTGGTATAGAGAATATTTAACTATTATTTCCTCCTACCTCATCCTGCTCTGCCCTTTTCCTAACCCTGGTGTTGACTTCTGTTTTAGCTAGGGTTTTACTGCTGTGAACAGACACCATGACCAAGGCAAGTCTTATAAAGGACAACATTTAACTGGGGCAGCTTACAGGTTCAGAGGTTCAGTCCATTATCACCAAAGGGGAAGCAGGGCAACATCTAGGCAGGCATGGCACAGAAGGAGCTGAGAGTTTTACATCTTCATCTGAAGGCGGCTAGTGGAAGACTGACTTTCAGGCAGCTAAGGTGAGAGTCTTAAGCCCATGCTTACAGTGACACACCTACTTCAACAAGGCCACACCTCCAAATAGTGTCACTCCTGGACCAAGCATATGCAAACCACAACCTGAAAGCCAAGGATTTCAGGTTGTGGGAAGGAATAAGAAGAGAACAAACCATACTGAAATTGTCATATATGATATATTATTTCTAGGTCAAGTGACTCCTTTCATCTAACTTTTTAAAATTTATGTTGCTATACATATTCAAATATAAAATCACTTAAAATGTTTCCTAACTTCACAACACAATGCATTCTACACTCAGCTATCATATGGTGGTATGTTTTTACTCATGCTCAAAATGTATAAAGCATTCTATCTCTTGAGGTAGATAATTATTGGTTTGTCTGTGGCAGTCTTGGTATATAGCTCAGGTTTCATGTGTCTTCAGTTGTTTTGATACATAAGGGCCACTTTAGTGTATCAAGAAAAATACTCTTCCAAGACAAGCTGGGAAAAGAAGAAAGCTGCAGGTAGCTATTGACTTCATAGTTCAGACATTCCTGAGCACTCTAATGTATGCATGTATCTCTGAGACAGAATGCCAGGTCTTACTCTCACTTATTAGCACCATTTATTTCCTTCTGAAGCAGAACTAAGCAATTATGAAAACATATTTCTGTCAATTCTGTTTCACCCAGAAGCAAAAACAGACCATTTAAATACTGTCTGTACTGAGTTATTGATCAGTTGGAAAAGGCAATAGATGACACTTATCTGCTCCAAAGTATGCTGCATTCTTTTAAAGCATACCCCCACACATGTATGCTCAACCAGATGACAATAAGTGACACAGAGTGCTGACAACGTGAGTGACACAGAAGTGGGTCTGTGACTAACTGCTCTTTATGGGTTGAAGGCTGAGCCCTGTTCTGATGCTCCCTAGAGCATGTAATCACCTGCCCTCCTTATGAAGTATTAGATAGTTTCAGTAGGGAAGCCTTAGAAAGTCAATAAAGTACATGAAATATGCTCATCATAAGAGCAGTAGTTGATACTCTCCACAAATACTACATCTGCAGATGTTATTCTGTGACATATAAGGTTTAAGCTGTGAGCTTGGGATTATTCATGTAGATGATGTTTATACTCTAATGCTGTGAGCATCATTAATTAAATACATCATTAATTAAATACTGACACACCCAAAACTTTGATGATGAAGGAACTTCTTTTTCTCAACACAGTGAAGCTACTTCACTCCCAGGGAAGAGGGGAAAGGTGGAACATTCTGGCATTATTGCATCTTACTATAAGAGGAAAGACAGGATGTCATGAAAGGCTGACTTTGAATGAGCATCTTCTGGGTAGAGCAGTATGTTTTAGATTCTCAACAAGGAACCCATATAGAGCTTCTCCCAACCCTACACCTCCCTCAGTTTTACATTCAGATCCTTTGAATAATAAGCTTCCCGAGTGTATGTTCCTTGATTGCCAATTCTCTGTCTAGACACATTTTTGGTGCATCTTTCAGTAAAAATTTACTTAAAGATTATGAGAGATTCTTAGATATAAGTAATAACTTAAAAATAATTGTTTCATTCATTCATTAATCCATCCATTTATTCATAGCATGTGTGTGTGAGTGTGTGTGTGTGTGTGTGTGTGTGTGTGTGTGTATGTATGTGTGTGTTGTGGGGCACAAGCACCACAATGCATGAGTGAAGGTTAACTGGTGGGAACTGGTTCTCTCCTTCTACCATGTAAGCTCCATTAAAACTTAATTATGGATGATGCCTTCCTCCTAAGGATGTGGGAATGGGTTCTTTTTCTCTGCCAATTAAAGAATTAAGGGGCAGGAAAGAACTGTGAGTGGAAATCTTGGGGAGTTCAAGTGGGGTCACAAGTGATAGCAGGGAAATCCGAGTCTGCTCTAGTGGGTTCTTAGTCTCACTAATAAACACTATTAAGCTGGAAGTCAAGCAGAAGTTCAAGGATAAATTATGAGAATTTAAAAGAATTTCCTGGGGCAAGTGCTCTGTGAATTTGAAGCTGACTGAGGAGGCTAGTGGAGGAAATGAGCCAACATGGAGGTCAGTCGTGTGATAGCAGTCAGCCACCATGTAACGAGGGAAACTTTACAGAAATAATAAGGAAGCTGAGAATATTAGAAAAATTTAAAAGAAAAGCCTTAGGGGAGGCAAGCTATAAATCACAAAACTTCACCTGAAGAGGAGAACAGAGACAAGAGAAATGCTCTACTTGTTTGGGATGAACTGGTGTTGGATGTCAGCACATGGCGGTGAGGAGTATGTGTGTGTGTGTGTGTGTGAGAGAGAGAGAGAGAGAGAGAGAGAGAGAGAGAGAGAGAGAGAGAGAGAGAGAGAGAGAGAGAGAGAGAGAGAGAAAGGGAGAGAGAGAGCGAGATGAAGCTCATACGCTAGAGAAGGCACAATAGACTCTGGCAAGCCTCAGAAAGAAAATAAGAGCTCCAACATATAATAAGGACACATGTTCCACTATGTTCATAGCAGCCTTATTTGTAATAGCCAGAAACTGGAAACAACCCAGATGTCCCTCAACAGAGGAATGGATAAAGAAAATGTGGTACATCTACACAATGGAGTACTACTCAGTTATTAAAAACAATGAATTTATGAAATTCTTGGGGAAATGGATGGACCTGGAGAGTATCATCCTGAGTGGGGTAACCCAGTCACAAAAGAATACACATGGTATGCACTTCTCTGATAAGTGGATATTAGCCTAGAAGATTGGAATACACAAAGTACAAACCACAAACCATAAGAAACTCAAGAAGAAGGAAGCCCAAAATGAGGATACTTTGTTCCTTCTTAAAAAGGGGAACAAAATACCCATGGAAGGAGTTGTAGAGGCTAACTTTGGAGCAGAGACTAAAGGAAGGACAATTCAGAGACTGCTCCAACTGGAAATCCTTCCCATATTCAGTCAGCAAATCTAGACACTATTGTGGATGCCAACAAGTGCTGGATGACAAGAGCCTGATGTAGCTGTCTCCTGAGAGGCTCTGACAGTACCTGACTAATACAGAAGTAGAGACTCACAGCCATCCATTGGATTGAGCACAGGGTCTCCAATGAAGGAGCTAGAGAAAGGACCCAAGGAGCTGAAGGGTTTGCAGCCCCTTAGGATGAACAACAATATGAACTAACTAGTACCCTCAGAGCTCCCAGGGACTAAACTCCAACCAAAGAGTACACATGGGGGGACTCATGGCTCTAGCAGCATGTGTATAGCAGAGGATGGCCAAGTTGGTCATCAATGGGAGGAGAGACCCTTGGCCCTGTGAAGGTTCTGTGCCCCAGTGTAGGGCAATGTCAGGGCTGGGAAGTAGGAGAGGGTGTGGTGGTGAGCAGGGGGAGGGGGAAGGGAACATGGGATTGTTTTAGTTTTCTTTTTCTTATTTTATTTTCTTTTTCTTTTTTCTTTTGGAGGGGAACCTGGGAAAGGAGATATTGTAAATAAAGAAAACATCTAATAAAAAATTTAAAAAAAAAAGAGAGAAAATAAGAGAAAAAAAGAAATAGTTATACTTTTCTGAGTCAGGACTTAGGCAGGCAGACCCAGCCAAGCATCATGGGGGCTGGTAGGGGTTATACTAGGGTGGGGTTCTGGAGCATAGAGCATTATCTGAAGAACTCACCTTTCTAGGGGAACCTGCCCAACATCATTAACTTAAGGGAGGGACAAGGAATGCCTTCATCTAGACGTAGAGTCCATTCTTTCCTATAACAGTCAGGCTTGGTGGCAAACATCCTTATTTGCTGAGACATCTCAGTGACCCAGAATTATTAATGTTTGTTTGTTTGTTTATATCCTGACTGCAGCTTCCCTCCCTCCTCTCCTTCCAGTCCCTATATGTATGTAGCTATATATACATACATATATACATATATGTACATATCCATACATACACACATACATACGTGCATATTAACATCACTTACTGGCCACAGTACAGCTAATTCAACAATGTCTGGCTGGGCATGGAAGGTCCAAGAATCCAGGAGTTGCTCAGTCTGCAAGGCTGGATATACCAGTGATCTTATATAGGCTTCTAGCAGGCGGTATAGGCAAGATTTAAACTAGATTAAAGATCTGGACTAGACTGATGTTCTCCCAGCTCAAGAAAATCTGCCTTAAAGGCATGTCTTCCTACCTCAGAGATCTAGATTAGATGTGGATCTTTCTAGTTCAAATTAAGCAAAAATCCCTTACAAGTGTATATTCACTTTTGGGTGTTAGTTCCAGATGTAGTTGACAACCAAGAATGGCTGTCACACTGTTTCACATTACCAACAGTTAAAGAGAGCAAGGCTAAGCTACAAACCCTCACAATAGTGAATGTGTTCCCCAAGTGACTAGGAGACAAGACTGAACATAATTTTGTAGTGCACACAGGTATGCGTGCGTGCATGCGTGTGTGTGTGTGTGTGTGTGTGTGTGTCCAGTGCTATCAGCATAAAACATTGCTATTTTACTTGGTTTTCTCCTGGTAATCATTTGTGTTTCTCCAGAACACCACCTAAAGTCTCTCAGATCTTGGGTGAACACTGGGGATTCTGTAGGGTCCGGTCAGCCATTTGTCCAATGGCATCACCTCTGTCTGTGTTGAGAGAATTTCTCTCCCTGTTTTTATGCTAGTGAAGGTGTGGGCAGCATGCCTCAGCTCTTGCTCTGTTTGGAGGGACCTTTCCCATCGTCTGTGAAATCTGAAGGAACTGAACCCTAGAAAGTACATGACTGCCACATATAGTTTTACACCTAAAATCAAAACTTTGTGTTTCCATGTAAACAGTTTCTTAGTTAGTGTTACTATTGCTGCAATGAAACACCATGACCAGAAGCAACTTTGGGAGGAAAGTTTATTTAACTCACAGTTCAAAAACTGTGATTATCAAAATCAGTGAGGGCAGGAACTCAAGCAGGGTAGGAAGCTGGAGATAGGAGAGCTGAGGCAGAGGCCATGGAGGGTTGCTACTTACTGGCTTGCTCACACAGAAGTGTTCACCAAGCTTTGAGAATTCTGTGGCTTTTCTAGCCCAAAGTTTGAAAGTCCTTCCACACCATCTAAGTCCTTCTACCAGAACAGGCAGTGAGTCAGGACCCAGTGATATGCCCATGCTGAATGCCCTTATTCACCTTCCTCTAGTGAAAGTTTAGTTTGTGCCCAGAGAAATTTCAGTGTCGTTCTGCCTCAGTTGCCTTTCCCTCTTTGCCACCATGCCATCCACTTTTTAAAGAGCTTTTCCTTAGTTGATTTGGTTGCTGTTGCCTTTGCTAGACCTAAGCAGTCTTTGGATGGATATCAAACTAATGTATCCGTTTCTCTTGTTGTAGTGCACTCTGCTTTTTTTTCTTGCCCATGACTGACCACTTTGGAACATCTTCTAATGCTATCACTTGTTAATAGTTACAACTTAAGCCAAATTATCCAAGAGATTTGGAAAAAAAATAAAGAAAGTTATCTCGATATAATCAGTCTTTCCTGCTCCTGGCTGTCTCAGGAAAGCTGAGTGTCATTCACGTGTGCTCTTCTTCCTCACTCCCACAGAAGGACGGACTTGCTTCCACTTAGTCTGTTCTATTCCATTGCATAGTCAAGTCTTCCTCCTGCTCTGTGACTTACTCTTCTTGGTGTTATGTGACCTGGGTATGCTGACAATCAGACCTGAGCAACTCCGCTGGACATTTGTTTAAAAAAAAAAAATGTGCTACCACTGTAAAGTAGTAAGGAACTGGCCATGTCAAACTGGAAAGTTCCCAAACCTAGCTCAATTAAAATCCACAAGCACTCATAATCATGTGCCATAGAAGAATGTTGGCTGTTTTTGTTTCTATCTTTCAAGTATAATATGAAAATGAGTTTCTCCATTTCCTTATTGGGTAATAAATTTCCATTTGTCTCTATTGCTGTGATAAAATAGTTGGGGAGGAAGGCTTCATTTTCTCCTTCCAGGTCATAGTGCATCACTGAAGGAAGTCAAGGCAGAACCCTAAGGAAGGCTACTTATTGCCTCACATTCTTTCATGCTTAACTAGTTTTCCTATACAGCCCAGGACCACTTGTCTAGAGAATAATGCTAGTGACTCATCCTGCTGCAAAAATGAACAGTCAAGACAGTCCCTCATAGACATACCCACAGGCTAGTGTGACCTAGGCAATTTCTCTGCCGAGGCTTCTCCTCTAAGACACCCTTAGGCTGTGTCACCTTGACAGTGAAGGCTAACCAGAACATCTAATATTGTCAGATAACATGAAGGTATATAGTTTTTGGTTTTGCCTGGAAAGAAATTTTCCTGCTATCATTCACCATTAATATCAGTTACATTTTTGTAACTCTCTGCCTATATTTTCTAAGTGAAAAATAAAAATTATTTTTATGTTTTCTTGTACAGTTCCATACATTTATATATTTAAGTCAATCTTATCCCATTCCTGTACCTTTCTTTCTTACTGAAAGCTTTTTCTGTATATATATCATGTTTACAGATATATATGTAAATTACATTTATATTCACACACACACACACACACACACACACACACACACAATCTTTGTGTGTGTGGTCCACAGGGTTTAATTAGATTTGCTTGACTAAGCAGGGGTAGAGGGTTATTTAATGGATCAAGGGCAACTTACCCAGTGGCTATATCATTGAATAAAATAACACCCTCCCCTAAACCATTGACTGTCATCAGTATTCCTTCAGGGAGGGGTGGGGCCTCATGGATCCCTCCCTATCCACAGTGAAATGTTGATGGACCTAATCCTATGCGGGTCTTGTGCAGAGCCGCACAGCTATGGTCAGATCGAATGTAATGGCCATGAAGAAAACATCTTTCTGTTTCACAACTCCTCATCTCCCAGCTCTTATGCTCTTTTTGTCTCCTGCCCTCAGCACCATGTTTCCTGAACTCTGGAGGCAGGTGTATAACTGTTCAGAACTGGGTGTACTGCCATCACTTATCTTTCCACTTGGGCCGGGTATGGCTCTCTGCCTTACCTGCTGCTGCCTGTAGTAAGTGTTTGGTGACGGCTCAGAGCAGCCCTAATCACAATGGGCAAGTAGATCTGGGAAAGAGTAAAAATTCCTTAAAGATTTCCCTTGGGCTTATAATATTGAAAATGAAAAACATCACTCAGAGAGGAATTCCCATTTATACACATTTTTGTTTATGTATGTTTCAGGGAAGCAGCTAACATTTACAAACATCTATATTGGAAAATGTTCCCTTGATAGTTTCTTGGGGATATGGGGATATGTCTGTATTTTTTTCTTAATATGTTTTAGATCTGTTCATAAGAACTTACTTCAGCCCAAAGTTTGGAAGTCAAACAGTTTCCCTCTTCTTGAATGTTTATCATCTGTATGCCCTCCCAGAAACGAATCCAGGAAACTGGAGGACATCTAGTAAAAACAAGGAAAGATGCATATGTATTGTCTTCAGAAGGGGAAAGAGCTCTGAAAGAGTATGCGAGACTGGCCCTGTTGAGAGAAAAGGAGAAATATT
The DNA here is from genome assembly GCF_008632895.1 of Mastomys coucha. Classification (NCBI taxonomy): domain Eukaryota; kingdom Metazoa; phylum Chordata; class Mammalia; order Rodentia; family Muridae; genus Mastomys; species Mastomys coucha. Next base: position 17,014,871 of record NW_022196913.1, on the reverse strand, counting down.
TTGCGTGCCTCTCTTTGAAATACATCTCTTACCATCTAAGAGACTACTTCCTGTTCCTTGCATGAGGGATGCTGGGCTCCATGTTTCCATGTTTCAGATTCTCCTAACCAGGCTCTTCTTAACTACCAGCTTTACTAAAATTAGAGGAGTTGTCTTGTATCAGTGCATTTACACCAAAAGAGATGGAATGAGTTTTTTTTTTTTTTATTTAAGCATTTTCACAGTATAAGTGGAAGATTATACTGCTTCTCAGTGCTTGGATGTTGTACATTGTCAGGGCTTTCAGTAGTGTGGCATGTTTTCACCGAAAACAGCTGAACTAATGTAAAGATTCCTTTTGAAAGACTTTGCTTGCTATAGCATTTTTTTCTAGCATGTAGTTGAATATAAGTTTTGTTGCAACAGCAGTGTGAATTTTCTGCTTATTGTTGGCATAGCTCCACTTAGTACAATGGAGTCTTGATAAATAAGTTCTTTAAAAACTAAGTCCTTGAAATGATCTGTATTTAATAATTTTCTCTCTTTTCCTTATGTCTCCACAGAAGTTCATGATGAAGGTGAGGCTCTGTTCCTCTGTTGTATATGTTACAATTCCTGTCTTAGTGTGGGTATATGTGATGGGTCACATGTCTTAGTTTGGGCATATGTGATAATTCATGTGTCTTAGTGTGTGTATATGAAATACTCCTACATTTTGTTTTGTTTGTTTGTTTATTTGTTGTTGTAGTTGTTGTTGAGACAGAGTTTCTCTATGTAGCCCTGGATATCCTGGAACTCACTTTCTAGACCAAGATGGCCTAAACTCAGAGATCTTCTTTCATCTGCCTACTGAGTGCTGTGATTAAAGACATGTACCATCATACACATCTGTATTATTATTTTTATGTATTATCATAGGCAATATCCCATAAGTTTTAAGGTAGCTATATATGATATTTCATAAGTTTTAAGATGGTTATATGAATTTTCTTTATGTTTGGATCCACAATAGCTTTCATTTAAAATTTTTAAATGAAATAAAATAGTAAACATTTAAATGTAAATTATGTGTTTCAATTTTATAACTTAAACAACTTTTGACATTTTTGGGGTTATAGAGCGCCAGATTACTTTCAGTTAATCACCTTTAGGGATTTCTTCAATTAAAGTATTTTTTATTGTTACCTGATTAGAATGCTCCCTTTGTAGGGTTGCTGGCTCTTTGCCTTTGGAGGACACTTGTGTGAATCTAGTAGGAACTTACATTGGGAAATTAGAAGAAATTCCATATTGGTTACTTTTCTGTTGCTCTGGTAAGACCCTGTGACTAATTTACAAGAGAGAGAGAAAGTTTTAGCTTATGGTTCCAGATGGTTAGAGTCCATCACAGTCAGGGGGATGGTGGGGTGGGTGTCGAGGTGAGGAAACATGAGAAGCAAGCAGCAGGCATGGTGGCAGAAGCAGAGTCTTGGGAGATCACATCTCAACCATAAGCATGAAGCAGAGAATTAACAGGAAGCAGGACGAGTCTATATACTCTCCAAATTTGCTTCAAGTAACATACTTCCTCTGGCTGCACCAGTGCAACCTCTTCCAACAGGGGCCCAAACAGTCAAATACTCTAGCCTAGGGACACTTCCCATTCAAACTACCACAGGCACCCACAACTACATTTGTAGTTCTAGAAATGAAAATAATTCAGGCCTATTTTATTTCTCAACTAAAGTAGACAACTAGAGGCTCTTCAAGGGAGACATGAAGAGGTTAAAGCACATGGTAATGTCCCTTAAGGAAGAAGTTGGATACAGCAAGAGGAAAATGAAGTTGAAAATGCTTTTGTGGTTTCAGCCACATTATCGTATAATATTCAACAATCTTGATGTTTTATTCTAAAACCTCAGAAGCAATAAAGACATTTATTTGTATTCAGTTAGTAAAGGCTTAATATAACTTGTACCCAGAAAGAACATCATTCTGAAAACTTCTAGAAATGTGAATGGAAACTTGGCTGTAGACTGAAAAGGAAAGAAATGAAATAGAGTCTTTTTGCCCATCCATTGACTGAGTTAGTTAAGGCTTTCATACCCATTGCAAACTCCAGAGTAGGTACATTGTGGCTTTTCCCAGGTTAGCCCCATTAACTAATAGTAAAGAACTTGACACTACATCAGACAACAGAGCCCAGATTTATTTCCTTGAAGCCACTGTTCATCAAAGATGTGAGGCATCTTCCAAAATTCATGTAACTCAGCTCTTATTTTTCAGTAGAAAACATTAGTTTAAATGATAAGCAAAGGATTATATGTGCTTTATTACATATATCATGACAAGTGTTTGAGTTGTAGATATATAAGTATAAAAATATGAATATATGCTATTTCCTTGCAGATATTAATAAACAGTGAAGTTAGGTTGAAAATTCAGTTTTTCTTGCTTAATATGTATTTACTATTTTCATTGAACCATTTACTGCTTACCTCAGCCCCTAAACAATGCTCAGTAATACAGTAATCAACCAAATCTGTTGATAGCGCCCTTGAAAGAGCTGATTCATAAAAACTGTGCAGATAGAAAGATAAGGTCAACTAGTTAACTCCAGGTGTTATGTATCAATGATAGAACTGGGCTGTGATTTCTGTTAAGTGTGGGATAGAGCTCATCATATTGGACATTGAGGAATGTTTAGCTTCTCAGGAATCAGGCCACATGCATGCAATTAGAACATTTGAAGTCGCATAGTAGGAAGAGATGGCTGAACATGATCAGTTTTTATCTTGGAATCCTAGATTTTAGCCAGGTGGATGTGTGCTTGTCATGGATGCCTGTTTGTGATTACTGTACTAAGAGTCATGTGGTAGTGCCATCTAAAGCCTGGTAGTTTGTTCAGGAGACTTGTGGTCTCCACACCAACAAAAGTGAGAGGCCGGTATGTGCAGTGTTTGACTGGGTTGGACCAGCCATATTTCATGTTGTTAGGATCACTCTTGATATTTTCATGGGGTTGCAGGACTGTCAGAGGATTCCTGGTAGCTAGATCCCACTGATGTCTAGAAATGCCAGACCTCACCTGGCCCTGATGCCCCTGTGTGCTGGGTACTGCTCATCTTTGCCTTCAGTCATTCTTAGACAACAGAGAAGGTTGGACATAGAGACATTTCTCTAATTTTTTTCTCTGTGAAACAACTAAATTTTTTCTGTTCCAGATGTTTAATATTTTACATATACTTAAAAGCTTCTCCACTTAAATATCTAGACACTGTGAGAGAAACCTTACTACTGATTCTCCTTGCTGTGTATACTCTGTTGCTGAGGCCATCATTCTGTATCACAGACCTTGTAAAGTCACATGATATGTGACAGCCCCCAGGCGCTGTAGAAGTTTGATTGAGTCAGATTTCCTTCCTCTCCCCATCTCCTCACCACCATCTTTCTCTGTTCCTCACATCTCCTCTTCTGCCCATCCTTCATCTCCACTCTGATTGCCTTCCCTGCTTTATACTCTTCTTCTCTTCCCTCCTTCCTCAGAATCATGCCCAGGGCTTGCATGTGGTAACAACCATTACCACAATACCACTGAGCTACTCTGCCATTCTGATTTTTTTTTTTTTTTTTTTTACAAAAATCTGTTATAATGACAGCTTGGAATTAGGCTAGCAGAGAGTTTCTGCACAGAGAAAAGGTTCCCTGTACATCCTGGTTTCTTCCCACACAACTTCTAAAGTGACATGATATATTACAGCCATTCTCAAGGTGTTTAGACATTTTATGGTTAGTGGATTTAATGGCTTCTATTATCAACAATATAAAAGACAGATTAACAAGCCAGTATATATTGCAGCCATATGTTGTAAAAATCAACATTGAAGAATAAATATAGAATCAGCAATATTCATGTATTGGTAATGCACTCTAATTAGTCTTCAACATTACCATTCATATTTTATATTTTTGTGTGTGTGTGTGTATGTGTGTATGTTTTGCCTGTATATTTAAACTTATGACAATAATACCTCAAGTGTGGCTGTAGAAATCCAATTAGTTCCCTGTCCTACAAAGGGTAAGAGATAGATATTCCCCATTACTATTTCTCTAAAGAAATGTAAGTATAGAATGTGCATTGAGTTCATGCCCAAGTGTGAACACGGACACCTTGGTTTACAATGTGATTTCCCAGAGTGGACAAGTGGACTTTTTTGTTTTTACATGATTTTAGAAATCTAAAGTTCTTCAAATGCCCAGTGATGCTAAATTTGTCTTAGAATGATTGTGGACTTTATATGAGAAATTTTCTTTTTTTAGATGACATTCAGAATCACACAGATTTTATTTGAAAGTTTAGACATTTTTATCCATTTATCTTTTATGGATTTATTTGACATTCTGTAATATTAATTCTGTCAGTCATCTCTATGGGAATGAGACCAGTCCCGTCTCCCCACACTTCACCCCAGCATATAACTGGGGTAACCATTTTCATGGATTTTTTTAAAGTCAAATTTTACTTTTCATTAAATCATAGGCCCCCACTAAATTATAAATCTTTAGCCTTTTAATTTAGATGTTTGGAGCTCCCATTAAGAAAAAGGGGGTTGCTCTTACTCCTGCTTCTCTACCTTGCCTCTTGCCCCTTTGTTCCCCATCTCTCCCCATTCCCTTCCCCCTCTATCCACATGGTCATGGCCGGCCCCTACTTCTCTACTCTCTCCTCTCTGCCTTTCTCTGCCTCTGCTACCCTCTTAACTTCCCTCCCCATGCCCTAAATAACTCTATTCTATACAAGAAAAAGAAAGAAAGAAAGAAAGAAAGAAAGAAAGAAAGAAAGAAAGAAAGAAAGGAAGGAAGGAAGGAAGGAAGGAAGAAAGAAAGAAAGAAAGAAAGAAAGAAAGAAAGAAAGGAAGGAAGAAAGGAAGAAAGAAAGAAAGAAAGAAAGAAAGAAAGAAAGAAAGAAGGAAGAAAGGAAGGAAGAAAGAGAAAAGGGTCACTCCATATGCAGAATTTCATACTCTTCCCTTCTTTCTTTCTTAGGCATCTTAATTGAGGTAAGGGGCCTGTGCGCACATGCACAGCCATCTCCATACCCTGAAATGCTCCATCAGCCTCCATCCAGCCGAGGTTGTCACTTAGCAAATGTTTGATTGCTTACTTTCCTCTTACCTTTTCTCAGAGCTAGAGCTGAACCAAAGTTCTTGTCATTGGGTTCTCAGTCTGGTCAAGGGGAGGCAGTTCTTGCTTGCAGAGTGATGAGGCCAGTCAGTGTACAGGTGTAGCTGAGAGCCAACACTGGGGAACTTGGATGAGTTTCATGCATGAGGCAGCTGATCAACTGAGTTTCAAAACATCATTTATAAGTCAGAAAAGACAACAGACAGAATTTTGGATTTCAAGACATATCAACGTGACGTGGGGTGGAGGGAGGAGATATGTTTAGAATAGGGGACTGGCACCAGAGAGGACTGAGATACAAGGTCCTCTGTGTTTGTCTATTTCCAACTGTGATCCTTGGGACCATGACTCCATGGGAAGTCTGTCAAATGAAGTGTAACTGTATCTGCCTTCAACATCTCTGATCAGAATCTGAGTGGAAGCCCAAGACCTGTGGTTTAGCAAGTTCTCCAATCATGGATGGGAGAGAGAGAGGCTTTAAACTCCTGAGGTCATATGACCAGTTTTGGGTTTTGCAAAACCTTATTTGTGGAAAGAAAACTTACCAGGTGATTGCTGAGCAGTGGGTAGTTATCAGGTCTCTAAATACGTTGGTTACCTGGTCTCGCTGTCCGATGGAGGCTGTGTATAACTGAAGCACAGGCAGTAACTGAGAAGGCTGTGAGTGGCTGCAGTTATAATGTTTCCTCACTGAAGCCCAGTTCACCTTTCCAGATGTGGGTGAGATGCTTGCTCCCTGGCTTGCTTCCTTCCGGCTTCCTTACTGTTTAAGAACTTGTTTGAGGGGGCTTCCCGATATTTTTGTGTCTTACTAAACTTTCCAGTAAAGACAGAACACTTTATTGATTTTGTTGTTTGCTCATTCATGCTTTTCTTATTCTCTCCCCTTTCCTCAGACTGCTCAAGGTGGAGGCCACCGGACACTCCTCTATGGACATGCCATATTGCTACGCCATTCCTATAGTGGTATGGTGAGTAGACATCTTGATTTCATCTCTCGCGTGGCTACGCTGATCCAGGGTCAGGTATACTGTCTAGAATTTTGGTGGTATCACTTCAGCAATGATAATAATGAGTTTGACTAGATATAGTTTTAATACCCTTGTGTCCTGTTCAGTTTTCTCATTCATAGAGGAAGGTTAGATTCAGATGTATCAGGTATGGTTCCTATTTTTAATGCCTTTGATAGATTTTTAACACCCATAATACATTTGATAGACAAATTTTAAGAAGAGGCAATTGTAAAAGACAAATATTAACTATTTTCCATTTTCAGTTGTTTTAAATTATTAATGTATAAATTCATTTAAATATCCACCTCCAAGGAAATCTGACACTCTTTTTTTGCCTCCAAGGTTATTTTTGTTCATGATTACACACATATACATAATATAAGAAGTAAAAATAAATCACAAAATACCTTTCCTAAAAGTAAGATAAAATACTACCTGAGGGAATCCTTGAAGCCTCTTGTCATTCATGTTGAAAGTTCATGCATGACAGTCAACATGCAGATTGAGCCTCCAGGTCAATTTGATGCCACAGCTCTAATGTCCTGACTTCCACCTGCAGTGGCTGATCGTCAAACCCATTCCTTTATCTCCCTTTGTGTACCCATGAATAGCCAGTTATCCAGGTGTGCTGTATTCTATAAGAGCAGTGGTTCTCAACCTGTAGGTTGCAAGCCCTTTGGGGGTTGAATGACTCCTTCATAGAGGTGACCTACAACCATCAGGAAACACAGATATTTACATTATGACTCATAATGGTAGAAAAAATACAGTTATGAAATAGCACGTAAATAGTTTTATGGTCACCACAAAATGAGGAACTGTATTAAAGGTCGCAGCGTTAGGACGATTGAGAATCACTGCATAAGAGGATTGGTGCAGTGTTGACATTAACCATCCATATCTTCAGAGGGGCCCAGCCTCACTTGATTCCCTCCATTGTTTCTGGATTTCCTCTGATGGCCTCTCTTCTTGCTGGCAGAGGACATGCTTCACACAGATGCTCTGGTATTTTAAGCTCATGCCACATTCATCTTAGAGTTCTCATTCATATGTCATTTAGCAAGGTGGTTCAAGTTGGGGGATGGCTGGCATGAAAATGATGTAAAATTTAAATCTAAGAATATGTACACTTGAGGCAACCCAAGGATGAGCAGATGAGACAATGCAGTTTTGATAGTGAGAGTTCCCCGAGAGAAATGTGTACATGTATATTCATGCAGTCCTCATTTTAGCAGCATGAAGAACTGCACTCCCAAGTATATTCTGGGTGTTTTTTTTTTAATGAAAACAAAAGTAGAAGATAAAAGTGAGTTGTTTTCAGGTTTCTTTTGGGGACAGCTTTCTAATCAGATCATGTATGTTTTCAGAGGATGTGAATATCACAAGAAGGGAGAAAGATAAACCATGTCCCCAGTCGCTTGTCTCCTTGTATTGATGAGATCATGTTTTAGACTTTTGTGAAGGAAAAGGACTGTGTTTCCTTCATCCTGTTCCTCTGAAGGCCTGCTGTGCAAGCGCTGCTGTGCCTCAGGTGTTGGAAGCTCTCAGTTCCTCAAAGAAGCATCAAGAATCTGAGAAAGTGCTAATCAGAGATAGATGATCGTACCTTGCTTGCTCAACCAGATACTATGTGACTGTATACATTATAAAATCACGTAATTTCAGTTATCATATAAGTAGCAGGGTTTGATGTGATATGAATGCACACATATGCACACATGTACACACATATGCACACATTCATTATGCTTTGTTCTCATTCATCTCTCTTACTGCTGCCCCCTCCCCTGCCCTGGCTGGTCTTTCCTCCAAATAGTCTCCTCTTCTACTTTCATGTCACATGGATCCTACTACCCTGTTATTTCTCCTTTCTCCTTCATTGACACTTCCCCTACCCTTCTTATAGCTCTGCGTCTACTTCATACCCTCCAATATCACCCACCACCTTAGTAAAAATGGCTATGAAAAAAAATGACAGCAAATGCTTATGAGAATGTGGGGAGACAGGAACAACTATATGGCTCAGATAGACCATGTGTAGGTCTATGCCTTTAAGATTCTAGTCCATAGATCACAGATGTCCTTATTCATCCATGTTTAATGATGCGTTAACCACTATAGTCTCAGTAGGACTGTCAACATTTTGTGGTGATGCCTCATCTTGTGTTTTTAGTATCTTTGCTGTCTGTCCACCTCCCGGTCTTCCACTGACAAACTGGCCTTCGATGTTGGCCTTCAAGAAGATACCACAGGTGAGTACCATGTACTGTAAGGAAACATGGTTCAGAAAGAAGCTACCTAGATATGGTCAGAGACATATGATATGGCTGTTTTATAACAGTCAGCAAAATGATTTTCTCTTTGGCATTTTTGGTAGATTTTAGGTTTCCTCCTGCTTGATTGCTTTTAGATTATTGGTGATTATTGGTGAGATATAAAATTTTGACTTCATGTCTTTTCTTCTTATGGATTGAGAGAGGAAAAGCGCCAGTCCATACCAAATGATGAGCTAGTTGTGTGAAGCTTGATGATGTTCACTGAATACTGTGTAAAGTAGCCCTGTGTGGCTCTTAATCATTCATCTTAAAATGTCTTCAGTATAAGATGGCGGTCTGCTCAATGTTACCTCTCAAACTCAAAAGCAGAATGTGAAGTTCTTTGCTGCTCTGCCTCCGGGCTCTGCTGCGCTATGTGTCCAGACAGATAGACACTTCTCTAGTTTGTAAAGATTGAAATATACAAACACAGTTATCCCTTTGCAAAACCCAAATATAAAAGCAGAAGGATTTTGCACATTCCTGTTCTTTGCCATCTGCACCTTCTCCACTGAATTGCTATGACCCATTAGACCATTTTCTGTATGTTCAGTTCTGTATTTTTCTAGGTTTTCAGTTTCTTTTAAACTTAGTGTATTTTAGCAAACAGTTAAAAAAGTTTTAAGACCCAAATACATGATCTAGAACATGTATTTTATTTACAGAGCTGATTTCATGGTAGAGTAGCGCAGCCCAGCCTTTCATCTGAGTCCTCCTCTACACTCAGAGCCCGCCCCGTGCCCTGAGCCTGTATTTTTACCCTGTTTCCTCCCCACACTTTGCTTTTTTGTGAGTTGTGAAAGCATCGTGGCATTTGCTCTTTTTTTTTTCTGTTAATCTTCATCAGAATTAAACTCATGAGGCAAATGATTTTTTTTCTTTTGTAAGTTGATGACTTTTCAATTACTGAATTAGTGACTGAAATAGAGTGGTTACACTGTCAAAGTTTTGGAGAATGAATGAAGATACGGATCTGGTGAATAGAAGTAAAAATTTTTCACTGGTGATGTGCAGTTGGGATGGCTCGAGTGAGAACTGCCTAGGCCCAGGTTCTGCACAGACTACATTAGTTCCTAGGATGTGTCTCAGATGATCTTACTCTTCCATATAAAATCAGTTGTTGAGTGCTGCAGTGTGGTGGCAAGACCTGGGGAAAACCTCCAGGAACAAAAGGCACACATGTTCTGGCATCGGGGAGTTCATTCAGAAAAAGAAACACTATAGAAAATAATAATAAAGGGCTGGTGAGATGGCTTAGCAAGCCTGGCAGTCAGAGTCCGATCCCCAGATGCCAACTGGTACAGGGAAAACATTGACTTTTGCAAACTGTCCTCTGACATAGTCACACACACATGATATGGTTTGTGGCATATACACACAAGTGAGTAAAAAAATGAAATATCTCAAAATAAGGAACAGCAATGGAGCTTGGTAGGGGAGGAGAACGATGATTGGAGATGAAAGAACCACCAGAAGACAACTGGAATTGTCAGAGACCACCATGGGCTCAGGGCTTCAAAGGGACAGTGGATAGGTCGCCTGGCTGCTTCTGGCTTGGGAGATGGGACTAAGGAAGGCAGATGGATGTGTGCTTTTGGATGCTGCTTGACGTACCTCTGATGGGTTTGTTTTAATGTATATCAGCTCTTATAGTGCATCTCTCTGTACTGAGTCTCAGGTTAATAGGAACCAGTGCAATATATAAGGAAATAAAGCAAAGCAGGGAAGACATGGAAATGAGACTTTTAGGATAGCAAGCCTTCGTCCTATTTTTTTTTTTTTTTTTTTTTTTTTTTTTTTTTTTTTTGAATCAACAAAAGAACACTTACACTGCAAACTACCCCAACGGAAAACCTCAATTTCTTTTGATGAAAATCACACAAATGCATGTTAATTTTTAATAAGATTGTTTAGGGAATGAAATCACCCTGGCTAACTGGAACATCTAGGCCTGTATTAACACATGTAAATACATGTCCCTTTTCATCAGTTTTTATTGGGGAAAAGATACCAAACCGTCACACTCATTTCCCACTAAGAGAAAGGTTGCATTTCAGTATGTCCTACCCTAAGTGAGTTTGGCTGAGTTCTTCTGATTTCCACGATCCAAGAGATTAATTTGCATGAAATCATGTATTTCTGAAAGTCCCATGAGTGGTGTCACCTGGAGAGGGAATGGATTTTAAATTAACTGAATCTTCTCTGTGTTTCAATTCTATGACTCGCAGGGGAGGCTTGCTGGTGGACCATCCATCCTGCCTCTAAGCAGAGATCAGAAGGAGAGAAAGTGCGTGTTGGAGATGACCTCATCTTGGTCAGCGTGTCCTCAGAAAGGTACTTGGTAAGTGTGGGGACAGGGCTGAGGACTTGATGCTGTGCGGAGAGCCAGAGATGAAGTGATGCTTGGTAGGAAATGTGCTATGGGCAAGCCAAGCTAGGGAGATACTTCATAAAGGCTTGTGCCTCTAGCTGGTGAGTTATAAATAACTCCTGAGAAGAGAGGAAGATGTCTGTGGCCTTAAGGGGAGGATGGCTCCCTGGATCTGTTTGAGCAAGCTTTCCTCCAGACCTTGATATGCATATTCATGAGGCTGATGGTGCCTGCTCTTGGACTCTTTTATTAATAGAATGTAAAGGAGTCTAATGGGGACTTCAAATTCTGTGGTCTTTGTTTTGTGTCTCAGGCAAAGGTTGTATCAAGTGGGTTCTCGTTCTGTATTTTGTTACTTGTGGTAATAACTGACTCTGTGAGAGACACCTTTAAGTAGCAGCTTGTCTGTTAATGGCTCTGCTTCAATTCAAAGGGTAGTGGCCAAGAGGAGGAACATGAAGATATTAGTTAGTCGTTGGATGTATTTTTTATTTTTATTTTTTTGATAAGGCAATTTTGGATTTAACATATTTAGAGGTTGTGGTTTTTCTAATCTAAAGATTAATCCTGTACAAAAGTTCACAGAAAAATGAGATCCATGAAAAGCTAGATATATACAATATTTTTTGGTTCTTTTTGTAATTTTATTTATTTGTTTGTTTTGAGAGAGGGTCTTGCTGTGTAGACCAGGCTAGCCTTGAGCTTATATACCTTATCTTCCATTGCTGGCATGGTAGACCTTCACTAGCATGCTCAGCTAAATATTACATTTCTCTTTTGTAGTATTGAGTATTCAACCCAGTCCCTTGTGTATGCTATGCTCTACTACTGAACTATACTCTACTATTGAACTACTCTCTAAAGATGGAACCACTAATTAGACATTATTCTATCTTGCTTTTCTGTTGCTGAGATAAACACCATAGCCAAAATGACTTGAGGAAGAAAAGGTTTATTTCATCTTAGAAGTCAAGGCAAGAACTTGAAGTAGAAACCACAAATGAAGAATGCTTCCTGGCTTACTCCCCACTGCCTCTTGCTAAACTAGCTTTCTTATGCAGACCCAGGATCACCTTGGTAGGGATGACACTACCCACTATGGGCCAGGCCCTTCCCACCTCAATTAGCAGTCATGCCCCACAAATACATTACAGGCTCATCTGATCAAGGCAATTACCAGCTGGGATTCCGTTGGATTATTCTGAGCTGTGTCAATTTGAGAGCTGGTGCCAACTAGGAGAAACAGAAAAACGCAGCATTTTTAAAAAGTTTCATGAATATCTACATAAAGTATCCCAAAGGGAGTAGTAGATGATGATGGAAAGAAAGATGGCTCAGAGTAGGTCACTATGAATTAATCATTGTATTAAAGAATCTACTATGAGGGGCAATGAACCCCTAACACCATGGATCAGAGTTTTTAGGGTACCCTATTACTTTGTAAATATGGAAAAAGGAACTAGAGAAACAGACCAGTCCATCAAATACTTGTGTGGAAACGTTAGGACATGAGTTCAGATCCCAAACTTCTAATGTTGTTTCTACATCTATTAACCTGTGCGGATCTTAAACTAGCTCCCTAGCCTCTGGATTAGTTGCTTATAAAGTAAGATTAGTGCTAATGGAAACACCAAGTCCAGACCTTATTGTAAGAGGCAGTGAAGTGAGGCAATTGAGTGTTCATTGAGTGATAAAAGACTTAAGGAATAAGTGACAAAAAAATGACACATCCAATTCCTGCCCTTGGGAAATAAATAAACCTGAGTCATTAAAATTTACTACTAGCTTCCAAGCTGCATTTTGCCCAAGTACTTAACTTCACTTTCCTGAATAGCCTTTATACATATATATTAAAAATATATTATGGATGTAATACATAAATAATTTATATTAGATATAATAACTACATTAAATATAAAACAAGGTATTAATATAGATGCAGATATATAAACACATAAATATATTTGTTTATTTTATATATAAATATAAACATGTGTGTGTGTGTGTGTGTTTGTGTGATTTTGAGACATGGTCTTACACTATATAGTCAATGCTGGCCTTGTGTTCATTGTGTAAGCCAAGATATCCTTAAACTCATGGTGATCCTTTTGGTTTTCTGTTTTTGTTTTTGTTTTTTTGTTTTTTGCTTTAGTTTTTGAGTACTAGGCTCATGGGCATTAGCTACTAAACTCAGTTCTGGATAACCTCTATAGAGGTTAACAGAGCAGCAAGCCATGTTGCTGGGGTTCCACTCTCATGTGCTAATGAGGCCAGTGCTTTTATTGTTCACATCCACAGAACCCCACACAGAACAGAAAGAAGGAATCTCCAAGAATACACTATCCATGGTTTCTGCTCTCAGACAAGTAATGCTTTCTGCCAGTGTGACGGGTACCCAATACAGGCTAACTTAAAATAAGGGAACACTAGTTTTGACTCAGAGTTTTGGAGGCTCCATTTTATGGCCACTAGGCCCTTTTGCCATGGGCCTGTGGTGTGACAGAGCATTATGTCTGGGGAGAGATGGTGGAGCAAGCCTTCTCACCTCACGGCAGTGGGGACAGAAGTCGAAAGCGATGAGAATCATCTCTGTCAAAGGCACAGCCCCAATCACCTAACTCCCTCCATCTAGGCTCTGCCATGGGAGGTTGCCTCCCAGCAGTTATAGGACCATCAGTATTATTGGGTCGGTGAAGGATGCTGATGCTGACAGACATCCTTATTGAGTACTGTGGAGATGGTTCATGGATGTATATGATGGACTCAGTGCAAATGTTTTTAGAAAATGATTGAAAATAAAGAAGGTTGTGAGTGGACTTTGAATACCTAGGCTGGCTTTGAACTGATTGTGAAGTCAGGAAGGACACTGAACTTCTAATCTGCATACCTCCACCTTCCAAGTATTAACATTTCAGGTGTCACTGTGCCTGGTTTATGCAGTACTGGCATTTGGGCACAAGGTCTTGTATATTCTAGACAAGAACTCTTAGCTGGGCTACATCCCCAGGCCCCATGTGTAGTTTCTTGAGTCCTCAGTTTCTTTATCTGCAGTATTGGAATCATGAACTGTCCAGCTGACACAGGGGCATGAGGAGAATCAAATGCTGAAATCCAAGTAAGGTCGCCTGCCCTTGCATACTAAGTAGCTGTCATTGTTTGTTTGAGAAGTTTGTGCCTCTGCACAATGGCTAAAGAAGCTACTGGTATTTAGCTTAAGGAAAAGAGACCTTGTCTCAAGAGGAGGACTATTACAGAGAGCCTTAAATAAAGATCTATTTTATGAAAGCAAGGTCTGCCTGTATTCTGAGATGCCGACATGACTAAAGAAATAAATAATTAAAACTTATGTTTCAAAACGCATTGACTAAAAGTGACCATAGAAAATTAAAACTCTAGCCTTTGACTTTTTCTTTTCCTGTCCATGACTGTTGAGCTACTTTTCTTCCATTCCCAAGATCATTTAAGGTTAATCCAATTTTACATTTGGAACACTAATGGGGCTGCCAACCTTTGTAGTGATGAATTGATGGCTAGCTAATTTTCTTCCCTCCTGTCTGCAAAAGCACCTCCCAGACAGAAGAGGGCGCTGTGGTCAGGGACCTTCAGCCAGCCAGCTTTACAGGTTGGACACAGGTCAATTCCCATGGAATAAAGGAGTCTTGGCTGTGAAAATAGTTGTAAACCATTCACACGATACTGCTGTTCTTTACTTTTGTTGTTTCATGTTCTAATATGAAATGATATCCTAATCTTTTCAGGACTATCCAGAGGGCTTTCTGTGCTCCTATTGGACAATTTGTCTTTTAAAGAGGCTTTTCCCAAAGCAGCTTATGTGTAAGAGAGAGAGAAAAAAATCTTAGTATAGTGAAATCAGGACAAACGGGTGTTACTTAGAATCCACTTCAAATCAAATAAGACAGGATAAGTCACATGAAACTTCATTCTTAATGTGTTGTAAAACCTCCCGATCTGCATAGAAGCTTCCCATCTGTGACTTATTTTTTGCACTCTGGAAATGCTGATTTCCTGTTGTCCAGGTCACTTGTAGACCTACACAGATCTTATAACTCATAAAACCATAGCCCAATAACTGATTGAAAATAATTCATCAAGGATCTGGAGAGATAGCTCAGTGGTCAAGAGCCCTTGCTGCTCTTGCTGGGACCCAGGTTCTGTGCATGTATCATAGCATGCACACAGAGGTCAGAGGACAGTTTTCAGGAGTGAGTTCTGCCCTTCCACCATGTGGAGTCTAGGGATTGAACTCGCATCACCACTCTTGTTGACAGACATCTTTACCCTCTGAGTTATCTCTCTAGCCCTAGCTTAATATTTTATCAGTAATGAACAAGTAATTAATGCCATGTTGCTTCCAGAGAGTTAGAAGTAAGATGTTGATGGTACCAGAAATGTCTGAACTTGCATCTTCCAGCTTGGCTCCATGGCCCTTTGCCCTCCTAATGACTTACCTCCATGGTCCTTATCTTGGATTTTTAAATAAGAAAGGTACTTTGATTGAACAACAAGTTGGTGGATTTCCTAAAAACTGCATAAATACATCAGTGTAAGGCAGGCATCCTTAATAATTTATGAGTGATTTATTATGACAGCCAGTTCAATTTGGGGGACACCCTAAGCACATGCCCTGTCTCTGAGTCATCAGGCCCAGTACCTTTGTTTAAATTTTATTAATTTACCTTGAGCCCCCTTTTCTGTCCCTATGGCCCAGGTGAGGAAGCCATCGAATATTACATTTAAAGAAACATCCACATCTTTATCTCCCATTTATTATCTCCCTTTTCTCCTCCTCCTCCTCCTCTTCCTTCTCCTCCTCCTCCTCCTCCTCCTCCTTCTTTTTCCAAAGAAGAAGCTGCAGCCCGAGGGGTAAGATAGCTTGTTTATTTGTGTTTCTTGTCCCTGGATGCTAATTTATTTGGAATGCTGTATCACCAGGGCCCAAATGCCTGACATTTAATAAGAGATAAATAAACGAATGAAAAACTGCTTCAGACAAAGGCTGAATACAGAGAATCTTAGAAAAATGTTGGGGCCATGAAACCTTCTGGCAATCTGATAAAGGATTCTGAACTGCTGTCACAAGCAGCTTTGGGAATGAAACAAATACATGCACAGCATTAGAAAGGAAATTAAAGGGTCAGGATAGACCTAGCTCTTTGGGATTTGGGTTAAGATCCCAGGAGAGTTGTGGGTCACTTAGGCCTCTGTGATTTTGTGTTTCTGTCATATAATATTTTATTCACCCATAGTTTTAGAATCCGCAGTTTTGATGGGCCCGCTGCTTTACTGCTCTTAAATTGGAAAACTCCTTTATTTTTTATTAATTTTTTTGACAAATTGCTCACCTGATTGTTCTGTATTTTAAAGGTCAAAATTCATAGGCTAGGACAGATAGATTGGTGGGTAGATGGCTTGTAGAGCAGGCATGAGGACCTGAGGTCCATCCTCCACAAAACCTGGGAGAAAAGTCATGGACTGGAGAGATGGCTCAGTGATTTGGATCACTGTTGATCTTGCAGAAGATCCAGGTTCAATTTCTAGTCTCACAACCATCTGCAGCTCCATTCCAGGGGATTCAACACCCTTTTCTGACCTCTGTAGCAACTAGGCATGCACACACACACACACACACACACACACACAGAGAGAGAGAGAGAGAGAGAGAGAGAGAGAGAGAGAGAGAGAGAGAGAGAGAGAGAGAGAGAGAGAGAGAGAGAGAACAAGTAATAAAGGCTGAAGTAATTAACATCAGGCAGGGTACCTGATTGCACCAGGTACCCTGCCTGAGGCCTGACACATGACTTTCTGAGGCTTAACACTTGGAAGCCCTGGTGGCTGTATTGTTGAGCCCAAGGCTGTTTTTGCCTTCACTTTTTGCTACCAAACATCTTTGCTTTAAGGACTACTCACTCATCTTGGTTTCAGTAATTGGACTGTTGCTGCCTTCTGAATATTTAATAACAACGGGCCTGACTTGGTGCCATTCCTACTCAGATTTCTATTTTGCTGTTTTTAAGCAGCAAAATTAAGTAGACGATTTCAGGAGGCAACACACGCTGAGATGGTTTCTTTTGAAGAGTAGGTTTTATTTAGATAACTCTTTATGGCTTCAGTACATTCTTAAGGACATAGTTAGGACTCCTTCTAGCAGACTGCACAGCCCCTCCCCTCCCACCTCTCTCCTGTGTGTGATTCCTCTTTGTGCTTAGATGTAACATAAGGATCGCATTTCAGTTCCCCTAGTCACGTGTTACTTTTTGGCTGGAGTTGCTCCTAGCTGCCCCAAGTTTGAGCTCCTTGATCTGGCACCAGCTTTTGTCTGTCTGTCCTCTACTCCCTCCTCAATGTGTCTCCAAAGCTTCAAAGAGAGGATTCTGCACTGCCCTCTGTGTCCTCATAACTCTACCCTTTGATTACAGTCATTTCTTGACCTTAATTAGGGGACTTTTTTTTTAAGGACCTAGCCTACAACCATGCCAAGCTGTCTCATATATTAGAATGAAAAATCCAAACTGGCTTATAAAATTTTTATTATCTTTAAAACATTTATAGCCCAACCATTGATATTATATTATACATGTATAAATATGAAGTTTGTTTCTACTTACTTAGAGACACTGTATCCTAAATAGAAGGGTCAGGCCATGTAATCTTACTAATTCCTTAAAGCCTTTGGCATGAGAACTCCTATCTCTCCCCATGGAATCAATGTGTCCCCTTTAGACTTTGCTGTTTGGTTGCAAATATTCCCTTTTGATAATCAAATTCAAAAGCATTTTAATATACTTTACACATTAAGATAATACATGGCATTTTATGTTGCTTACTCATCTCCCCCTACAAGACTACAAGCACCCTTGGGGTCAGAGGGTCCTTTAGCACAGTGTTTTAGACAACACACTGAATGACTCTGTGATGAATTAACAAATGGATGTCTGTTTGCCATGACCATGTATGAATTTTCACTTGGTTTACAGCAAAAATAAAATATAAGCTTTAGTTTTATGAATTCTTTTCAGAAGATTTGGTAAACTATATATGGTGAAATATATATGTATTTTTTTCAAGTATATTTATTTTCAAGTATATATATGTATGTGTGTACAATTATATTTACTAAGTCATTGACATAGAAATAACTCAGGTTTTATTGGGGGATGGGGAAATAGCTCACTGATTGAAGTATTTGCTGTGCAAGTGAGAAGACCCAAGTCCCAATCTCCAGCAACTACAGAGAAAGCCATGTACAGTAATATAGGCCTGCAGCTCCAGAGATGGGGGTAGAGGTGAGAAGGTTCCAGGAGCTCCCTGCTAGCCTGTCTAGTCAAATTGGCAAGGACTAGGTTCAGTGAGAGACCTTGTCTCAAAAACATAACATGGAAAAACAGCTGAAGAAGACATCCAACATCAGTCTCTGTCCTACACACACACACACACACACACACACACACACACACAGACACACACACAAATGTTCATGTATGCATACAGACAGACAACCAACACTTACACACAAAAAGAAAGGAATAAGAATTGTGATAAAAGTTTTGCCATTTTGACCTTAAAGGTCTAACTGGCAGCTTTTCCTCACTTATTGAGTAGCAAGCACTCTGGATAGTGAGACCCCTGTGAAGCTGCTGTGTCAGGCAGTTTAAAGGGGGGAAAAAAGAAATGAATCAAAGAGTCATGTTGTGTGCTAATCACCATGGAAAACATACTGTTCTTATTTATGGAGCAGATGGGGTAGGATTGATCTGTTAGCACTGAAAGTGTTTCCACATCAGAAGAAAGAAAGGTGAGTCAGGAGAGGAGTCTCAGGGGGGACTGGGCATAGGAATGGCGACCCTGAGGGGCTCAGGGATTTCATGAAGGCAAGTGACAGCTGGGGTTTGAGAGAGAGAGGAAAATGATTAGTAAACCCAATGATCACCTGGGAAACTTTGAATCTATTGATTGGTGCAGTTACTGATGAGGTTGATATGCGTATTTTATACTGTCAGCTTCAAAAGTCTCTTGTCTTAATTGATTTTTGGTTAGAATACAAAGAAATGGATTTCATTGTGACATTTTCTTTCACATACAGGTATCCAACATTTTATATATTGTTATCCTTCTGTTTGTATCTTCCCCAATCCCGTCTCTCTGCTTGTTGACCCCTCCCACTCTCTACCTCCCTCCTGCTCTCATGAGTATTCCTATATTCTTAATCATTTCTCTTCCCTCCCCCTTGATTTTTTTCCCTCCTCTCTCATAGCCCTGTATGTGCACATACATGTACATATGCATGGATGCATACCATCTTTCAGTGCACATACTTGCCTTTCAGAGAAAACATAAAATGTTTGTCTTCCAGTCTGTCTCAGCTCTCCTTCATACTGATCCATTTCCATGCACATACCATAATATACTTCCTTATTATGGATAACTAAAATTCTCTCGTATATGTGAATTGCAATTTCTTTATCCAGTGGTTTTAGTTTAAGAGAAAGAGTGAAATTGTTGCTAAGAGTTGTTATCACCATCTACTGACTCTGATATCAAATTGCAGCCAACAGTCACTGAAGGTTTCACATAATTGCTTGTCAGTAAACTATCACAGTATCATACGCAGGACAGTGAATGTTAATTGCAGGCACCCACTTTAACACTATTCTGCCTATAATAAATCCTAAGACAAAATTTCTTCCTATACATAAATTTTTTCAGTGCATTTGTTATTCATTTGTGTGTTTTCTGATTACTGGTTTGTCAATCACTCTTGGAGTAAAATTGAAAAGTGTCTAAGTACAGAGTGTTCCAGTTAGCTTTCCTGTCAACTTAAGGAGGCCTAGAATCACCTGAGGAGGGAGTCTCATTTGAGAGGTTTCCCAGAACATATTGGCCTGCAGGCTTATCTATGGGGGATTGCCAAGATTTGGAATTGATATAGGAGGGCCTAGCCCAATGTGGGCAGCACCATTCCCATGGTAGGTGGTCCTAGGCTCAATAACAAAACTAGCCAAACATGTTCTCGGGGAGTGATCCAGCAAACAACACCTGCCATGGTTCCTGCTTGAGTTCCTTTGCCAGATTTCCCCAACAATGGATGGAGACCTGGAAGCCAAATAAATCCTTCTGTCCCCTAACTTGCTTTTGGTCAGAATGTTTCATTACAGCAACAGAAAGGAAACTAGAACAAATAGTAATTTCTATAATTCTTTTTCCTGATCATGTTTTAATTACCTTATTTAGATTCACTTGCTTTTTTTTTTTTTTTTTTTTTTTTTTTTTTTTTTGAGTCAGAGCATATTGTCTAGGCTGGCCTTGAACTCAGGATCCTCCCTAAGTATTGAGATTCCAGGTATGTGCCACCATGCCTGTCTAGTGTCTTAATACTTGAAGTACAGGCTGAAGTGCATGCCCCTTACACACATTTCCAAATCAGCAGTGTTACCGTCGGGTTGCCAGAGCTCTTTGTACCAGGCTCACAGCAATGCCTCCTCTTGCCTCTCGCTGCAGCACTTGTCATATGGCAGCAGCAGCTGGCATGTGGATGCAGCCTTCCAGCAGACCCTCTGGAGCGTGGCCCCTATCAGCTCAGGAAGTGAGGCGGCCCAAGGTAAGAGATCCACTTTAATTAAGAGGCTTGTCCTTGATCCAAAGTTGATGCTTATCCCTGAAATTGTGATAATGAGCTGCTCGTTAATTAGAGACCTTTCACGTCCTGATATTCTGTCATGCAGAAACATGACATTTTAGAATCTTGCCTAAACTGCTATTTAAAAGTGAAGCCCATGCTAGACTTCATCTTCTCTTATTTTCATGGTGTTGTCAACATTGGCTTGTTCTAGGATTTCCTATACTAGATTTCTAAGGGCTGTTTACCCCATTTGTGAGACCTTGAAGTACTGCTCAGTTAGCCTAATATCATTCTTTCTCATTATATTTCTGTGCCTAGTAGCTTCAGATCTGAGCCAGAATTTGTTTTTGTGTGTATGAATGTGTATGTGTGTGTGTCGGGGGTGGGGGGGGAGGTACGTGTGTATGTACATGCATGTGGAGGCTAGAAGTGAAGAGGGTTGGATGTTTTTTATTTTCTGTCATATGTATGTGTGCACATGTGTTTACATATGTGTAGTTATACAGGAGCACAGGTTCATGTTCATTCCATTGGTTGATTGATTGATTGATTGATTGGGTTTTTTCATTGGCCTGATCATACTGATAAGTTGAGGTTGGTCAGCCAGTGAGTCTCAGGGATTTCTTGTTGACTGAACAGTCTCCACAGTCCCACATTTTGTGTATTTAATGGTGATGTTTATGAGCCCAAGGCCACACCCTCTGGTTAAGCTATCAAACTGCAGGGCTCAAGAGGTTGGCCAATGCTATCCACCTTTGTGATTTGGTCACAGGCCCAACACCATTTTTCTAGTCCAGTATTTCTCTGTCTGGGTCTGTGCAAGTAGATGATTGTATCAGAGGCTCTGTCTGGCTGCCAGCATCTGGCCATGATATTATGAACACAAATGACTTTTAATCCTTACAGGGTATCTCATTGGCGGTGATGTTCTCCGGCTACTCCATGGACACATGGATGAATGTCTCACTGTTCCTTCAGGAGAACATGGTGAAGAACAGCGGAGGTTGGTACTTGAGTTTGGCGTGTTGCACTAGCGTTGATGTATTTGCTGGGAAAAGAATAATCTTGATGTTGCAAAAAGAAACACATAATTAAACTGAAAATAATTTGGCAAGGCATTTTCCTTTTGTAAAAATGGTGCATACACCTGCTAGCTAGCATGCTGGGCAGAATGACCTCTGTCTTTCAACACTGAAGTAGGTTGTGACTGTGTCTCATCCCATTAGTGAGCGCTTAACTTCACAAGTGACTGATTGGCACAAAGAGGAAGGTGGGGTGGGGTTAAGGAAATACTGGCCCTTGCTAGGCTAACTACCTTTGATAGAAAAAAAAACGTTTCTCACAGACTGAAACATTCTATTTTCTTTGCTGTGACATAATTTTCCTTACCTAGGAACAGGACTATTGCAAACATTAGCATCACCCAAAGCAGACTGCACACATTCACTGCCCCCTGTAACTTTCCTCTTCATGAATTCCTAAGAAGGCTCTTCTCTAGTTTCTTAACTCCCACATGAAGAACTGAACCACCCCATCTACTTAAAACACCTAAGAAGCATCAAGCAAAACAAACTGGGTGAGAGGAGAGAATATATGAAGTTAAACTATTTAAAATGCCATTAAATGTTCACTAATCCTGAATGACATTTCTGGAAGATTTAATCTCATACTCAGTCTTAGAGTTCTCAGGATCCTTTCCTATCATCTGACATTTATTGGAAAATAAAGTTGACCACTTTCCCTCAGATTGTACATGGAGACCAAGTTAAAATTGCCTGCAGGTACTGAGAAAAGTAAACAGGTGTTATGAAAATGTAGCACTATTCAGTGTGATCCAGTGCTGTGGCTTGCCTCATGAATTAATTAACAAGCACAGTAAGTTACGTACACAAAAAAGAGGCCACACATAAGAGAAGAGCTGTCTGGGAGATTTGTCATGGGCTTTTAAATCTTTGAGTGGGCTTTTCTCGTGATATTAACCCTGGTATTTGGTTAGCCTATTCAATAGCCACTTATCATTCTCATTTAGTAAAAAGATACAACAGTCTTTAGAAACCCAGCAGCCACTTCAGGAGCACAGGAAGACTTCCTGGGAGCCGGCTCCTAGGATTTGCCTCTCATAGGGTGACTTAGCTTAAGGTCAAGGGGACCATAGCTTATAGGGGAGTTCTCTCAGCTGCAAGTATGTTGTCACCTGCAACTGTGAAACCCCTTCCCACAGTGTGCTTAGTCCTTAGTGGTGCTATTTAGCTGTGTGTATGTATGTGTGTGTGTGTGTGTGTGTGTGTGTGTGTGTGTGTGTGTGCATCTACATGTGTGTGTCCAATTCTCTCTACCTGTGCATGCAAGTGAGAGATAGATAGAGATGGTAGATATATGTTAGACAGATAGATGTTAGATAGGTAGACAGATAGGTAGATAGATGATAGATTGATAGATAGATAGATATAGATAGATAGATAGATAGATAGATAGATAGATAGATAGATAGATAGATAGATCTTAAGAAGGCAGAGGTATCATAGTTTGGGTCTGAGTCTGGAGGGTAGGTGTTGGAGTTTCCAGGTACTTGTAAGTCATTTTTTTATTAGATATTTTCTTTATTTACATGTCATATAATATCTCCTTTCACAGTTTCCCCTCCAAAAATAAAAATAAAAATAAAAATAAATAAAAACATGCAAACAAACAAACAAACAAAAAAACCAGTTTCTTCCCCCCTCCCCCTGCTTATCAATCCACCCTCTCCCACTTCCTGGACCTGGCATTCCCCTACACTCGGACATAGAACTTTCACAGAGCCTCTCCTCTCATTGATGACCGACTAGGCCATCCTCTACTACATATGCTGCTGGAGCCATGAGTCCTACCACATGTACTCTTTGGATGGTGGTTTAGTCCCTGGGAGCTCTGTTAGTTCATATTGTTGTTCGTCCTAAGGGGCTGCAAGCCCTTCAGCTCCTTGGATCCTTTCTCTGGCTCCTTCATTGGGGACCCTGTACTCAGTCCAATGGATGGCTGTGAGCCTCTTCTTCTAAATAAGTTGGGTACTGTCAGAACTTCTCAGGAGATAGCTATATCAGGCTCCTGTCAGCCAGCATTTGCTGACATCCACAATAGTGTCTGGGTTTGATGATTGAATATGGGAAGGATTCCCAGGTGGAGCAGTCTCTGGATTGTCCTTCCTCCAGTTTCTGCTCCATAGTTTGTCTCTGCATCTCCTTCCATGGGTATTTTGTTCCCCCTTTTAAGAAGGAACAA